>NC_141382.1:6284354-6884354 GCF_017979445.1 Akebia trifoliata | reverse complement strand
ATCCGTAAGTGACCATCTAGGCCTTGCAAGTAGCAACCATGTAGTCAAGTTGCATTTGTTGATTCTAACAAGTTGGGTATTTGGGCTTTTTAACAGGATCAATTTGGCAAGGTTCCTCTGTATTGGGGCATCACTGCTGATGGATTCGTGGCCTTTGCCGACAATGTTGAATTGCTCAAAGGCGCATGTGGCAAGTCACTTGCATCTTTCCCTCAGGGTAATTTTCCATAACCATCAACCTTACAATTTTGGTTCCCTTATCAACATTGGTTGGTTGAAAGGTGAGACTTTCGACCAACAATCGATCGTGATGGATTGGAGGCAATGTGATACCCTTTTTGACTTGTGATATATAAACTAATCTCACCTAATATTAATGATGTCTTAGCCCAATTATTTTGACAAAATAATGGATGTTTGGGTTCTCTTATTAAATTTGTTGGTTTGGGTATTGGATTGCAGGATGCTTTTTCTCTACTGCAATTGGAGGACTGAGAAGCTTTGAGAACCCTAAGAATAAGATCACAGCCATACCCGCCACCGACGAAGAGATATGGGGTGCAACATTTAAGGTATCAAGATAATTCAATAAGCCCGATTCACATGGATCACTCAAAAAAGATAAAAAGCCCCACTATTTGATTGGTGATTGTGATGTTTAGCCTAGTGTGGTCATCAAGTTGTAGCATGTCACATTATCAACTTGCATAAAGTTGACTCACAAATTTTGATTCTAATTTTCTTTTCTTTTTTATGATTTTGGGACCATTTTTTAGGTGGAAGGGCCAGCAGTATTTGCAGCCACAAAATAAAATCTCTGTCTTCTCTTGACAAACTTATATTTATCCAATTGAGGAAGAGTTTTGGTTTGGCTGTGACTGTAAGATATGCACTGAGTGCCCTGTATATATCAAGTTAGACTTGATGGGTTGAGTGTTGACGGTGCGACACGTGGATGATCTTGTGTATGACATGTGGCAGCAAGTTTCTAGCATGGATGGGGCTGGCAGTCTTTCCCTTTGGTTTTCTGTCTGTACTTCACTCAATGTAGAGTTGTGCTCTCTTTATCTTCATCTTTAATAATAGTGTTTGTAGAAGATGTTAAATCCATGGGTGCCACATATTTTTCTTTGGTTTGTCTTAGTGAGATTGATAATAAATGAGTGAGTCACATTGGGCCCTCCATGTGTTATGCGAAAGATGGTCATATCTGATTAATTAATAAACAAATAGAGATTGAGGTAATTTAATAAAGAGTCGTGCTGGAGTGGACACACGGGGGACACCTTAACGTGGTGGCGCGTGCATATCCATATAAATGCGCTTTATTTGTATCTCGGAGAAAAAACTTCTACAGGCATGCGCACGCCACCACGTCAAGATGTCCCCCCACTGAGGTCGCTCCAACATTAATCTTTAATAAATCATAATAATTTATAGCATATCAAAATCGAAGGTAAGGACAAATAATTTATGATGGTTTAATAATTTATAGAAGCTAAACGAACTAAAAATATTCTCAGAACTGAGGTATTTGAATAATGGCTTCTTTTTTTTTTTTTTTATCCCTTTTGTTGGCGCTTAATCCTGTTAATTATAAACCTTAGTATTTGATTAAATGTTATTGAATTTGTGATTCAAAACTTAGCAATTAGAGATGGTTACGTTAGTGTATCATTTAAGATCTATACCGGCATTTCATGCCATCTACAAAACAACCATTTCTTCTTTTCTGTGAGGAATAAAACAATTGCGTGCGATGAATGATTATGATGTTCTCTTTGTTTTGAATGAGTCAGTTCAATCAAGATTTTAGTTTGTTTATTGTACATTAGGGTGTGCTTGTAAAAATATATAATCGATCTGGGGATGTAATCTTGTAAAAAAAAAAAAAAAAAACTAGCATTGGAGGGATTGTGACAACTTTTTGGATCACACTCATCAAGATTCATGTCATCAGTGAGATATTCAAGATATTTTTTCTTTGATAAAGATTTTCAAGTTGTTTCTTCTTATTCAATCTACTGTTGTCATTGACATCATTATGGTTGTTGTTGAGGACACTCTGATGATCAAGTCAGATGATGAGGAAGAGTGGAAGGAGATGTTTAAGTTTAAGAGTGTTCTTTTGGGCTCTTAATTTCTAGAGCTAAAGAAAATCAACCAACCCTTGACCATCCTCCTCTCTTTTTTATAGAGGGAGGGGAGAAAGCTTGGGCTGGTAGCCAACTTTTCTGATAGTGTGATTGTATCTTTGATTATATAGGTGAGTTGCCCATTTGTTTTAAAGATGGCTGAGGTTGATTCAGGAATACCCTTGGCTTTGACAGCAAACATGCTTGGTAGAAGGGCTTTGAAGCTAAATGGGACAACCGAGGAGAGGGAGATCATTTGAAGAGATCTTGATGCAGATCTCAATGTGACTCGTGCACAAAATTTAGGGGTTATAATATATAATTTGACCTGCATTAGGATCATGATTAGTGCTCAAGAAAATAAGTAAGAAAAGAAATTGAGATTTCATCTTAAGTTTTAAACCAAAATAATGTATTCGATAAAACTAAAAAATTGGTCAGTTTGGTTCCCTTTTTCATTTTCTCTCTCTTTTTTATATATATTTTTCAAAAAAAAGGGGAAAAAAAATCTGTAGGTAGCCTATATGTCTCTTCCCACCATGTACTAATCTCAATTGGTCATTTCCCCGAATAACACATGAAGTTGTGTTTGTTCATATAAACATCACGTACCGAATGCATGGTTATTTCATTTAGCATAAGTTCTTTATGACAATTTCATTTCTAAGGAAATTTGCATGATTAAGTTTCATCAACTATATATCTAGGATTTCATTCTTATATGTTATATAGTTTATTTTCTTTATTGAATGATAATGAAGATAGAAACAAAAATGAAATTTGAATTGTGAGATATTAGAGTAAACTAAAAAATAATTTCATGAAACTTCAATTTGTGTAATTGACTGTGAGCCAAGAGCTCAAAAAATGTTGTCAAGAAGATCATTATTAGCTGAGCCATGACCACTACTAGCTGAGCCACAAATTCAGAAACGGTCGATGATAAGTATTGCCAAACCCTTGTCAATTAAAATTTTGTATTCTAAATCTACCTTACAATTGGTTCAAAGTATATCGACTTCAATCCTCAAGCTTCAAGAATAAGATATTATTCTAGTGATATTAGCGCATCATTATACTATTATTATATCTCAAATTTATCTTTACTGTTATAACGAGAGAAGACCGACTAAAAGTGATTTGACACCAAAATTGAGTGGTCATAAATGCTCCCAGTTTTATATTGTTAAATTTAATATAAGAGTAATGTTGGGGTGACACAGGCTGGACACTGTGATTCTCACAGTTCTGATGTGGATACAAAGCCACGTCACCCACTTAATGAATCAACTGCCACGTCATGAAGTGTAACTAAAAAAAACAATGTCTTCTCCTCTTCTCTCCCTGTTATGTCTTCTCCACTTCTCTCTCTGTTTCAGATATGGGGCAGTTCTCTCCTCATAAACTCACTCTCTCTCTCTCTCTCTTTATATTTCTTCTTCATTTTCTCGATCTCACGATTTTGGGAGATCCCCCTTGTGGCCCTAGGAGTTTTGCATTTTTAACCATGTCCACTATCTTAGTAGTAAATTTTTGCATCTCCTCCTATAAATAAAAATATTAATATTTTATGAAACTGAGTTTAGGTACTGTGTTTATACTTTAAAGTCTTCTATTGGACATGTAAAATTAAGTCAGACAGTTATTATGAATTTAAACTAGAGAGAATCAAACGGATCAAATAAATGGAAAAAAAAAAAAGACCTTGTAAACCGAATTGTTTGTCCTTAATTCGATTCCTAGTAGATTGTCTAACCACACTAGAAATCCTCCTCTGGTATAAGGAAAGGACATGGGTATGTTAACTAAAAGTAATATTGAAGTTTAAAAATTTCTTATTTTCAGTTATTTGCATAAGCATTGAAGTTCTTTGTTGATTGAAGTTGCAAAATAAAATACCCATAATTCCATTCGGCACAAACATAAGATCCAATTCGGAGAATCGCATAAAGTCCTGCTTCTTCTATGTTTCTAAGAATTTTGATAAGGTCTAGATTCTATTCTCAAATACTTTATTGCATTTTAATAACTAAATACCCCATAAATATTTTTTCTCTCATTCGCTTTATGCATTGTAAGTTAATTGAACTATTGATGATCTCAAATTCACCCGAACCCACTTGTCCCGCTTTATGCATTGTAAGTTAATTGAACTATTGATGATCTCAAATTCACCCGAACCCACTTGTCCCTACCCCTGCCCGAAATCGCGAGATTGAGAAAATGAAGAAGAAATATATAGAGAGAGAGAGAACCGTTGCATATCTGAAACAGGGAGAGAAGAGGAGAAGATGTTTTTTTTTTTTAACTTCACTTAATGACGTGGCAGCTGATTCATTAAGTGAGTGATGTGGCTTAGTATTCACGTCAGAATCACAGTGTCCAGCTTGTGTCACCCCAGCATTACTCTTACAAAAAAGTATTCTTTTACTAAGTAATTGTATAAAAAAAAAGCCTTTAATCAATATTTTAAATTACAAATAAACCCTTTTATACATGTGGATTTTAACATGCCAGTCTCTATAATAAGATAGATTCTATTGGCATGCCAACTTTTAGTTACGACGCACCATCATTTTGAAAATCAGCTTGTAAAAGTTGGTGTGCTTATAGAGGCTCTCTATAATACTTACACATCATTCTATAAAATCACATTATGAACCGTCACCAGTTCATTCAAGTTCTCTTCTTGATTGCAATTTTGTTTAACGGTTTCAATCTCTTTGGAAGAGCAGTAAATCATATTAACCAGAATCGAAATTAGATTGCATTTCCATCCAAAACTGAGATTTTTTTTTAATTAATAACAATATTATTTGTTTTTTCATGCCTTTCGATTTTATTTGGTATGAAGGGGTATGGGATTTATTTATGGGTTGATGGGTCTGTAAACCCTATAATTGACTTACTAAGTTTGTTTATTTATTTCTTTAACGCATTTCTATTCTTTTATTATTTTTTAAATAGATATTATTATATAATTTTAACAATCTAATTTCTTTTTCTAAGATACATGTTTTAGATGACATCAAACAGTGGAGTTGCATTGGTCTCTACCTCCTGGGTTCCAAAACCAAAGAGAACATTCGTTAGGTCGTAGGGATTCGTTCTTGTTTTGCGTTAGATCACATCAACCGTTCAAGATTTTCTTTTGGAGGAATTGAGTGTGTATTGATGCCTGGAAGGGGATTGGTGAATGAATATGTGTTTGCTATTAGTTGCTTTATGGGAGTATCTTCCAATTAAGAAAGATGGTGAGGCATTAGCAAAAGTTGGTGTGGCAAGCATCTCTCATATTTAATTAATAACAGAATTACTTGTTGGGTGAATTACTATTTCATGAGCCAAAAACGAGTTATTTCCGATTCTGGCCTCTTTTCATTTTAATTACCAAAATGTGAACAATCATGTTTTCGTTAAAAAATATTCAGAACGAAGTGATTATTTTGCAGGTTTAAAGTGATAATTTTGCAGGTTCAAAGTGAAATTGTCACTTTAAACCTGCGAAATAGTCACTTTAAAAACCTCCTAATTTGTTATCGTTCACATTTTGGTAATTAATATAAACAGTGAGTTAGAATCGTAAATTTGTCGAAAGTTGATCACTTTTTCATAAATATCTCCTACTCGTTTGTTCATTCCTTTAGGTTTTATTCACTATGATATGAAGTGGTATTGGATTTATTTATGGATTGATGGGTGTGTAAACCCAAGAATTGACTTACTAAAATAGGTTTAAAATAGGTTTGTTTATTTATTTCATTAACATTAAAGATCAAATTATATATATGTTAGAATACTTATAAATGGGGCATCTGTGGTGGGGTTTCCTTTGGTATCATTGATGAATTTTGTATGAACCAACGATTTTACGTAATTTCCCCGCTTGCTTTTCGATGAATTATGTGAGAAAGACTTGAAGATATCTCAACTCTATGGACTTGGACCCATAGTTCAGTTGGTTGACATATTGCAATAGATCTTTGATGTCATCGCCATGGGTTGAAGCCTTGCTTAGCTTCCAAAAAAAAAAAACTCAATTCTTTCTTGCATTAGCTCCCTGACAGTTAAGAGTGGGAGGACCATATTCCAGTAGTTATGATGCTCATTGTCATGTTTTAAAATATTGGTGTGTATTGGTCAATACATATTGGTATCGAGTATCGACCAAGACCGATATGAAACATCGAATGTTTTGGCATTTTATCGGTTTTTTCGAAAACATACCATATTTTAAACCATGCTTTCTATAACTAGTCAACCAGTTCTACTATTAAATACTGGATTTCCTTCAATGAAGCAAGCCAAGTTGGAAAGAGTTGGATGTATCGGAACGGGTAGAGAAGGGATTCCTTGAGAGAGACACAAGTGAAAGATACCAAGACTAGGCAAGAGTAGCATTTCTTCTAGTCAGATGGGGCGGTTTGTCTGTTTTTATGTGTTAGAAAAACCTCTTGTTTATGTACTTCTGTTATGTTATTGAAACCATCTTGTTGTTTGCCAGGAGAGTGAGGGAAGCTTACTTGAGGTGGGGTAGCCGAATGAATAAATACAATAAGCTGAATAGATGTGAGTACATGGTTTGGATCATAATTTGGATGATGGTTGTTGCCCATCTTTGCTTTTAACAATAAAAATTGGCAAGCTCAACAACAAAAACTGATGAGCCCGACAATAATTAAAACTGGTGAACTTGACAATAAATAAAAATTGATGAGTTCAACAATAAATAAAATTTGGTGAGCTCGACAATACAAATATTGAACTCAAAAATAAAAATTAATTGTCAAACTTGACGATGTAAAACCCACCTGTTTTCATTTTTTCGAGTTTTTTCAATTAAATTACATTGAAAGATTGACTTAAAACTTGACATAACGACTGGTGTAGATGATATCAAACCAATATAACTATCCTTGATCTATTTTCATCCAAAAATGAGCAAAACAATTGAAATATCCTACCTTCATTTTTTGTTATAAATCATTGAAAAAAAAATTACATCTAAAAGTTCAAAATGAGAAGCATATCATTTTCATTCGTATTCACGATAAAAAATTGTCGGAAATGATTGGAATCGCCACTGGAAAATCTAAGTATATGAAAAAGATGATAACAGTTAGTTTCAGCATTTCAAAAATATTATAACCTGAAATGAGGTTGATGGACCATTAAGACAAGAAAGTTTTACTAAATGGATTATTAAAAGAAGTCCTAAAACTTAGGGACTAATTAGAAAGAAAACTTTCCATCAGAGACCATTAAGTAAATTTCCCTTAAAATTATTCCCTTTCTTATACAACCCCTTCACCCCAAAGAGGATGCCCATGACGGTACACAAAGGCAAACTCTAGATTGAGATAAGAGAGAAACAATAATAAAAGAGTCCTAATAGATGCCATACTCAAATGACTCAATGACGTGGACAAGTTCAGAAACCGTAGATTTGTATGCCTCCAAATAAAAATTGGCAAGCTCAACAATAAAAATTGATGAGCCCGACAATAATTAAAACTGGTAAACTCGACAATATATAAAAATTGATGAGTTCAACAATAAATAAAATTTGGTGAGCTCGACAATAAAAATATTGAACTCAAAAATAAAAATTAATTGTCAAACTCGACGATGTAAAACCCATCTGTTTTCATTTTTTTCGAGCTTTTTCAATTAAATTACATTGAAAGATTGACTTAAAACTTGATATAACGACTTGTGTAGATGATATCAAACGAATATAACTATCCTTGATCTATTTTCATCCAAAAATGAGCAAAACAATTGAAATATCCTACCTTCATTTTTTGTTATAAATCATCGAAAAAAAAAAATTACATCTAAAAGTTCAAAATGAGAGGTATATCATTTTCATTCGTATTCATGATAAAAAATTGTTGGAAATGATTGGAATTGCCACTGGAAAATATAAGTATATGAAGAAGATGATAACATGTAGTTTCAGCATTTCAAAAATATTATAACCTGAAATGAGGTTGATGGACCATTGAGACAAGAAAGTTTTATTAAATGGATTATTAAAAGAAGTCCTAAAACTTAGGGACTAATTAGAAAGAAAACTTTCCATCAGAGACCATTAAGTAAATTTCCCTTAAAATTATTCCCTTTCCTATACGACCCCTTTACCCCAAAGAGGATGCCCATGCCGGTAGACAAAGGCAAACTCTAGATTGAGATAAGAGAGAAACAATAATAAAAGAGTCTTGATAATATGACTCGGCAGATGGCATACTCAAATGACTCCATGGCGTGGACAAGTTTAGGAACCGTAGATTTGTATGCCTTAGGATACATGGTTCCCTTTTGATACACTTTTTTTTTAATTGGGAAGTGCAATCATGTATCCCGAGACGTATAGATATACGATACCCGAACTTGTCATGTCATAGAGTCATTTGAGTATGCCACCTGACGAGTCATATTATCACAACTCATAATAAAAAGATGATGATGAGAGGCAAATACCATAATGTTTGTTACAATTTTTCCTTACATTTATTCCATTTCTCACACGACCGCTTAACTCCAAAGAGGATGCCCATGCCTATGCCCGTAGACAGAGGCAATCTTTAGATTGAGATAAGAGAGAAACAATAATAAAAAGATGATGATGAGAGGCAACTACCATAATGTTTCTTATGACTCATTCTTTAGTGACAAACTCAACAAATGCCTTGCACTAATGCTGGAGTGACACAAATGATGTGGTGGCGTGCACATAACCGTAAATGCTTTATACTCGTATCTTGCAAAAAAACATATACGATTATGTGCACGCCACCACGTCATTGTGTCACCCTTGTGTCACCCTTTGTGTCACCCCAGATGACTCAATGTCTTGTTATACAACTTCATTGCTGAGGTGTATTATAATTTCATTTGAATTTGTTGTAGTTGTAAACCCAAACAAAAATGGTTTATTTCTAACCATGAAAATATAAGTCTAAAATTCAAGTCAAATCATGAGCTATATATAAGTATATTTAATAAATAAAACATTATGTTCCTATCAACAATTAATGAAGCGCATTTTTTTTAATTAATATTAATAAATTATTTAATGGGGTCGGCAAAATGGTTCAATCTGGGCCTGTTTCAATTTGCATCTCTTAAATCAAGGTTTGGAAGGTCAAACTCTATTCTATATTTCTTGGCTTGTTAGCAGAACTCGACATATAGTGGGGACCCAATTCTTCTTCTTCTTTCAAATATGAGGCTTGGCTTTGTTACATAGAACTGTCAAATTGGAAATCTACAATGGGGCCCACCCAAATCAATCAGCCTGATTTGTAGAACCCATTTATTCCCCGCAAATCTTGGTACTTTGATAATGAATTGTGCCTCGTTTGATGCCTTTATTAGAGATTATATTCGATGATCATTAAAAAAAAATTACTCAAAGGAAAGTCGATCCATAATTTTACAGAATCCTGAATTGACCAATCACATCAACCCACATGTTTTGAGGGTGAACCTGATTTATAAAATTACCCAAATTAGATTTTGTGCAATTGGTTTGGATTTTGTGAAATTCTGGATTGATTTTTTCTGAACAAACAATCTCTTAATATCATTAGTGATTTTAGTTAGAGGCGTTCACCTAATTTCTATTAGATTTGAAATATTATGGTGGTTATTGATTCTCATGTTATACAATGCCTCTTGGGGTCAGAGAGTATACTTGGCGAGTGAGAAGATTAATTTCTACTATTAAGAAGGGTATATATGATTTTAAAAATGAGAAATTTACCAATTCATGAACGTGAGATCTAAAAAGTACCATGACAGTTCCGACTCCAAAATATTAACTAAATCACATTTTTCTATTATGGTAATTATTATTATTATTCTAAACGATAAGATTGTAAGGGTGTCTGTAGTATTTATTTATAGATTTTTAATCGTTTTTAAAAAAATAACTTACTTGTCAAAAGAATCTTTTTTACCAACTTTGTAAATAATTTTGGAATTTGTACTCTTTTGGTAAATAAGACAGTTTCACCACATTATTTTTCATATAAATGTATATTATATTTTATATATGTCTTTATCAATTTGAATTGGATTGAATTAGGGCCAATCAAAAAATGGGTTGGGATCCGTTGACTCCTAATAATGAATCGTGAAAAAAACACATGTTCTCAACCCTTTAAACACAAAATCCAATGATTGGGGTTTATAAGTATCTTGATAATACAAATCTTAGAGATACTTATCCCGAGAATAAATCTCAAAAAATATTAATCTTTTATATTGGAGACTAAAACAAAACAAACTTGAAAGTAGAACCTATACTTCCCAAATATAGATAAAATGTTCAGATCCAGGAGTTGGTGGGCCATATTTTTGAGTTAAGAAGTAGTAAGCCCATGAGCCTTTGATGGTATAGTAGGGCCCACCGTCATCAATTTTCCTTCCTAGTACCTTCTAAGAGACGTTGCTTGCTACTTTCCCAATCGCATAAAGTAGAAAGTGGGGAAGTTACATGCATTTGTGGTGTAAAATATTGATTCAAATGTTTAGATTTTTCTAACTTTAGGTTTAGAATAATGATTGCTTGTCTTGTGAAGTGAAATGTTCCAAATGTTTGTCTCGTCCCATCTCGATGATTATCTGAGTCGTTTTATTATCTCGAATGAGACAAGGGTTGAAGAATATTTTGGCCATGGCATCTCGATCATCTTATTCACGAATGATACCAAGATGACTTGGCTAACTCATCTGTATTTCGAATGATTTTCAAAACCATAGGTGAGACACATGTTGCAAAACTCGTCTAAGACCAGATGACTTGCTTGAGTCATCTTGTTATTATCCACTAACGAGACGGATTTACACCACATCTCAATATTCACAGAATCTTGTTTGACAAATTAGATGACTTGGATAATAGTTTAAAAATATTAGTAGTAAAACTCAATCGAGTCAATTGAGCTGAATTTTATATTTTTTATTAAAATAATTTTTTTTAAGTATTTAAATAAATATTATTTTATGACTAAACATCTTCTAATCTACCTTATTATATATAATTTATTATTTTTATTTTTATATAAATATGTATATAAATAAATAATTGTAAACCAACCCAGTAGATTTATCCTGTTGGACCACATCTGAAGAAGCGAAGGTCTTGAGTTCGAATTCCATAGTGGATTTATCCAAGAAATAAGCCGATGCTTGTGGGGAAGAAGGTGGGGGTGGTGGGGAGGGGACTTATCTCTTCCGAAACAAGTTGACTCATCCAAGACAACTCGGTA
Organism: Akebia trifoliata; assembly: GCF_017979445.1. NCBI lineage: Eukaryota > Viridiplantae > Streptophyta > Magnoliopsida > Ranunculales > Lardizabalaceae > Akebia > Akebia trifoliata. The sequence goes on along the minus strand of NC_141382.1, from coordinate 6,872,941 downwards.
TCTCATCTATGAGATTTGGAATCATGGTGAAACATATAATTTTAGAGGATGGGCACTGTTTATGGGTCCCACTCAAAACACCCTTAACATCTTTTGAGTCAAAAATCTAAATGATTGGATGATTATAACCATTCGATCTATAGATTTTCGTAAGGGTTGGAAGACCAATCCATCATTTGCCCTAATGATGGAAACCACCATTACAATATAAAAAAAAAGTACCACTATGCCTAACGGCATGATTTGATTCTTAGAATCATACTTTCTCATTTGTAATTAATTATACAAGGAGTTGATCACAAGGACAGTGATATAATGACTCCATGGATCATTGATTGAAAGATGATTCTCCAGTTTGATGTGAGCTCTTCTACGTAGAAAAAACCATGTCGAGAACTAATAGACGGACACATAATATAACATGCATGTACACAACAGATTCATTAATGTAAAAGTTAATTTACAATTATCACAAAATAAAAAAGTTTGATTTAATCCCTCTTCAAAATTTTTTTGAAAATTCCAATTGGGACAAGTAAAGAATACTCCTACCATATTATGTTTTACATATAAGAAAAGAATAAAGATTTTATGACGCCCCCACACATGCCTCGCCTCCCTGATGTGGCATGTGTTAGAGTCATAGATTATTTTTCTCGAGATATATAACTATACATATTTATGGGGATGTACAATTGTGTATCCCGAGAGTAAAAATCTATGATTCTAGCCCATGCTATGTTAGGAGGTATCAGAAAATCACAACTCATAAAAAAAATAAGTATGATGATTTTTAAATAATAATAAAAAAAAATGACTAAAAATTAGTCATAAATTATTATTAAATATAATAATTATATTGTAACATTTTTGTTCCACGCCAGTATAATATTGTCCGTTTTGGATAAATATCCTACTTGACTCTAAAATACTAGGCAAGGTCAAGCATTCCCTTATATTCCAAGCTCTAAATGTTCACCCAGTTGTTGGGGATCACTCAACTTCGATCCCTCGATTTCAAAAAAAACTTTCCTAAATCTGGATAGTTGTACTAATGAGATGATAACATTCCCCTCACCCAATTGAATGACCACCGGGGACTCTATAGTTGACTATTTATATATAAATCCACCAAATGATTTCTTATTGTTTTAATGATCCCATTTAGTATCAAAAGATATTTTGAAGATAGGAAATCGAATTCTTTAGCCAAAGAAACAACAATTCATGCTTGTGATGATGTGTTAATCGTGTTAATCTCTGTGCACTTCATTAAGTTTGATGCGAAAGCTCGCATCAAACTTCGACTTTCACACATCCTCATAAAGATTCCACATGGATTATTTATTTGGATCCATTAACTTGGAATTTTTATTTTCAATACTTCGAAGACTTCGATTTAAATGCTCATGGGACCAAGTCAACTAGAAATTATTATTTTCAAGTCAATGACCTCACTAGGTGGGATAAGTGGAACGCTACCAAGAGTGCGACCAAGTCAAGTAAAGAAGTGCCCACTAATTTAGAAATCTTATTTTGATGAAGTATTTATTTAATTAAGTTGATCATACCACGTCGAGGCGCATATAAATGAAATCGTATTTATTTAAAAAAAAAAAGAAGTTTAATTCGATATGATTTGAAAGCAGTTTATCTAATGGAGGCTGATATAATATATATGGGACCCCAAATATCCATACAATTCCATGGGCCCGCACAGTATGGGTGATCATCCCCCTCACCAACCATCACATATCAAAAGCAATTGCTTGTAATCATAGTTTTAAAACTCATTTTGACTTCTCGTTTTGTCTATGAATGAGATCGAGTCGTCTCGAGCAAAATATTCAATTTATTTGAATTGTCTCGGATAAAATTTAAAAAATGCCTTAAAATTAGATCAAATCATATCTCTGAGATAACTTGTCAATTCGTCTTTTCGGTGGACAGACGAGATTAAAAATCATGCTTGTAAGTGAATGTAAAAGTATTGAAACTAGTAATAGATTATTGTGTGATTCATATTTTCTCAGTGATTTTTATCGATAGGGGTGTGCTATGAAAAAGATGGGGCATGTAGTGCCGTTCTAAATTATTGGTCTTATTGACATGTGCCCTTAATGCACGCTTTAAAGTGCAATAAATACATTTTGAAAATTAGAATCTAAGGATATTTTAATAAAAATAAAAATTTCTTCAAGAACATTTTCGATAACAAAAATCAATTTCCAAGTGTATTTATTGCACTTCAACATGTGCACTTAGGGCAGACATTAACAAAATCCTTAAAATAATAAGGATGAACAAAAACACTTTCAGACAAAAATGTAACTAAAAATTCGTGTTCGAGACCGTTCTTTTAATCCGTATTAAATGGTTTTTGCGCCTCCCACTTTCTTTTCCCACTCAACCCACGAGAGACAACACCACACCCCCACTTCTCGAACGGTTGGACTTTAATTCAGGCATTTTGAGGAAGACTGACGATCCTATGCGGTGTCCCGTTATGTTAGGTGTCTACGTGGCACGTTTTAATTGGTCTTTAAAACACCTCGGGCTCCTAATCAAGCTTTTCACGCATCCCAATGTGTTTTTTCCTAATAAAATTGTGCCACGTAGACACCGTTCCTATTCATAGAAACGGGATTCCAACTCATTCCAAATACCGTATTTAAAGTCAATGACCTGTACAATTGGTTTACCCGTTAGTGGAGCTGCACGATTTCATTGGTGCCTCTAAGCTTTGATTTTAATTACAAAACAAGAGGTATTGGCTTTAAATACAAAATTAGATAAGAGTAATTTGAAAATACCCCTTCAGATTTTGGCTTTAAATACAAAATTAGATAAGAGTAATTTGAAAATACCCCTTCAGATTTTGGTAAATAGTTGATTCACCCCGTGTGCCTTCAATCTGATGATGTGCCCCCTTGACTGTAGGGATGTAAGACATAATAAAAGGACCTAAATGCCTTCATCTTCATCCTTGATAAAAAGCCTTGAATCACAAATATGTTTGACTTGTACGATGTTCTTTTTTACTCTCATCTCTTAACTATGGCAATCGAGTTTGATTCCACAATTATTCACCATAGTCAATTCGATTAGTTTAGAGAAATTCTAAAGAGTTCTATATTCTTTTTCAAATAAACGATATTTTTGAATTGAGTCGTGATTTTTTTACGCCCCCTCTAACACACACCCCATATGTCCTTTGACGTGACATGTGCTAGAACCATAGAATCTTCTCTCGGGATACATAGCTATACATCTTCATGAATATATGCAGTTATATATCCTGAGGAAAAGAATCTATGGATCTAGCACATGCCATGTCGGGGGGGGGGGGGAGGGTGCGTCAAAAAATCATTATTCTTTTGAATTTTTTCCCCAGAACCCATAATCCACAATTAAGGGGCATTTCCTACATCCATCATGGGTTTGAATCCCCACATTCGGGGAAGGGTAGCGACTTATGATCTTGTTTCAATTGTCTAAATTAAAATTAGTCAACTTGATAAATAACATCCTCAGCAGTTACAACAATTTACTTTATATATACATATGGGAGCGGTTCGGCAGCCCTAAAGTTTGCCAAGTTTGGTGCCAAACATTTTTTGTAAATCACTTTTGATGAGGTTAAAATTTTTGGAATAGGTTGATTTTTTGTGAGGATGATCTCTACACCAAACTTTAGGGTTGCCGAACCGCTCTCATTTTGAAACTTCTAACCCTATGTATAGGGGATGGTTCAGCAGCCATAAAGTTTGCCAAGTTTGGTGCCAAACATTTTTCAAAATATGGGTTAGAAGCTTTGGAATGAGCTGATTTTTTTTTAGGATGATCTCTATGATGAGGAGATCGTCATCACCAAAAATCAGCCTCTTCCAAAACTTCTAACCTCATCAAAAGTGATTTACAAAAATTGGATGGTCCACGATTCTTCAACTTGTAAATTAGGGTTAGAAGTTTCAAAATGAGCTGATTTTTTGTGAGGATGATCTTTTCACCGTAGAGATCATCCTCACAAAAAATAAGCATATTTCAAAACTTCTAATCCTATGAAAAGTAATTTACAAAAAATGTTTGACACCAAACTTGGCAAACTTTAGGGCTGCCGAACCGCTCCCATATATATATATGGAAAAAAAAAAAAAAAAGACAATACAATATATGTTAGGGAAAAAAAGTATATATGGTCATGACATACATCCACGTCAGAAAATATCCCCCACAATGTTACTCCTGCATGATTCAAAAAACATTACCCTAAAAGATTGAAGAGAATCGAAGAAAAATAGGCTTTGGTTAGAGCTTAAGGATGAGTGCTTTTAAGTCATTTTGTATTAAAGACCAAGGTCAATGGGTATGTCATATGTTTGAAAACACTTGCACGTCAAAATATTCACCAAAACCCTCAATTACTCAACAAATATAAAAGTAAAAAAAAAAAAAAAAATCTTCTTTCAAACGGTCGGTTATATATCACCAATATCTCTCTAGGTGACAGCTCTCTCCTAGAGACACTGTAACAGAAGTTATTTTTTGACAGTTTTTTATTTTGGATTTGATACTCTGAAACTACATTTGTACCTCAATCCTCATCCCCAGACTATAATTTACTCTCTCTCTCTCTCTATATGTTCTGCAAAAAGCGGCAAACGAAATACTATTTTCAACCTTGCTTCCCCCACACCCATCTCTGTCTCTCTCTAAACTAACTGAAAAAACCTCGGAAAAAAGGAAAAACTGCACGATATAAAGAGATCCTCCTTGAATGATATCTTCCTTGTACACCACCTCTTCTCATTCATCTCTTCTCCTTCTCTGCATCTCCTATTTTAGTTTCCAGAAATACCCATTCATCTTTCTCTAAATGACTCAACCCACATCTCCTCAACACCCAGAAACCACTATGTCATACTTTGAAGTTCTCAAGAAGCTCAAGCATCTCAAACCCATTGACTCCTCTTTGGGGATTATTGGGTTCTTCATAGTTACAGTGTTTTTCTTTCTCTGTTGCTTCTCTTACTTAGATTACAGAGTTGTTACAAAAGGGTTTCTGTTTCATGGGCAGACTCAGAGGTTTCGGTGGTTGGGATTCGATGATGACGTGAGTGGAGATAGAAAGTTGGGATATTTTGGAGAAGGGAATGGAGAGTGTGATTTGTTTAGAGGAAAATGGGTTTGGGATGAAACTTATCCTTTGTATCATTCGAGAGATTGTAGGTTTTTGGATGAAGGGTTTAGGTGTTCTGAGAACGGGAGACCTGATAATTTATACACTAAGTGGAGATGGCAACCCAAAGATTGCAACTTGAAAAGGTTTTCAATCTTATCTCTTCTTCATATGTTTCATTTTTTTTTTTCTTTTGATATTAGTCTCTTTCGTTTCTGAATTGTGAAGGGCACTTTAGTTTTTTGCCTCCAAATTCCGTAATTATTATAGATTTTTTTTTTTTAATTCTAGTTTTTCTGTTTCAGTTTTAATGGATTTAGCTTCTCTGAATCCGATTTCTATATTTTTTGTTGAAATCGTTGACATTTTAATTCTGATAAAAAATTGGTTTGATTTATTGGAAATTGGTGAGAACTGAGAACAAATTCCTAACAAAGCAAATAATTTTGATTCTGAGTCTTGGTGTGTGCTTGTTTTGATTATATTTGTTCTCTAATGCTTTATTATCCCAAAATTAAAATAATCTGTTTTTTGGACTCTGCTACAAATCATACTTGCTCTACGTTATATTTTAAATCACTCTAAAGTTTCTATTTTTATCTATTGAACTTCCTTGTTTGGTGGGTTTGTGTTCTTTTCAAGTAGTTTATTGGCCTACATGAGCCATTTGATTTTGCTTGAAAGTGTGTCCAATGAGGGGCATCTATTGGTTTCCCCTTTTGCATCGAGTTCCTCTAACCGGATGTTCTATTTTTTCCCCTTTCGTTCAGTTTGCAAGTTTAATTCGATGCAGTTTGAATTTTGGTATGTTGACTTGATTTGATTCTAATCTGTAATTTGCGCTTTTATCAATTTCGTTTCTACAAATAGGTAAGTCCATATAAACTTGTGTTTAACTCTTCTTATTCTTATATAATAGATTTGATGCAAAGACAATGTTGGAGAAGCTAAGGAACCAACGGGTTGTATTCATTGGTGATTCAATTGGGAGAAACCAATGGGAATCCCTCCTTTGCATGCTTTCATCAGCAATCCCCAACAAGGATTCAATTTACGAAGTGAATGGAAACCCGATCACAAAACACAAAGGATTCTTGGTGTTCAAGTTTCAGGATTTCAATTGCACTATAGAATACTATAGAGCACCATTTCTAGTGGTTCAAAGCCGAGCACCACCCAATGCTCCACATAATGTGAAGACGACCCTGAAATTGGATCAAATTGATTGGACCTCTGTGAAGTGGAGAGATGCAGATGTTCTAGTTTTCAACACTGGGCACTGGTGGAATTATGAGAAGACCATAAGAGGGTAATTAATTCCATCCGAAAATCTATTTCATTTCTGGTAATTTAGTTTCTTTCAACGTACGCTAGATCATTTTCACTTTGAAGTTTCAAGGGTAGTTCAGACATTTTCTGTTTATGAATATGAATTATGATATTTGGGGTGATTTGGTATTTGGAGTTTGAACAGCCATTAAGGATATGTTTGGAAATTTAGAAAGTTTAAGGTCAGTCTAGTCATTTGATTAATTAAAAATCAGGTTTTGGGTAAGTATAAGTTTCACTCTACTTGTTATCTCTAATAAAATCTCATTGGGATTTAAATTTGTGACTCAGAAATTTTAAGTGGCCGTCATATTTTCAGAAAGCTTAGCCTGATGGAAAATTGTGTTGCTTAGGTAGAAGTGAACACCATTTTTGATTGGGTGGTGTTGGGTTTATGTATAATTTCGGATTCCATATCCTGGTGGGGGCCCCTCATCCTGTCACCATTCGATCAGATTGATGGGATTTGTTTATATGGATTCAACCACGTATGTGTTTTACATGATATCAACTAGTTGACAAAGCTACATAGGTCCACCAAGACGAAGATGGAATATTATTTGGTCCCTAGTAAGCTTGTTTGCTTTCACAGTTAACCCATAAGTTCCCCTTCATGCTTTTGTTCTTTAAGTTGCTAATTTTTCGAAGCCTAGAGATTGTTGTCTTGGATGAATTTATATGGATGTTGGATGCCCACTTTCAAAGCAAAGGTTTACAAAACAAAAGAAAAAACTGACTGCTTTTGAGGAAATGTGTGTGTAAACATGGGTTAAGCTTATGTTCTGATATATAAATTAGTATCTGAACTGTCTATGTTTAATTTATTGGTCAGGGGTTGTTATTTCCAAGTTGGAGAGGAAGTGAAGATGGAGATGAGTGTAGAAAGTGCATATAGGAGATCGATCGAGACATTGATTAATTGGCTAGGAAGGGAAGTGAATACAAGCAAGACCCAAGTCTTCTTTCGCACCTATGCCCCTGTACATTTCAGGTTTGTTTCATTGCTTAGTTAACTATTTCATAATTTTCAAGTTATTAAATTTTTATTTACTGTTCTTTCTTTCTCTTGGGTTCTTCAACTTAGGTATCCTTGATCACTTTAGCAAGCATATGTTGGAAGCTAAATTGTATTTTTGAGTAATCGGGAACTTAACATAGTCTAAATTGTATTTTTGAGTAATTGGTTAAAGCGATATTCACATTCTTGGTGATTCCCAACTCTGATCTCTTCTTTTCTAAATAAAATTTCCAAGGTAAGTATTTCTCTAAAACTCAGGTCCATTTGATCATAGAATTAGAAATGAACACATTAGTGATAATGTAAGAGTGGTCACTCACAATAGTTGAGATAATTTTTTTCTTTTTTCCATTACTGCAACATGATCTTGCAATTTTCATGCTTTGGAAAGATGTTACGAATCTCAACGATCTGTTCAAATAGAAACTAATAATCCGATTTTTGCAGAGGTGGGGATTGGAAGACAGGAGGGAGTTGTCACTTGGAAAAACTACCGGAACTGGGCTCATCGCTAGTTATGTCATCCCAAACAAGGACTCAACTCAACATAATCAATGGGGTACTATCTGATCACTCAAACAAGTCTCAGGTGAAGGAATTGGATTTGTTGAATGTGACTTACATGTCATCATGGAGGAAAGATGGCCATTTATCGTTGTACTATATGGGGCCTAAAACTGGCCCGGCTCCTCTTCATAGGCAGGATTGCAGCCATTGGTGCCTTCCTGGGGTGCCCGATGCATGGAACGAGATACTTTACGCACTCTTCCTTAGGCGGCATTCGAAATTCAACAATACCTTCATGGGTACAGGCACGATTTAGTGAAGAAAGCTTCCCCAGTTTTAAAAGTGTTGGGCATTCTTGCAAATTGTTAGATACGGCATTAATGTGGGACATGAAGCTCGGCTTCCTCAAATCCATCACAAAACTTTCTGAAAAGATGATAGATTATTGACGGCAATTTCGCAGGATTTTGACTAGATGGCAGGAGCGAAAGAAGCCCAATTTTAGGGGCAATTTGATTGTGATATTATACGTGAGTGTGTGATTATATGATGATGCCACAAGGCATAAATCCTCAATAGAAAATAATGCATGTAGCATAGCTTCTATTTTATATTATACTTTGTATAGGAAAAAAAAAGAGACAGGATTTGTTACGACCCCAATTTTCTTCTCAATAATTGATTACAACTTTCACAGAGAAACAGAGATAATTTGTGATCTTTTTTTTATATTATTTTCTACAAAAATTTCTGGGGAACCCAAAGAAGAGATGTAATCTACAATCAAACAATCAAGATTCAGTGATCTTTCTTGGCCATTTTTTCTGCAACTTAGAAAACCCATCATCAAGAACATCAGGTTTTAGCAGCTTTTGCATTGCTTCATGACAAATCCTTAAATAAATCCCAAATTTATTATAAGAAGCCATCAATTTAGTATAAGCTCTCATCCAATTTTCATAGAAATCTTTCAACATTTAGCAGGAACCAACTAACCCATCATCTATAATAGTACATTTTTTCAGATTTAACAGAAAAACTATCATCCATAGCAGCTAAATTTTGTATTTTTATGGAGAGAGAGAGAGAAAATGAACTCAACCAATATATCATTAATGAAGAAAATATGGAAAACGAATCCATTACAATTTTTTCTTCTCTTACAGTACTTTTCTTCTACTTCTTCTGACGAACTCCATGACCGAAGGACGAACCCTAATACCAAGAACCCCTTTCTGCAACTCCTCTCTCCTCAAACCCAACAACACCATCAAAGAACAAGAACAAAACCCCAAAATCCAACCTTTAACACCTCTCCTCCTACCTCTATTCAAAATCCCCAAAACCCCCAAACCCAAAACCAAATCACTCAAACCCTGCAATTCTTTCCCGAAAATCAACAATAGTAACAAAGCACAAACCACCAAAAAAATGCCTAAATTCCCAAATTTTCTCCTCCTTCCCCTCCACCAACCTTCATACTCTCCCCCTCCAAAACCATTCCAAGACCCAAATCCGCCTCCTTTTCCGCCCCCAAACCCTTCTTTAATAATCAAATTCACTGGTTCTGGAAGTAATTTCAGATTCGTTGCAACAAATAAAGCGAATTCAAGTGCCATTTTTCTTGAAATTCGCAATGTAGTTCGTCTCCGATTCTTTCTTGCAGAAATAATCAATGTTGGTTTCGGAAATTCTTGAAGAGGAGAAAGATAGAGAAGGTTCGGGTGTGAGAGATCAGAGGGTCTGAGAAACAAATGAGATTTGCTGAACTTCCATTGATGTGTGGATGCAGAGTTGTTGCAGAGAGAGAGATCTCGAATGCTACTTTGATGGGACGAAAGAGAGGGCTTTAAGAAGAGAGATTGGGGTTTGAAGGGTAAAATTTGCTGCATTGTTTTTTATTCTGTAAAAGCGAAGAAGAAGGAGAGAGAGAGAGAGAGAGAGGAGACCGCTTAGAGAGAGGGTTTTGATTTGGTGTTTATTACGAGGTTGTCAGGTTTTGAATGCGTAAATTTTCACATACACCCCCAGGATTTTGGTATATATTTTGTGATGCCATATATTTTTAGATTGATGTTATACCCCCCTTGAGATGGGTCTTCTTGAGAGGCTAATGAGAGGGAGATTCAAAAGAGGGCTGGTGGGGGTGGATCAATCCTGGATTGAGGATTTGGGTTATGATAAGGATCTAATCTGATAATTTATCGGATTGATTTTGGATCAATTATGTCCTGATTTGATAACGACGATCAACTCAAAGAAAATATTAAATTATATTATATATTTTATTTAGATGTATAAAATTTATTCAGATCCTAAAGTTGAGATTTGATGAAAATCCAATTCAATTAAATGCTTTTTGAATAGGTTATAGGTCCATTATAATCCTTAATGGATTGGTCCCAAATCAACCATAATAGTCATGTTCAAATTTTGAAATTATTCCATTTGATCAATTTAGATAAGTTTAGAAAAGTAGTGCAGAATTAAACTAAAGCACGAACCTATTGATCTATTGGTGGTGTGATTTTAAATCTCATTCGAGTCATCTCGGTATCGTCCACGAATGAGACGGATAGACTTGACATCTCAACTATGCAGAATCTCATGAGATATCTCAGACAAGATTTCACAAATCTCATGCGAGATAAGCATCTACATGTTGAACACAAAATCATTGAAACTATTGTATTTAGCCCTTCAATTTTTGGTGAATATTAGCGATATCCTTTGTGTTTTTAAATTTGAAACTTATGTTTTTTCTCCCTTAATTTCAATTAATTGAAGAAGACTAAAATGCCATCCCCTTCAACAACTAGTTGTTGCAGGTTGGCCTAATTCCGTTTTTACTTTTCTAAAGACGGTCCTTTTCTCTCCCTGGATTGATAACTTGGTTGTTCAATATTGCTAACTCTTAAATTTTTTATTTTTTTTCAAACTAGTCAGGTTCAAGCTCTTCAATCCTAGTGTTTTAAAAATTGGATCGGCGCGACGGTCAAGTTGGGTCCGACAAGAAAATTTTAAGATGATGGTTGGATTTGTTAAAAATCGAAAATTGATTTTAAATCATTGATTTTTTCTTGATTTAAGGTTGTATCGCAAAAACCAATCATTTTTTAATCATCAATTTCTTAAGTAAGAAGTGAAAGAAAAATACATTGGTCTTATCCAACAACAATCACCTCCAATCAATCTTAAAAGCATTTCTTTTTTAAGGAAAATTTACAAAATCCTTCTTAAATTGTAGGACGAGTTACAATTTTGGTCTTTTTAAAGAAACCTTGAAAACTTAAATAGTTGAATTACCATAAATGCCATGAAATTACTAAGTTTCTTCTTCTTCTAAGGGGATGTTTATTGTTTTGTAATCCATTTACCATTTATTAAATAATAAATATTAAAATTGAGAATCTTATGTAATTTAAAAGAATTTAATATATTTTATTTTAAATAATTATATATATAATTATTTAAAATAAGAAATCGGTTAGACCAAATTGAACCTCGTTTAGATCCCGTCTAACCAATTAAGCAAAATTTTGATTCGATTACCGGTCTAATTTTAAAATATTGCTTCAACCTAACCTCAAATAGTAAATTAATTAAATATATTCAACCTTATTTTTAGTCCAATGATTTCTACCTTCCCTTAACCTTTTGTAGAAAATCTTAGATTTTCTACTTAAAGTTTCATTGTTTAATATGCTTCTTTAAAAATTATAAGTTTGGAGGTCAAAGACTTGAAGTTGATAAAAAATTTCAGTTAAAGTTTAGGTTTGACATTTTTTATTCAAAGTGATTGAAGATGGCTGGTCTGAGAAGAAAAATCCAAGGATTTTTAGTTTTGAAGATGAATAACTCGTCTTTAATTGAGATGACTTGTCTGAGACAACTCAATTTTGTTCCTGCACAAGACAAGTCAAAATAGTTAACGAGATCTTAAACCATGATTGATGAGTGCTAATGAAAAAGCTATTGATGTTTTCACCAAATTTCCATGTTTGGTTGGAAATAATTATGTAAAAAAAATTGAGATTATTTTAAAGATCATACAAATGAGGTTTTTTCTTGTGTGTGTGTATGTGGATTTCTTCCTAAATGTAGAAGTAGTATCCTATTCAATAACTAATCGATAAATTCTATTAGTAATTTTTTCGAGTTATGGATTCTAGGAAAAATTGGGAGAATATCGTGGTTATGGCACAAACAAAAAAGGAGGATTTTGCATATGTGTTCTTATTATTGAGGATTTTCGTATTTGGTTTTATTATTGGGCCAGAGTAGTGTTGGTTTCCTTTCAAAGTTCTATTGGTTATGATGATCTCAATCCGGGGGAGCATACCCAAATGATCTTGTAAGTATCTTGAGTCAATATAAGATTGGTCATTTGTACGTAAGGTTGTAATTGGTTTGGGTCTGCCTTAACCCCGATGGTCATTTAAAAAAAAAAAAAAATCTTAAAAGGACCTTGGCAAAGGGATGTCTTTCTAATTAGTCACTAAGTTTTATGGCTTATATTAATAGCCCATTTAGTAAAACTTTTATTTCTAATAAGTCCCTGAACCAGACTCCCCACATTTCTCATGATTTTAAACATTGAATGTGTCCTAACTCTTTGAACTCACTACTTTCATAAAAAATAAAAAATAAAAAATAAAAAATAAAAAATAAAAAGAATTTTTGACTTTCCATTCGAGTTTCGGAGACTCTATTTCGACATAAAAGATTTGAGAAGGAAGAAAAATTATTTTCAAGCATTTTGAAGATGTATATAAAAAATTAGAGTTTTTTCAAAATTTCCTTTGTGTTTGGATGAAAATTGATCAAGGACAATTCTTTTGGTTTAAAATCATTCAGACAAGTTATTATGTCAAGTTTTTAGTCCATCTTTCCATGTATTTTAGTCGAAAAAACTTAAAAAAAATAAAAATGAGTGAATTTTACTTGCATTTGATTCACCAATTTTTATTGTCAAGTTCAATAATAAAAAATGGTGAGCTCGGCAACATATAAAAGGTGTAAGTTCGACAATAAAAATGTTGACCCCGACAATAAATAAAAAGTGGTGAGCTCGACGATAATGAGGGACCGTTAAGAAATACAAATTTTACTAAATAGACTATTAAGCTACGTGCAAAATTCAAGGACCATTTAGAAAGAAACTCCTCTGCCAGGCTCCTTTAAGTAATTTTTCTAAAAAGCTAAACTTTGTGAAATGCTATTGTCACACCAACCTTTGTTAATACCACACCAATTATTATGCGAAATCACCAAAGAATGACATATAGTTGGGGTAGCATTAGCAAAAGTTGGTGTGGCAATAGTAGCTCTGTAAAATTTTCTCCATAGTTAAACAAAGTAAAATTATGACGCGTAACCAAACGGTCCCCAGGAGAAAGAGGTATGCGCAGGTTAAAAACGTTTATACCCCAAAGCGTACATATAAAGCAAACGAAAAAAATCTTACTTCCTCCCCAACTTCTAGAGCTTCATCACCAGTGAGAGTGAAAGACAGAGTCTTGCAAGAACCAGAAAGATAGCCATGGCCGAATCCACGGCGCACGATAGCAGCAGGTGGAGAGACCTCGACAAGCTCCTCTTGAGACCAGGCAACATCGTTGGCCAGAACTTCGAACCAGGCCCCGAGGTGCCCTAAAACACTCCAATTCCTCTCTCTTAGGGTTCACTGTAATCTGAATCTTTTTTGAGACCATTTTACAAAAAATTTAGTGGACGTAATTCTGAAGTGTTCTTGAGCAAAATTAATGGTATAATTTTGTGTTTTGTGTTTGATTTTGGTTTTTGGGGGTTTTGTTTGCAGCTGAGAGACGATCTTCAATCATGGGCTAGGGTTTTAGTGGTGGGCGCTGGTGGATTGGGCTGTGAACTATTAAAGGATTTAGCTTTGTCGGGTTTCCAAAATATAGATGTTATTGATATGGATCGAATTGAGGTCACTAATCTCAATCGCCAATTCCTCTTCAGGTTCTCAGTCTTACGGTTAATTTTGAATTTCATGTTCTCTCCTTTTTCTGGATTTTAGATTTTGTTTCGAGTTTTTGTTTGGTTTCTGGTTCATCTGATACGAAGTTGGTATTGGGAAATAAGGTAAAAATTGAAACATGGGTTAGAATAATTGGGGCAATAAAGAAATGAATCAAATTTGAGGGTTAAAAGTTCTCCAACTCCCATTGATGCCCATGAGTTGGAGATAGGAACTCCGATGATTTATCAAAATCATTAAGATGAATAAGCCAGTAACTAAATGTTAGATTTTAATCCAACACACAACAACCAATGCTTGAGATCTTGCTACTTCTAGGGAGTTTTTTTTTCCTAATTAGATTCTTGAGTTATTTATTTATTTTAAAATTTTTATGATAAGAAAAGATATTCATATATAGAATAGATAAGGGCTGGTTGAGATGACCAACCACGACAACCAACTGTATATGAAACAAACTACTCCGAAAAAATTCAACAAACCAACCCACTCCCATCTTGAGTTATTTAGCTAAAGCAACCATTGACTCTTCTAAGATTGGACCTATTGGGTGATTTCGTTTAATTCCGGATTGTTATGTGTGGATGGAAGTCATTTTCTTTTTCTTTGTTTAGGCGAGTGGGGTGGTTATTAGCGTGTAAATATATGGAGATGAGTCTTAGACAACTTTTACCATTATTAGATAATATTTTCTCGTTGATAATGACTAATTTCCCTATGCAAGGATAACTAAAGGGACTCACCATGGGATGAACTATTGTAGAAGTTGGAGTATTACATGAATGTTGGCAACTCTCATTTGAAGAATGAACTCCTAACATTCAACACTAACAAAAATGGTTTGTGAGAAGCAAGTTTTTGAATTTGATTTTAAAACCACGTATAGCTGTTTGGTGGTGCTCGCACTTATAAATCTGTTTATCTTTATTAACTATTGGATATCTTTGTGGCGTATGTAAAAGTTGCAATTTGCTTTTTGTATGTTTCTTTCCTTATTTTTATTTAAAAAAAATTCGCAATTCTTGGATGCATCATGTCAAACACTTATCCGTGTTGGAAACACATACACATTTCCACGTTATTGTTACTAATGCTTCTCATTGTTAAGAATGATGTTACTGCATGAAATTATTTTATGAGGTTAATGAGCATTTGGAAACCATCGGTAATGTACATGTCAAAGATTGTTAAAAAATGTGAAGATGCCAACATAGTGAGTTGGTATATCAGCTGCTTTGTGCTGAAATTGGGCATTAGATGTTTAAAAAATGATTGAATAATAGTAACCCGCTGGATGGATTCCTAGAATTATTTATTGACATTTCCTCATCCATTTTTGTTGTGGTCTTAGGAAACATAAGCCAACCTTTTCTTTTGGATTGAATTATATATGTGTGTTAGCACTGATCATGTTTCATGTGTATCTCAGTAATAACTATTCAAATGGATTCCTTAATTATAAGTATTGGTCTTGTAGGCTTCAAGATGTTGGAAAACCAAAGGCTGAGGTAGCAGCAACGCGTGTCATGGAAAGAGTTAGTGGAGTGAACATTGTGCCTCATTTTTGTCGAATTGAAGATAAAGATCTTGAATTTTATAGTAATTTCCATATCATTGCCCTTGGCCTGGATTCCATTGAGGCTCGTAGCTACATAAATGCTGTGGCTTGTAGTTTTCTAGGTGCGTCTTTCCTACTTCTCTCCTGGTTGGCTATCCAAAATGGCTAAAATGTTTTCAGTGAAGATAAAGATATTGAATTTTATGGTAATTTCCATATCATTGCCTTTGGCCTGGATTCCATTAAGGCTATAATTGTTGTCCGTTGACTATACCTCTGCGCATGTTAAATCTTCGCCTTCTTGTGTGTGTGCATGCGTAAGTGATAAGTGACGTAAATTTATTAAAATGAAGAAACAGGGGGACTGTGGCAGCCTATCTACAACAGAGAAAAAACAATAAAACTCATTCTCTAGCCATACACATCATGTCCCACGTAAACAAAAGGTCATCAATAAAAGGCCCCTTTGAACTCCTTGAAAAATTTGCTCTTAACAGAATAAAAACCAATTATAAAGATTATCATTTCCTGAAAGGGACTTCTAGATTTCACGGAAAACAACAAACAGAGTTAAAGATCATAGGATTCTTTCTTAATGCGAGAAGCCTTAATTTGCCAACTCTGAAAAAGAGCTAGAGCTAAGTTAGAAAACATTAAGGAGTGTGAAATAGGGAAAGACGTGTGACTCAATAAATCTTTGTCTTTTTCAAAGGCATTTGCTTATTATTATACATGAAGTTCTATTAGTGGACTTTTTTTTTTTTTTGGTCTTAGCACATTTTCTTTACTGTTAATATGCCAAGAAGCAAACTCATTGACGCTCCTACCTTCTATTGATGTGATTGGATTTCCCTATATAATTTCTTGTATCATTGCCTTTTTGAGTCACTCGACCTTGGGTATTGCTTGGGATTTTGGCTTCAGACGAGTCTTCAATGATTGGGAAGTAGATCGTGTGGGTAGGCTCGTTGCAAGTGTAGAGTCGGTGCTTTTAACCTTGTTGAATGTGGATACACGTATTTGGGATCCGGGTAGGGACGACTTATTTATGGCTAGATCCTGCTATTGTGACTTGGTGGGGATTCTAGCCTGTTCTTTTCTAGTTGTGGAGGTGTGGGGCCCTAAGGTTCCTTTGAAAGTTGCCTTCTTTGTTTGGGTAGCTACTTTGAGCAAAATCGTGACCATGGATAACATTATGAAAATAGGGGTTATTTCGGTTAACTTTTGCGGATTATGCAAGGAGGATGGGGAGTTTGTAGATCATTTACTCATTCATTGCAAGGTAGCCACCGAGATTTGGTCTTATTTTCTAAGACAATTCCGGGTTATGTGATGCACTCCTAGGTCTTTCCAGAACTTAGTGGAAGGTTGGCTAGCCGTAGGGCGGGGTTTTTCGGCGTTTAAGAGAAAGCTTTGGAGCATCACTCCATTTGCAATTTGCTGGAAAATTTGGAAGGAAAGAAATCTTAGGACCTTTGAGGGGAAGGAATTCTCGGTTCAAGGCATTATTTCTTCTATTTTGGGGACTATCTACTTATGGAGTAAGCTTTTTGATGAGTCAAAGGGGAGTTCACTTCGAAGACTTCATAACCAAGTGAGATTGGGTGTGTAGCATCGTTCTTTAGTTGGTTTTGTTTTGGTTTGTCTTGGTCTCCTTGTTTGCTCTTTGCTTGTCTTTATTTTTTTTTCCTTGTTTGTACTTTGCTTCATGGTCTCCTCAACCATGTTATCAATAAAGATCTTTGATTTATCAAAAATAAAAAATAAAATCTTATTGACTTCTTGGTTCTCTAATCAATTAGAACGAACACTGATAAAGTTCTTATGGAAAGGTCTTTTAGATTTCTGGGTAGGCAAGTGGGTTAGAGGTCAAAGGTCGAAGGTCGAAGGTCGAAGGAAGGATTTGAACTCAGGTCTGTGATACCAAAAGTTGAGTAGTAGGAGTTTGAATAAGCAAGTCAAGGTTAAAATGACAAAGAAGTTGAGAATGGAAAATGGATTTAGAGTAGTAGGAGTTTGAATAGATATATCATACAAAGAAAAGAACAAAGAATGCACATTAATTGACCCAAGGAATCGACTATTTTTGTTGGTTATGTTCATTTTTTTGATCAATCTTATGTGTAGTCACTCCAAATTGTTCAGGCCTACTTATTAAAAAGAGTTCAAAAGTTTGATTACTGGGCAAAGTCCAAAGGCCCAATATTGGAGGCTTTCTAACCTGTATGTTCAAAATAAATGTCCAAGATACCCAAAATCCATCATTTTGTCAATGGATCTCCCGAAGGAACCATTTGAAAATTTTCCATTCACTCTCTCTTTTTACTTGCCACTTGGCAAAATCTCTTAGCTCCCAAACATCCAAGCCTATTTTCAATTTAAGAGATTCCTAAGCCTAGCCCATTCTCAAATTAAAAGTCCAAAACCCATTAGTTTGACTCACGAATCTCACATCATTCTTTAAAAGAACCACTTGAAAAATTCTATAGCTCCTAACATCTAAGAAAACCTCTCATTAGTGGGTCAATGTTCAAAGTCCATTGGTGGGTCAATTCTCATGAGAAATTCCAATGTTGCTCCCGTTGAAATCAAAATTAATTAGAAATTTACTTGAGATTCTTGTAAATATATAAAAAACTATGTGGTTGGACTGTCTTGCCCTCAAAAGGTAAAAAGAACCACATACATGTACTTGGTCTTTTGTTGCCACATGTCTTTCATCTGAAGGGTCTGTTTTGAACTTAAATTTCTACCTATGTCTTTTAAGATATTTACAAAAGAACCAGGGCCTTTCTTTACACATGGCATCACCACATTCATGCTCCCAAAATCACTTTTTGTCTTTCCCCATTTGTCCTTGCTTTTTTGATATATTAAAAAAAAAGCTCAAATACCACATTTCTACATATAATTCTCTTCCAAAAAACTACTTTTTGGTTACACATTTTAACTTGGTCAATTTTAAGAAAACAAAGAAAATAGATGCATGGTGAAGGGTGTATGAGATGTATCCTTGATTGAGAAGGGACATTGATTTTAATGTTAAGTCATGAGAGTATCCCCATTGAGAAAGGACCCGTTTGTTCATGCTTGCTTTATAATGGTATTAATGCATGGGTGTCCTCTTGAGGAAGAAATTGTGATGTTGGCTAAGGGGTGAATAAAGTCATCTCATTACAAGAAGGACTCATATCACTAGAGCCAGGAGAGTGCATGTAAATGCATAGAGATGCAACGTGTCATTATAAAACTTGGCTAGAATATGGTCATCATTGCCACTGTGCTTGAAAATGTAAAATATTGGTTAGTGATTAGGCATACTTTCTCAAGGAAAGAGAGTAGTCCCCTTTACCTTTGCCATTCAAAAGTGAGTGTGAGTGTGTGCAAAAGTGTGTATGACATGCCAAAGTGATGGCAAGAAAACAAGAGTGGTGCCATCACCTAAGGGACAAAGTGCATCCAACTCATGACATCTTGCCATTGGGTTTTGAGAGCTTCAACTCCCATATTTTCAATCGAGCTTCCTCATATGCATTGCAAGAAGGTTGAATCTACCGAGTGTGGGAGAAGGTGTTCATTACATTTTAAATGCTTTCTAAAAAGGAAGTAAAGAGAGATTTGATGGGGTAGAAGAGGAATGAGGGATGCAAGAATATAAAATCTAGCCTACAACCCACCTTGATCTTGGATCTTCTTTTTTTTGTTCTTTCTTAAGTCTTCAATGGAGATTTCTTTGGAATGAGAAGGGAAGAAGACAAGGGGGAATAGGGAGAGAATGGGAGTGTGAGCAAGAAAAAGGTTTCTTAAGAGGATTTGGGTATAGTTTATGGTAGAAATGAAGGTTTAGAGCATACCTCAACTCAAAGAAGAAGACTTCCTTTTATAGAGTTTTGGGGATAAATTTTCCAACCGTAAAAATAAATGGAAAAAACATGGGATTTCTATGGACTTTCTTTGGGCTTTCAAATTTGTCAAGGGCAAAAGTGGAAGTTGTTGTGGGCCCTTTGAGCCATGCCGTTTAACTAAATTCCATATGTGTTGTTCCATGTGGCTAGACCTTGATGGTGGAGGAAAGATTAAAAAATAGTTTTTGGGAAAGAAATACATGTGGAAAGGCCGTCTTTGAGTTTCTTGTGAATATGCTAAAAAAAAATGTAAATGGGGAAAAACAAAAAATTATTTTGGGAGCATGAATGTGGTGATGTCATGTGTAAAGAAAGATTTTTGTTCTTTTATAAATATCTCAAAAAGTATGGATAGAAGTTCAAGTTCAAAATGAGTTCTTTAAATAAGAGACATGGAGTAACAAATGACCAAGTACATTTACTTTGTTCTTTTTACCTTTTGAGAGTAAGATAATCCAACCATATAGTTTTTGACATATTTACAAGAGTTCTAAACACTTTTCTAGTTAACTTTGATTTCAATGGGGACAATGTTAATTTCTCATGGGGTTTGACCTACCAATGGGCTTTGAGCATTGGCTCACCAATGAGAGGTTTTCTTAGATGTTGAGAACTATGAAAATTTCTCAAGTGATTCTTTTAGGAAAGGGTGTGAGATCCATGAGTCGAACTAATGGGTTTTGAGCTTTTAATTTGAACATGGGCTTAGTAGGCGTAGGAATCTCTTAAATTGAACATGGGTTATGATGTTTAGGAATTTGGAGCTAAGAGAGTCTGCCAAGTGGCAAGTGAAAATGGAGAGTGAATGAGGAAATGACAAGTGATTCCTTTGGAAGATCCATTGACCAAAATAATGAGTTTTGGGCCTCTTGAACTTTTATTTTGAACATGGGTTAAGAATCCTCCAATATTGGGCCTTTGGGGGGACTTAGCCCTATAATCAAGCTTTTTGATTTTTTTTTTTTGTAAGTGGGTTTGTGCAATTTGGGGTGCAAACAACATGCATATATTTTCAGTGGGAACAAATTGGAGGATTCCAACCAATCAATTGAAGGTTGAAATATGTCAACCAATGCCCCCTTCCTATCATTATATGGGACTACCTGGAAAACAAATTGTTGATACTTAATTACCCTGTTACTCTCTTGAAGCATTCTGTAGCTGTGCCTTTCTGTTTAACCTTCGATTGATATCCTAAATTTATACACTGAGTATTTTTGGAGTTCTTCCTTTTATAATTAAGTAAAATGAAGTTAGCAGACGGTTTTAGGATCTGTGCTAATCGCATTATCGTGCCCAATGCACTTTGTGGGATTACTTTCTGAAATACTCTTTCCATAAGAATTGTCTGAACCACCTTGGTCACCACCTCTGTGACTCTAGAGTTCCACAATGTCACTACCTTTTGAATTTAAATGTCATCGATGTTGCATGAGATATTGTGAATCATGCATATTTGCATTTCATCTTCTTCTATACAATGTCTGGCTCAGTATTGTTCCTATTCTTTTACATGCATTGAATATTTGCCATTCTTAAAGTAACTAGATTTTACTATATTCTTTCTGAGTTGACTTAGTACGTCTCTTTGTTTTTCGGAAATCTAGAGTATGACCCTGAAGACAACCCATGTAGAGAAACAATCAAACCTATGGTTGACGGTGGAACTGAAGGTTTCAAGGGCCATGCTAGGGTTATCATGCCCGGGGTTTCACCATGCTTTGAGTGTACCATCTGGCTGTTTCCCCCTCAAGTGAAATTTCCTTTGTGTACTCTGGCAGAAACCCCTAGAACTGCTGCTCATTGTATTGAATACGCCCATTTAATTAAATGGGATGAGGTAATACAATTCCCTCCCTGTTTCGTTCTCTTCTAGACCTGCTCTCGGAGTTGCTGCAGTACCATCTTATGAAGTAATTTCTGTTTCAGGTACATAGTGGAAAAGCTTTTGATGCAGATGAACCGGAACATATGCAGTGGGTTTTCTCAGAGGTTATCGACTTGCAGTTATGAATAGTATAATTGTTATTCTTCTCGTCCTTTAACTTACCCTTGGTGATATACTACGCAGGCTGTCAAGAGAGCCGAGCTTTTTGGCATTCCTGGAGTTACATACTCTCTCACTCAGGTGAACTCAGTTTATCCTAGTGAGACTGTTTGGTTTGGCTCCAAGTACATTATTTTCATCAATTAGATATTTTTATCTCCTAAAATTATTAGATATAGAATCCTCAAGGAAATACACAATTCCCCCACGTGGATTCAATACACAATTTTGGTTATATTATGCATGCATGTGATGTCTTAGTAGTACCCACGTCTTTCATAATAGGATTGTTTACATTTCATATGGTGATAATACAGGGCTTTCTTGTTACCTTACAGGGTGTTGTGAAGAACATCATTCCAGCTATTGCTTCCACAAATGCAATTATATCAGCTGCATGTGCACTTGAAGCTTTGAAAATTCTAACAGCTTGCAGCAAATCATTGTCCAATTATCTGACGTACGCTCTTATTTCTCATCTATCTCTGTTGGCTTTGAACATCAGTTAATCTTTTCTTTGATGGATGCATTGATTACTTGTGATAATCTGGCATGGAAATAATCTCTTGGCAAGTTTAACCTGAAGGGGTTCGCTTAGTGGCAAGCTGAACCTTGATAAGTTCCTCAGGAAGGGTAGGTCAAGTGTTTGAAACCCCACGAAGCAATGAATTCCTTGGGGCCACCCTCCAGTGTCCATTTGACCCTAGACCCAACCAGTTGCACATAGGACTTTCTTAGGGGTGGTGCGTGTGACCATGGGATTAGTCTCACCCGAAGGGTGTCCACCCACGATAAGCAAAAAAAAAAAAAAATCTCTTGGCAAGGTCTGTATTTATAGCATCCACGGTGTTCTATGAATAATATTCTGTTTGGTAGTAAAGTTGGGGTTTGTTGAGTTCCCAATATTAGAGAATATTGCCTAACTATGTTCTGACTATAATTTATTGGTAGTCTTAACTCTTTACACTTAAGGCTTCATTGGCTTCAGTGCTATATATACCTATTTCTTTATATAACCTTTCTCAGGTTTGGGGAACATTATGATAGCTATAGAAGAGTGATTTGGATAAGGAAAAAAGCAGCACTTGTGTTTGAAGAAATAAAAGATCTAGTTCTCCTTAGAAGCTTTGAATGTGTTATTTGGCTGTACAAAAAATACATTTTTTTAATGTAATTGAATCCAAAAAAATAAATTGAAGGGAGGACAGGATTTGATCTGCTAACCCAAATGATAAGGACAAGGCTTTGATGATGAAGAAAATTGAATCATAAAAGTAATAAGGAATTGTTATATTGAAAAGAGAAAATGAAAATAGAAAATCCAGACGTCATGGTCATTGATTTGCTAATTCAGGTGCAAGTATCAGTAGTCAAACCAACCCTGCAAAGGGTGTCTATACACTATGCAGTGTTGCTTTTAAGAGCAGAAAAAATAAGGAACAAAGAGAAGGATTCATCTTTTGGTCTATCAGATATTTAAACATAGTCTCATATTTCTCCCTATATGCTAACAGGTTTACATCTTTTGTAGGTATAATGGTCTCGAAGGCCTCCACACTAAAGTGACAGATTTTGTCAAGGATAAGGATTGTCTTGTCTGTGGTCCTGGCATTCTTCTTGAGCTGAATGCTTCACTTACACTAAAAAAGGTTCATATATTCTTGTTCCTCCTTATTTACTCGAGACAAAACATTATTGACTCAGTTTACCTTGTATTGGAACTAAAGTTTGCATTTCACTCTAACTTCCATGTGTTACTTAGCATCCTTTTTATCTCTCTAGTAGCATCTCATGCTACTGTATACCTGAATTCTTTAGTAGCATCTCATGCTTCTGAACCACATTTTTCCTCCCAATTTCAGTCCAACACTTGTATTTCCTAACATGCAGAAATTTTAGATTGAATTAAGGGCCGCGCCATTTGGACGCACCCACTTTATTTCTCTCACTCACCCACTTACTACTTCCACCCACATAAAAAGTGGGTGAAAGGAGTAATTCTAATTTTAAGTAGGTGTGGCGAGTAATTTCAACCGAATCTCATTCGGTCGCTTCCGCCTTTTCCTTCTTCTTCTTCTTCTTCTCTCTCTCTCTCTCTCACACACACACACATTCACCTCTCTCTCTTTCTCATTCTTCTTCTTCTTCTTCTTTGCATCTACGTACGCTTCAACTCAGGTTTTATCAAGGATTTTGTGGTACAAGAAGCAATACTCTTAGAGCTTGCAAAATAGGTTAGCAATGATAGTGGAAACCTCAACTCCTAATTTAGCAGTTAGAAAATCTCATTAGCGAATAAAATAAAATGAAGCTTCTTTCGGTAGGTCAGTACTGAATTCTCCAACATAGATGTGGTTGGATTGTACTGAATCTACCTAAAAGGACTCAATAGGTTTCTACAGTGTCCCAATCCTTAGGTTCTTACCAAGTCGTTTTAGGTAGCTTCAGTAGGATCCGAGTCTCAATGCAAATTTTCAGTATCGTCCTATCAAACAAAAAAATTCAGTATCTTCTTATTGAACTAAAAATTAGGCTTTTTTAAGTGGGTTTGGTGAGTAATTGCTCTATTTATTAGAGAATAGCATTTAAGTGGGTGAGACTAGCAAAAAAGTGGGTGCAAATAGTCCATTCCATTAATTAATATAAATATAATGTTATTACCAAGCGACCGTCGATACAAATTGCAAGTGCCCTTATCGGTTTTTACTGGCATCAGCACTGTATTTAATGCTTCTCGTCAGCTAAGGACATCCTAGAAACTAACAAAATGGTTTTCATTTAAGATTGTGAAGATCTCTCTTAGTTTCTTTTTAAAGATCCTGTGAGGATATGCTTATCTTTAAATTTATTTTGTCCAGTTTATCGAACTACTTGGGGAACACCCGAAACTGCTTCTATCAAAACCGAGTGTTACATATCGAGGAAACAATCTCTACATGCAAGCACCACCAGTCTTGGAAGAGATGACCCGATCAAACTTAAGTCTTACTCTTTTCGATCTCATGGGTAAAGTACACAAGGATGTTGTCCATGTGACTGGTACGACCACCAAGAACGACAAGAAAACATCATGTGTGCGAAAATTGCGAGTTGTGTTCAAGGAAATTGATGGGGTTACAGATGTCGATATGGCTGGCGGGGCATGAGTTTCCTTCTTCTACCTTCCCTTCTGATTTAACTTGGATCCAAAGTGGCGGGAAACAAAGACGGAGCTTTTCACATAAATTATTTCCGCCATGCCCCAACAATTTGGTATGATGATCTTGTATTTCTTTCCTTCACTGTAACAGTTTTTTCACAAGCAGTGCCTCTTATATGGACAGTAAACAATGTTAAAATTGCCTGACTGGTTGATGAAAATAATACAATACAGTGAAGATGAAAGATTGAAAGTTGGTTACAATGAATTCTTTTTTTCTTTCTCATTTTGGTTCAGGACTGGTTCCAATTCATATCATTTGAGATAAAAGCTTGGATGATGATATTAATGGTAAGAAGAGAGCCAATTCGACTGAGCCCTGACTTACTGCCCTATTTCTTCGAAGTTAATTTGACTCGGCAATCCAGCATATCAGCTATGTAGATTGTTGTTATCTGAGAAAGTTTCTCATCAGAAATGAAAAGATGCAGAGAAATGTTTCATTCTTTCTTGTCCAATTGTTTATTTATTTATTTTCCTAATAAGGGGTGAGGATCACCTTCTTATCCTCTAGGATAGACCCTTTAGTCTACAAGAAAAAAATAGAGAAGAAATCAATTGATCATAATGTAGCAAAAGTTTCATATGATTCAATTGTTGCAGTTTAGTAAATGTTTAGATTTCACATCAGACTTTACATTAAAAAATGATAGAATTTTGTATCTTTAACTGGATATAACCTCAAGATAAGAGACTCGATTGAATCACTCTCAAAATTGTAAAATGTCAAAATAATTAAAAATAGAATTTACTACAAATAATAATTTTCAACTTACATTGAAATTTTAGATTTTTTTAAGGAAGCTTATAACATCGATTAGGAATATTGGTTGTACCGTTGTCCTTATGGGCATTCCTGGACCTTCTTGGTACTGCGGACGTACAAACTACACACCCACCAACGATACAACCATTATTGCAGCTATACACAAACGAGGAGAAAAAAAGAAAAAAGTCATGCTGAAGTGACCTCATTTCGCTCTTTTTCTGACATGGAGGTCCATACAGAACCATAGATGCTTTTCCCTTGTGTAGTGATGACATGCATCTATGGTGTGTATACACTTCCACATCAGCAAAGTGCGAAATGAGGTCAATCTTTGAAGTCACTTTAGCATTATTTAAAAAATAAAAAGGGAAATGAAGGAAAGGGCCTTTTGCACAAAAGAACAGTTGGATACTGAAAATGGTTTAGCTAGGAACAAATTTTGCACACAATTTCATTGCTTGGCCATATTATCATCAACTTACCCTCATTTCCACCAACCAACATCAATAAAAATGATAAAGATAAGACAAAGCTTGTGTTAATTAGTAAAGGGGTATTGTTCATATCTAATTGTGCAATCGTAGAGTAGGGATCGAGACCCAATTCGGCTATCACAAGTGCTGAGCATGGCCTGTTTGGCAGCGCTGAGACAGGTTGTGCAGTCCACACTTGAGAGAGTGGGAGTACACGCCGCATGACCATAAGCGAAAGCGTTAGGATATGGAGAGATGTTGTAGTAATTGTAGCCCTTACGTGATGGTGTGACACCTTCCAAGTCGGCAAGAACATAAGCTAGACTAATAGCAAAAGGATCACCCTTTGTGTATATGCCCGTGTTGCAGAGTACCGTTGTGATGTTGGTGTTGGGAACGCTACTGACCATGCTAGACATGATCAACACCCCAATTGTAACAATTATCATACTTGCAAGGGAACCCATCTCTCTCTCTCTCTTCCTTTCAGAATTTGAGGTTTCATGACTGATGGATTTTGTATTGGGTACTCATTGATTTCTCCATCAGCCTTGACAAAGTCGTTAAGCTTTTTTGTCGTTTACAGTTTTGTACTATTTTAGACAGCTCCCTCTTTTAATTTTTGTTATGTTTCTTTCTTTGGTAGACCTCTTCTCATAAGTTAATTTTTTATCTTCAACTACTATAATTGATTAATCAATCATGACTAACCAAAAAATCAAACCTACCCATAAATTCTAACCACCCATTCTAAGAATAGGACTTAAAAGCTTGGTAAAAGATGCCATGAAGGTGGTGCCGTGGTAGTTAGGATTGTTCCTCAGGTATGATCTTTTTGACTCTTTTCGATGCAGCTGGTTCGGCTATTCGGGGCTTATAGACCCAAATGTATAGTGTCATGATGAAAAAAAAAAACTTTGTTTGAAAAAGAGTTCGATTCATCTTTCTTACATTATTAAAATTTAAACTAACTTAATTGTCGAAATAAAAATGGTAATATCCATAAATGGGCAAAAAACTCATTGAACCACCAACCATTGCTTGCCTAGCAAAAAGTTAAAAAATAATAAAAGAATTAGAACATGATTGATCCACAATTGATCATCTGATGAGATATTAAATCGAATCCTTATCAAAACCCAAATGTTTGACCCACATGCAACATTATAGAATCAGATTTTGGGTCTAAGTTGATCCATTGCCAGCCTTAAAGTTCACAAAGGGGTGGATAAACAATACAATTGTCAATGGAACAAATTAGATCCAAAACTCAATCCATCCCGATCCAATAACTCTAGGTCTAGATCACAGTTTTGGATTTATTTTTTATATATTTTGTATAGATATGTAATGTATATTATTTTATATTTCATATATACTTTATCAAATCGATTCGAATTGGATTAAAATCGATCTGAAGTATTGATTCTTTGGATCATATCAAACACTAAACATACTATATTGGATTCGGTTTGGATTGGATTGCTACTAAATTTATTAGACCCAGAACCTATCCATTGACCTACTTTACAGTACAATATTCTTCAAGAACCAATAAATTTTCT
Organism: Akebia trifoliata; assembly: GCF_017979445.1. Classification (NCBI taxonomy): domain Eukaryota; kingdom Viridiplantae; phylum Streptophyta; class Magnoliopsida; order Ranunculales; family Lardizabalaceae; genus Akebia; species Akebia trifoliata. The sequence goes on along the minus strand of NC_141382.1, from coordinate 6,845,388 downwards.
CCCTCTCTCCTCAATTATTCCACTCCAAGACATCAGGGAAAACAATTGCTCCCCTCACGTGCCATCAACTATTGCCCTCCAAGAAATCAGGAAAAATTATGTACTAATTCATTTTTTTTAAATTAATGAAAAAAAAAAAGAATAATAATAATATAATATAATAATTCGGCAATTTTTCTTCTTTTTGGTTGTAGCCATTAACACAGATGCCTATTGGTGTGGGTCCCTTTGCCAGAAAGCAAACCGTGTGGACCACTTGACACCAATAGCTCAGCTTTTCTCTCTAAAAACAGTTAAAAAGACATCATAGTACAAGCTTAATGAAACTAAGCACAATGTGATGGAAGATGTTAATGAAGTGGTCCAACAACCTACCCACTTTTATGGGGACCCATTCTATAACTGTCTGTGGATCGGATCATATCCAAAATCTGATCCATTCCAATCCGATGACTATACGTAAAGATATGATAAGATCTTGCTTTGATAACTTATACGATTGGTTTTTTGAATCAACCATTGCTAATCGGACAGAACCCCATTCAAAATATTGATTTTTCGAATTGAATCAAAATTATTAATAATATTATCGAATTGGGTTCAGACTTAAGATGACATATCCGATTGGATTCAAATTGGGTTTGGGTATAATAAATTTTTATTGGATCAGTACCAAACTGATCCAAAACCCGATTCATTGACAGCCCCTAGTCTACTTTGGTGGGTCTACTCTTGTTGGGTTTAAGTGTGTCAAGGTTGTTATGCCTAAGAGGGTTGGATTAGTCATGTAGATACTAAAGTTCCATCATTATATCATGATCCCACACATAATTGTCTTGATTCCACAACAATATTTAAATGTATCAGATCTTGACTAGGGTTGTAAATTGGTGGGTTCGATCTAGATTTCGTTGAGCCCAAAAGAGGGCTCATTACGTGAAAAATGGTAAATTAGACGCTAAGGTCCATCGAATTTAGCTATTTTTTCACATAGCTATTTTTTCACATAGTGCAAGGACTGTACCTTAGACCAATTCCAAACCCATGTCAGGCCAAAGTCAGTTGAACTTAAGCCAACCTTAATATCGGACCTCGGTCGGGCTTTTATTGATTTTTGACCTTCAGAAAAACATTAAATTTACTTGTCTGTCAGAGTCATTTGACACTACTTTTAATCAAAATAGGGTCTAATTTTCATTCTAGCTAGTAAAATGGATTTGCTTACTTCACCATGTCTTAAAGCATCCTAGATTTCTTCTCTGAAAAAGTAACGAAGAAGAAGCACTATCCCTAACCCATCCACCTACAACGAACCAAAACTTCATTGTTTGCACCTACAACCAACCAATTCTTGGCCTCATATTTAGTCCTTCGCTTCTAGGGGACCATCTATATAGACTTTAAAGATAAAAGAATAATTCATGTTATGACGTGTTTCTCTTTTCTTTCTTTATCAATTGAAGATTTTTATTTAGATTAGTCAATCCACTCCATATATGTATTTTTTTCATTCTAATCCTAATATATATTATTCTATATATAACTATATATAAGGCACTAAACCTTTTTATGTTTTTGGGCAGGCCTGTTTAACAGGCTAGTAAACAGGCCTAATCCCAACACCTCGCGATCAACGTATTGATCGAGATCAGATGGTGCTGCTTTGATCCCCACACTCATCTACTGTTCAAACACTGGCACCTCATAACATCATGCAACTCTACAAAAATACAAGTTAGTTGACTGTTGACGTGGAGGGAACTATACCTCGTTCCCTATATCTAGATAGATATTGTGGATAAAAGAGTTGAGAGAGAGAGAGAGAGAGAGAGAGAGAGAGAGAGAGAGAGAGAGAGAGAAGGAGAGATCTCTCACTAGCATTCACAACCATGTGAGTAAGGGATGTGAAGTCTATCTTGGATTAGATATCTTGCCAGCAACCCCTCATCTCTTAGCCAACAGGATAATATCATAATACACTTCATGACTTTTGTGGAGGTGTGGGTCTTAGACAGATTGGCCAACTGCCTATATGACCCCACTAACCCCTCACTCACCCATCCCTCTACCTTCTCTTATTAATACTCATTAATACCCATTCAATCGAAAAAAGAAAAAAAAGGAAAAATAGATTGCTAAAGAGGGATAACTCTCTTCTTTCATTATTCTCTTTGCTTTGTATTATAAGTTAGTATACTATAAGCAGCCATACATACAAGTACTAGTCATGGAAGTAGAGGATGATGTGTTTTTTGCTGATTTGAGTAAGCGAATCACACTTCTAATCATGGACGACGATGAAGTTCCCGTCACACGTTGTCCCTCAGTTTCTCTCCAGGTTTAATTCATCTTCATTATCATTATTTTTTTCCGCAAACATATCCCTATATGTTACATTTTAATGGAATTTTCATGACCCATGTTAATTACCAAGTGTTTTTTATTGTTAATTATAAGTCAATTTGTAAGTAGAATCAGTGACAAGTAAAGGGTCCGTAACTAACTATGTTTAAGTATTATATATAACAGGATTTCAACCAAGGGCGCCATCCCACTGCACCATCTCCTCCATTTTATGAGCAAATTTGTAGAAGAGAAAGCAAGGGAACTGGAGTTTTCATTCCTCAATCGTCTTTGCCGAGGAAGAAGAACAGGCAAGGGAAAGCTACTTCATTCAACACTCGATCCCAGAGGCAACCCGATAGATCGAGTGGCATTTCTAACTCATCTTTTAATGGTTATAACTCTAAAAAATATTGAAGTTGGAGGTTTATAATTCAATAATAATTTCTCCTTATGCCAAGGTTTAATTTCTTTGGTGATTATGTACATGAAGTGATTATTAATTAGCTCTATTTATTATGGGTTTATGTGGTGGTGGGAGGGGGTTCTCACCAAAGGCGTGTACATCTTCTCTTGTGAAAATGTATGGTTACTATTGAGATTGATAAAAGATAAGTTTGCCTTATTAATTATATCCAATGGTTTGCATTAAAGAAGTATTATATTAACTTCTCATCAGGAGCATGATATCATTGTCCATGAATAAATACTCTTAACTATAGAATGTTTTGAACTTAATATCCCATTCAAAAAGATTCTAAGAGTTTTCAGTTTTTGGGACCATTACCAAGATTTTCCTTTCAAAAAGCTTTCTATAATTAATTAAACATATCTTGAGATTGGTCTAGTAAAAACTAGTGGTCCAATTGTTAAGAGTTGAGATCCGATTCATCTGCATTTTGAGATAGATTGTTGGAATAAAGAAACAAATGGCAAAGAGTAATACATGAAAAATCCCAAATAATAATAGTTATTGTCTGCTACTTAGACTGGCTGTCAATCTGATGTAACTATTCTACTTTATTTGGGACCGGTATGCAACCATAATGCTCTTGTTTGAAATACGACACACTAAGAGTCCTGATATCATGACTAGCCAGGTGGCATAATCATGAATCGACTCTCTGATGTGATAAGTTCGTGAACTATAGATCTGTACACATCGGGATACACGATGCACTTCCCCATAAAAAAAAGCTGTATACCGAGGGAGCTGTGTATCCTGAGGCAGACAGATCTATGGATCCCAAACTTGTCACGTGAGGGAGTCAATTGAGTATGCCACCTGGCCAGTCATTTATCAGGACTTCTAAACTAATGTGGTTCACTACTTCTTAGTAGTACTAGTCCACAGGCACCAATGATTGAGACTTTTATTCACTCTGTGATTTGTGCAAATATAAGAGATAATAAACTTCCTAGTTGTTGAACCTCTCCACTTTAACAACTCTCTAATTGATCACCTAATTGGATATATACCTCTACAAATCTTTAGAGATCACTTTCGATAACGTGATAATAAATATTTTAACATCCAACGACTCCACTACTTTTGAGTGCTCGAAACTCATGCAAAATTCGATTTGAATACCATTATTAACCAAATGAACTATGAGTTTAAACCAAGAGATTGGTTTTTAATACCTAACAATAGTGTATAAGATGGATCAACCATTTAATCGTTTGGTTTGGAACACAGTCTCAAAACTTTGATGGTTTGACTAATCCTTGATTAACCTATTTAAAGCATTCTAAATTTCTAATAAGTAGGGGATGAAGATGTGAAATGGGTCTACTAACCCCACAATATAGTAAATAAAGCTTAAATAATATAAACGACCAATTTGCCACATAGCTACTTGGTCTTACACCTCTAAGAATGGTTCAAGAGATAATATCGTACGGGACCTTTTATAAAATGAAGTGGGCTCAATTCAAAGGAGTCTTATGTGTGATTAATTATCTGTTCTTCGCTATAATTTTGAAAGAATACAGTGATTAGATTTCAATCTGAACAGTGGACGTAGGCAGACTGTCGAACCACGTAAATCATATTATGTTGTTTTGTATATGATTTTCTATTCTTTGCTGCTTCGTTTTTTCACAATCGATCGTTATCTCAATAATAATTTGTGAAGAGAGTAAATAGATTTTCCCTTTTTCTTTAAGAAAAGGGGGGAATTGAGCCATTTGCAAGCCAATCAAGAAAAAAAGAGGAAAAGAAAGAAAGGTGCGAAGGGATGCCTTCGATTGATTTTGTATTGGGAGAGGGTCATGTCCAAGTAGTCTCATTTGTGGTTGGAATTTCAAGCTTCTCTTTTATGTCATTAAAGCATTCAAATTTCATCATTAATATCATCTCTCTCCCACCTTTACGTTGAAAAGAATAACATTTATCAAATAGGGTCTTAAATCCTCAGTTGGAAGATTACCCATAAAGCATGATTTACAACTATTATATAACTAGGACTTAATCACAAATTCAAGAAATATAAACATTTTTCTTTTATAGATACACATCAATGACATCATCTACACCTTATCCCAAATATTGGGTCCCCTAAACATGAGTCTATTTCTTCTTTTCTTTTTCTTTGTTTCTTTCTTTATTTCTTTGATATCGCACGTATCCCCACCCTTTGGATGGAACTAATCCCACGGTCGTATGCACCGCCCCCTTGAAAAGTCGTAGGTCAACTGACGTTGGAAGGTGGCCCCAAAGAATTCATAGCTTCGTGAGGTTTCGAACACAAGACCTACCCTTCCTGAGGAGCTTATCAAGGCTTGGCTTGTAACTAGGACAAACCCTTGAGGTAAAACATGAATCTATTTCGTCATTCAACTCTTAACTTGACATCAAAATTGATTAATTTGAATTCATTTTAAGGATTTCAAATTAATTGAAGTCCGCCGACAAGTTGGCAGTACCCTACTTATAGTTACTACTTTATCTAGGATTGGGACCAAAAATCTTTCTTTTTCTATTATTTTTTTTCTTTAAAAAAAGTATACTTAATTAAATAAATTGAAATTCTAAAGAGGCTAGCTTATTGATCCCTAAGATATGTTATTCTTGAAATTAAAATTACCAAACTAGTGGTTCTGCTTAAACCTTTCTCAATTTAATAATGCAAAGAGGACTAAATAAAAGAATAATAAAAGAAAAAGTTGAAAGGTGTGGGATATAGGTATATTTGTGTCTTTGGAAAATGTAACTTGCCCACTTGGGGATGTAACTTATTGGAACACTTGAGTGAATTATTTATTGTGGGCTCCCCTCAATTGTTCAATAGATCTTCAACATGCAATGAAAAGTGTTTGCTTCATAAAGTTAGGACCAATGGACCCAAACTCAAAGTTGGGATCATAATTTTCAAACTCAGAGAGCCAAATTTGAACCCACCGAGTCAGCTTGACTAGATAGAAATTTATGGTGACTCTATATTTTATCGAGTTGATGTGTATACTCATTGAATCAGATGCAAAATCTGGCCGACTTTTATGTATTATATCTTGTATATTTTCCCCTAAAATAGTAAATGGATAAATTAATATTTTATTGACTCACCAAGTTTATGAGTCACTGAATTGACTAGACTCGATAGGCATCCAAGAAAAATTCTCAAAATTTTAAAATTGATTAAGAGTCCTTTGAAGAATTAAAAAGTAAGAATTGAAGAATGTGTAACAATGGTGTTCTCAAGCTCTAAACAAAGGAAAATTGATTTATTATTTTCTTAAAGAAAACCTTGAATCCACAAGAAAAAATATATAAACAATTCTCTAAAACCGTTATTAATAAATAATCAAAATGAATCAAAATGCTCCCTTTCAACGGTTTAAATAGACTTTTAGACCCATTATAATTGGGTTTTGGTTCAAGACATTGACCAACTTTCCACACCGATGGGAACCAAACATAATTTGGTTCCATGTTGCTTCCACACATATAACCTTTGTTAGCAATTCGGAATACGGTAAATATTTGATATATGAAAATTTTGAGTTTTAGTTAATTTTGAGATGCAAAAGTTTGGCTAAACATTCGTTTAATAGGAATGGGAATAGGCGGTATATATTTTATACACCCACATTAAAATTTTGGTAACAAATAATTCAGTACATTTTGAAAGGGAATCAATCTATATAGTAATATAATTATCATAACCCAAAGGTTTTAAGTTAGAAAGTTTTTAATTATGTGAGCTATGACTCACGATTTTACATGGCATGCATATAATAAAATAGATCTACAAGATAATTAATTCCTCCTCCACTTAGGTAATTTAGTAAATAATTAAAATGATTTAATTATCAATCTAATAAAAGATTTATAATATTTTAATAAAATTCATAATCATATAATTCTTTGAGAAAATTTGAACAATCAGAAATATCTAAACTTAATTAAAAAATTTACAATTTAGATCTCAAGCAATCATAGAAAAAATTCAATACATTATAAACTAAAAAAAAATCCAAGAAAATATATGAACAATCCTTGAGAGAGAGAGAGAGAGAAAGAGAGATGTCTATTCCTACTATTAAGATAGAAAAATATAAAGAAGAAGTAATAAAATAAAAGAAAAACTCTAAAGAGTTGCATAGATCAATTCGATTTCAATTCTTCTCTATGAACTTGCAAAGATCAATTTGACTTCATAGATTCTTCATTAGTTTTAAGTCTGAATTTTTAATTTCTTTTGATGGGTTTGCTAAAGAGAGACCTATCTGAATGGGCTATTGGAGAGTGGATATGATGGAGAGATTGAGAAATCATTGATCAATGGAGGAGACTGAAACTTCATTATTAACTTAAGTTAATATCATGTTTTTTTGTCGAATATTACAATATTCATAAAAAATTCGTTTGATTTTTTTTTCAAAAAAATTATTTTCTTGTTAAAATATATAAATTTTTTGAATGATTCAATTATTTGAAAGAATAATATTTTTATCGAAAAAACAAAAAATTGTGAACAAAATGATAGATTGCTAAAAAGGTACATGAGCCATCCAAAAATAATTTTATTGTGTTTAGATTCCATATTGATTGAGATGGATTAAGAGATAATGGAGGTCCAATTATTAACTACTGGATTGGATATAGATACAATGGAAATGGACTTGATCCATTTGACTCAAGCATGATCAATGATTGTCAGGGTATGAGGTATATGATTCAAGTGGGGTCAACTTAGTCAGGGATCTAATAAATGTGAGAAGAAAGTGAGGGTAGCTGAGTCATCTCTCACCTTTAGGTGGTTTGTTAAGGAGAATCAAATATCATTATTTCTAAAAAAGAACAAAATGTCAATCAAAATGTAAATGATGACGACTTCTATCAAATTCAAGTGTCCTTATAGCTCACGTAGACCAATAGCTCAAAAGGGAATTTCATAAATTTTAAGACTTTTTTGGTAATTTCTTCTCATAAATTATTATCTGAAGTCGTTCAAGAGAACTGGGCCTAAATATATGGAACTTTTTTTGTACCCAGTATTGTAACACCACACTCTTCTTGGGCGCATAAGATCATGAAATCGATTAATTTTCTTTTCTAATACAATTAGAAAAAACCCATTGAGAATTAATGGTGGATTTGTTTTCCTTGTAATTTATTTATTAGGACATTAATGAGATGGTTAAAAGTAAGTGTATTTTAATGAAATTAAAATTTAAAGAGAATGTGGAGTCTTTGTTTTTAGGAGAATGTTAAAGTAACATTGACATTGACATCGTTTCACACATTGATGATTTGGATGTGTGCACAGAATCTATATACTTTTCATCAAGATACAAGAGAGAAGCATCTATGATTCTATGCACACCAATGTGTGAAACCATGTCAATTTCAATGTGTTACTCCAATACATTTTTTTTTCTTTTTCTTTTTCAAAAAGTTTCTCTTTACATAAATGGCCTTTTAAAAAAAAAAAGCTTTCCTATTACTTCAAAATCTCAATTAAAAACAAAGATTCCATATCCTATTTTTTTTTCTATCAAAAGTTCTATTTGCTTGAAGAATTCATCTTTGGTATCAACTATCAAGGGATGAATTACTTGTTTTCTTTCCCATTAAAAAATACTTGTCTTTCTTAATGGGTACTTGATAGATACCCCATGGATATTTGTAGGGTCGGATTTGATTTCAAGTGTTTCGTACTTAGAATCAAAATTGATGTTTTATTTAGGTTTCATTATGAGAATATGTGGAATCAAATTGAAAATGATCCATTGACTCCCCTACTACCATCACCTTTTCCTATAAAAAAAATTGTGATGATTATGGTTCAAAGTTTCTTGTCGTTTTAGAATATTTCAATGGAAAATTCTAGGTTTGATTGAAACAGGAATGAATATTGAATGTTTGGAACATTTTGTAGTATTTTGAAATATCTCAAACTGTTTTGATTGAAACCATTTTGATTTTTTTCTTCATCAAAATTTTTAAGCCAAGTCCAACAATCTCGACCTTTATTGAAACTCGTGGATGCACTCCACCTTAACGACCTTCATCAAACATATTTCTATTATAATTTTCTTTAAACATATTCGTCATATTACCATCACCTTTTGTTGTTTGCAAGTTCCCCATATGAAAGAAGTTTAGACTAAGAGCAACTCCAACACAAATAGGTATATCTATGAGGCATCTTTGCTAGACATTTTACTGTGGAGAGTCCTTTTACCTATTCAAGAGGTCTTCACTCTAATTGTACTAGTAAAAATTACTCCCACAAATTCAGCTACAATAAGATATATCACAATTGCCATAGTTTTTTTTTACCGTCAACAGGTATATATATATAGGGTCGGGTTCCGTAGACACATAAAGCTACAACATTTTTGTCTTATATGGTTAAAAAGATTCGAAATGGGCTGATTTTTTCTGAGGATGATCTCTATGGTGAGGGGATCATCTTTGCAAAAAATAATCTCATTCCAAAACTTTTAACCCCATCAAAAATGGTTTACAAAAATAGGACGGTCTAAAATTTTTTCACCTGTAAACATGGGGCTAGAAGTTTCATGATGGGCTGATTTTTGACAAGGATAATCTCCTCACCATAGAGATCATTCTCACAAAAAATCAGCCCATTCCAAACATTTTTTCCCATATAAGACAAAATATGTTGTAGCTTTATGAGTAGCTTTACGTGTATACGGATCCTAATCCATACATGTGGTGAGCCAAAGGAATAAGCCACGTGACATTTTATCCTCAGTTCAACATTCACAAACTTGTGGACATTATTTGCCATTAATCTCATATACAAAATATCACTTTGCCCTAAAAGAATTCTACCCTAACTCACCAACACCAAAGTGAAAAGGTAATTTTGGTCTTCAATTATTTTCATTTACAAATTTAATCACAAAATTCTCTCAATAAGGTGATATAGTCAATGAAATTGAAGATTGAAGATTGTGGATTTTAGTAAGAAACTCTAAAACATAAATGCTATATTCTTCAAAAAATTTATAATATTTATCCAAAATCCGTATTTATACGATAAAGAAGAAAAATAAAGAGAATTACTATTGGCACTCGAACTTTTACTTATTACAGCTCAATTGTAATTTATGGGGTTTGTTAATTTATGCCTTAAGGGCACACTTAAAAGTACAATAATTGGAGGGTATTTTTGTAAAAAATGATCTTTTTAAAGGGTATTTTCAATAAAAATTAATATCCAAAGTATATTTGTTGCTCTTTGAGGTCTGCCCTTAACAAGACCCATCAAGAAAATAGGTGAACAGTTGAGAATAAGTAAAAGTTGGGGGTGTCAATAGATTTTTTTTGTTTTGTTAGATTCCTATTTTTGGAGTTTAGGATTTTATAAGTGCCTTATCATAATTATAAATAATTATTGAAATTGTTTGAACGAGTATTATAATATTTTTTAATGTTTTGATTAATGTTGCGGGACTTGCTTCAAACCATTTTAATGTTTTAAAGAGTGTTTTAATCTTTAATTGGGGCGTGATAAATAATTTAAGAAATTAGGGTGTAATAAGTGAAAATCGGAGTGCCAATATCAGCTCCCAAAATAAACCGTTAACAGTCTCTGATCAGTAAGAAAGATAAAAAATTTGCAGAGATGGCTAATGTCTCAGACTTCGGAGCTTTCACGGAGAAACTCCATTTACTTCCTCCACCTAGTTCTTCTCCTCAAGAACTCCCTCTAAGTGATCTCACTTTTGCAGTCAAAGACATGTAAGTCCCTCTCAATTCAGTTCTAACTACAACTTTCACTATATTTGCTTAATTCTCCTCAAATCTCAAGCTTTGATTAATTGTTGTTTATTATCTGATTTTAATGTATTTTATGACACCCAATTAAATCTTGGTAAATGGGTTTTATTCAATTTAAGTATATTTTATTTGTTTTCTTTCTGATTTTAAAATGGTTCTGAATTTAAACAATGGTGAAGCAGATTTGATGTGGATGGCTATGTTACTGGATTTGGTAATCCGGATTGGGCGAGGACTCATTCAGCTGCGATATCAACTGCTCCAGCAGTTTTGGCTGTCTTGTCAGCTGGTGCCACATGTGTTGGTAAAACTGTCATGGATGAGATGGCCTACAGGTTGGGTTTATAACAAAAAGAAGAATTTAATTTATTTATTAAAGAATAATTCTTGGTAGGATTGATCTTTGCTTCATATAATTCACTTTGAGTTTGAGCGTAATTTAGACTTCTTATAGTTTTTTTCTAGGCTAATATATAGTCCTCATGCGAGCTTTGATGTTATGGAAACTTGATCACCATTTGATGGACCTTAATCAGTATCTTACACCACCTTATTGAATAATAATTACTATCTTCCATAGATTTTCTATGGGCTCTTTTCTGAATAGTTCAATGTGTGCATCGTGTATGTTGATATGCCTATGCGTATTGAAGCTATCTAGATTTTTCCTTATATCTAGAGACTTGGAAATTAATCAGGAAAGTAGCATTTTTTTCTGCTACCATAGGTTCCAAGTGTCTAAGCTTATCAGGATCATATGTGGAGAAAAGCTCGTTATGAGTCTTTTACTATTGAGAGTATATGTTCCTCCACTCTCGGGTGTTTCATACCCCAGTTAAGCCCCATGACCCTCTTATATTCATAGTTCTTCCCCTCTCCAGCAGATCGGTCTTTTGGAGTAGTTGGTTGGTCAACATGGTATCAGAGTGTTGGGTTCGTATATGTCATGGGTTCGATTCTTTCCACCCTTATGGGTGAGGGGGAGTATTGAGTGCATATTTTCCTCCACTCTCGGGTGTGTCATACCCAAGTTAAGCCCCATGATCCTCTTAAATTCAAAGTTCTTCCCCTCTCCAACAGACCAGTCTTTTGGAGTAGTTGGTCGGTTAACTAACCATCTGATTATTAGCTTGATTTGGATTTGGAATCAAAATTAGGGGCAGTTATCCACATATGCCCATCAATGGGATGATGAGGATCACCTTATTTGTGTGAACGGTCAGGATTGTTTGTATGTGTACGTAAATGGTTTAAAACTCACTGAGTTCCACTTCTTCGATGTTCAAATGTATTGGATTTCCACTTATGATTATTCTACAATGTTAACAACTATTGTGGCAGTATAAATGGAGAAAACATACATTATGGAACTCCGACCAACCCATGTGCTCCGGATCGGATACCTGGAGGATCTTCTAGTGGATCTGCTGTGGCTGTTGCGGCTAAACTTGTAGATTTCTCCTTAGGTGAGTTTTCCTACAAAGTTACGGTTTTGACCAAATTATCTTAATGATTAAGAAAAAACATAAATGCTCACATACTTGATTCACCATTTTGTAGTACAATGACAACAAGTTATCATCTAAAATTCATTTTTTAAAGTTCCTATTTGTCTGGTCGGTGCATGCATTCACCAACTCTTTCCACCTTTAAGTTTTTGTTCTCGTTAAAACAGGAATACTTGTTGGCGACACCAAACCAAAGAATAATTGAGCTTGCTAATCCAATAAAGACTATCAGTCATTGGTACCAGAGAAATGGGTTCAAAACCCCCAACTTCAAGTAACTTATCTTTGTTAAAAATGCTTACCCGGTAGCAACACCAAAAAAATTTAATCACATAAGGATAAAGAAGGAAAGTAATAAGGATGAAGTCCGGTCACATATTTCTTATAACTATGACTATATCCCTAAATTGGCTAATATTATATCAGTTTACAAATATGTGAATTTTCTTCCACTTTGGCAAGAACGTTGGATGGGCAGAAGAAGCGGAAATAGAATTCATTATGAATAATAGAGTTAGCATAATCACATGATGAAGTACCATGGAGAATGAAATATGCATATCTTACGAAAAATCTAAATTATCTGATTCTGTTGTTTTAGTCCAACAATTCCCCTCAAAGGCTGTTCATGTGACGGCTCTTTCTTTGCAGGTACTGATACTGGAGGAAGTGTAAGAGTGCCATCATCGTATTGTGGAATTTTGGGGTTTCGGCCTTCACATGCTGTTGTTTCTACAACTGGTGTTATTCCTTTGGCACAAAGCTTTGATACTGTTGGTAATAATCAATATAAGTCTCCATACTATTTGATCAAACAAAAAGTCAAGCTTTCTTTTGATGTGTGAATTAGGTTGTGTTGAACACTTCAACATCATAATCCTTAAAATTAACTTCTTGGCCAGGCTCCATCCTCATTTTACACTTACTAAAACCTTTTAATTCTGTTATGATTGCTACTCCTATTATATTGTTTGATGTGGAATTGGCCTTCTATTTATGTTTATTCTTAGTCTGGGTTGGACTTCAGAAACGAAATATTGGGGTTGTCATCTTAAATCCTGTTTTTCATCCAACTCTATGTTGAGCCTTATCTTCAGTCAAGGCATCTGCTTTCATACTTTTCCTACAACATCTACATCATTTTTGGCATTCATCTCACCTTTTTATAGACTTCAATTTAAATCAAAACTAATTGTTAGAGATGGTTTAGTCATATACGAAGAAGAATATAGAAACATCAGTGAGAATGATCCCTTTGGGATCAAAAAGGGCATGATGGAAGCCAAGATTTTCATGGATGAAGGTATTAGAAAAATAAATTAAGATAATGCCCCGCCCATGATAGAGAGGGATCCTACTATTTGGGATTAGGGGTGAGATGACAACAGCGATGGTGATGACTTGAATCTAAGTGTTCTTGGTGTTGTCTTGGTATTCATGGTTTATATGTCCAAACCATCTCACCAATTTTCCTTTATTTTATTTCATGTTGGAGCTATTCCTAATTTCCCCCGATTACACTTGATTTTATTTTTCCTAATCTTATCATCATCCAATCTTATTATCTGTTTGTGTTATAATAGTTGATATCCTTAATAATGATATTAAGCTGGTAAAACTCATCCACATTTGTTTTGCAGGATGGTTCGCTAGGGATCCTGTAATTTTGAATCGAGTTGGGCGAGTGCTACTTCAATTACCCAACGTGGAACCTGTGCAACCTAGTCATATTATTATTGCCGACGACTCTTTTCAACTTATAAACATTCCAAGTGACCGAGTGACTCAGGTTCTTATTAAATCTGTCGAGAAGTTGTTTGGGTGTAAGTACTTGATCATGTAGTACTTGAATGTTGTTTCCTACTTATTGATTCATCTTTAATGATGTATTGTTTCATAATTTGTCCACAGCTCAAGTTATAAAGCATGGAAATATTGGGGATTATGTTAGGGACAGTGTTCCAAGTTTGGAACATTTCATGGACAAAAGCAACGAACATCAAGGATACATACCATCCTTGATAGCCCTTTCAAATGCCATGCGAACTCTTGAAAGGTGTGGACAAATGCACAATGTATGTGAATGCTTAGCAACATTAATCCATAGTTATATATAAACTCCAATAATTTTCGCTTTGAAATCATAGGCATGAATTCAAGTCTAACCATGGCGAATGGGTCACTACAGTCAAACCTAATTTAGGTCCGGGAATATCAGAACGGGTTTGGGAGGCAATCAGGGCATCAGATGAAAACATTGACAGTACTCAAATGGTGAAGAATGAACTCCGTACTGCCCTTACGTCTCTTCTTGAGGTACTCTTTCCTTCTCTGTGGTGTTTTTCTCTTCTTTTTTGGGGAAAGAAAGCTTAGCGTTATAAAAAATCAAATGTTTACATACATGCATATGTACTTCATCTAGCATCCTCTGAAACAATACAGAAAGATCAGTAGAGAAAGATACATTGGCATATAGTTATGAAATCCACCTTGAGTTAGAAAAAAGAAGAAAATTTCATTTTCAATGTTTGGTCCTCTTAATTATTAGTGATCCACCGAAATCTTTATTATTTTCGTATGATCAAATTTAGATTTGACCAATTGTATCAATTTGAACTAACCATCTCATCTCACGGTGTATATCTAATAACAGCTCATATATTTCATGTTTTCGCCAATCTCACTTTTCAATTTTTTGATAAATGCTTCCTATAAGTAGGATTCTGCAGTCCTTGTGATCCCTACAGTTCACGGGCCTCCACCAAAACTACTAATGGAAGGAAGTGCACTAGCAACTTTTCGTGTTAGAGCTTTTAGTTTGCTATCTATTGCTGGAGTTTCTGGGTTTTGCCAGGTATTCTCTTTCTTTCCAACAACACAAAGTGATCAATATATCATCCTTTGTTTTATTTAACATCAAACATATATACATATAGAATACTATACTTTACTTCTTGTGTATATTGTTTCTAATCACAGGTAAGCATACCACTTGGGATGTATGATAACCTCCCCATATCTATTTCTCTGTTAGCAAAACATGGTGCAGATGGGTTTCTACTTAATCTTGTTGAGACCCTTTACGGTACGCTTCAAGAACAGGTTGAAGCAGCAGAGAAAATTGGCTAAGTTGGTCTCATTGTACCCTTCATGCTAAGGTGTAAGTCTTGTAACACATAAGCTAGATCTTTTTTTCTTTGTTATGTTCTTAAAGTTTATATGTTTTCTAACTGTAAGGAAACCTTGCTTTCAAGAAAGCAAATGAGGTACAATATCTTTAAACATATTTATAATTATATTAACGTGCTTAATTACTCGCTAATTACTAGTTTGGCTACACTTGGCACTAGTCTTATTGACTGAAATTTTGTTAGGATCAATAATGTCAGTGGCTTGCACCACCCCATGTTCATGATGCATGGTTCTTTTGAGAAGAAACTGATTTTGGGTAAGCTAGATTCTGATTTGGATGACCAGAATTATATTATAGAAACTGATTTTCAGAATTTAAAATCTTAATGAACAATACTACTTTTAAAAGTGATTTTTATTTTAAATCTAGAAGAAAAGACATATTTTATCGACTCTACTATTGGGTTGTGATATGAAATATCATAGCTATAGGTACCAACTACTTGCAGATGTCAAGTTGCCAGTTGCACTCCAACTGTAAAACATACCTATTTCTAACGCTTGACCTACCCTTCCTGAGGAGCTTATCAAGACTTGGCTTGTAACTAAGACAAACCCTTGAGGTAAAACATGAATCTATTTCGTCATTCAACTCTTAACTTGACTTCAAAATTGATTAATTTGAATTCATTTTAACGATTTCAAATTAATTGAAGTCCGCCGACAAGTTGGCAGTACCCTACTTATAGTTACTACTTTATCTAGGATTGGGACCAAAAATCTTTCTTTTTCTATTATTTTTTTTCTTTAAAAAAAGTATACTTAATTAAATAAATTGAAATTCTAAAGAGGCTAGCTTATTGATCCCTAAGATATGGTCTTCTTGAAATTAAATTTACAAAACTAGTGGTTATGCTTAAACCTTTCTCAATTTAATAATGCAAAGAGGACTAAATAAAGAAAAAGTTGAAAGGTGTGGGATATAGGCATATTTGTGTCTTTGGAAAATCTAACTTGCCCACTTGGGGATGCAACTTATTGGAACACTTGAGTGAATTATTTATTGTGGGCTCCCCTCAATTGTTCAATAGATCTTGAACATGCAATGAAAAGTATTTGCTTCATAAAGTTAGGACCAATGGACCCAAACTCAAAGTTGGGATCATAATTTTCAAACTCAGAGAGCCAAATTTGAACCCACCGAGTCAGCTTGACTAGCTAGAAATTTACGGTGACTCGATATTTTATCGAGTTGATGTGTATACTCATTGAATCAGATGCAAAATCTGGCCGACTTTTACGTATTATATCTTGTATATTTTCCCCTAAAATAGTAAATGGATAAATTAATATTTTATTGACTCACCAAGTTTATGAGTCACTGAATTGACTAGACTCGATGGGCATCTAAGACAAATTCTCAAAATTTTAAAATTGATTAAGAGTCCTTTGAAGAATTAAAAAGTAAGAATAGAAGAATGTGTAACAATGGTGTTCTCAACCTCTAAACAAAGGAAAATTGATTTATTATTTTCTTAAAAGAAAACCTTGAATCCACAAGAAAAAATATACAAACAATTCTCTAAAACCGTTATTAATAAATAATCAAAATGAATCAAAATGCTCCCTTTCATCGGTTTAAATAGACTTTTAGACCCATTATAATTGGGTTTTGGTTCAAGACATTGACCAACTTTCCACACCGACGGGAACCAAACATAATTTGGTTCCATGTTGCTTCCACACATATAACCCTTGTTAGCAATTTGGAAAACGGTAAATATTTGATACGTGAAAATTTTGAGTTTTATTTAATTTTGGGATGCAAAAATTTGGCTAAACATTTGTTAAATGGGAAGGGAAATACGTGGGATATACTTTATACACATACATCAAAAATTCCGTAACAAATAATTATGTGAGCTCTGACTCTCGATTCTACATGGCATGCATATAATAAAATAGATCTACAAGATAATTAATTCCTCCTCCACTTAGGTAATTTAGTAAACAATTAAAATGATTTAATTATCAATCTAAACATCTAATAAAAGATTTATAATATTTTAATAAAATTCATAATCATATAATTCTTTGAGAAAATTTGAACAATCAGAAATATCTAAACTTAATTAAAAAATTTACAACTTAGATCTCAAGCAATCATAAGAAAAAATCAAGACATTATAAACTAAAAAAAAAATCCAAGAAAATAAATGAACATTCCTTGAGAGAGAGAGGGAGAGAGAGGGAGAGAGAGAGAGATAGAGAGATGTCTCTTCCTACTATTAAGAGAGAAAAATATAAAAGAAGAATTAATAAAATAAAAGAAAAATTCTAAATAGTTGTATAGATCAATTCGATTTCGATTATTCTCTATGGACTTGCAAAGATCAATTCGACTTCATATATTTCATTGGTTTTAAATCTGATTTTCTAATTTCTTTTGATCGGTTTGCTAAAGAGAGACCTATTTGAATGGGCTATTGGAGAGTGGATATGATGGAGAGATTGAGAAGTCATTGATCAATGGAGGAAATTGAAACTTCATTAATAACTTAAGTTATTGTAATTTTTTTTTCGAATATTATGATATTCATAAAAAAAATTCATTTGATTTAATTTTTTTTTTTTTTTTCATTAAAATATATGAATTTTTTGAATGATTCAATTATTTGGAAGAATAATATTTTTATTGAAAAAACCAAAAATTTGCAAACAAAATGATAGATTGCTTAAAAGGTACATGAGCCATCCAAAAATAATTTTATTGTGTTAGATTCCATATTGATTGAGATAATGGAGGTCCAATTATTAACTATTGGATTGGATCTGGATACAATGGAAATGGACTTGATCCATTTGACTCAAGCATGATCAATGATTGTCAGGGTATGAGGTATGACTCATGTGGGGTCAACTTAGTCAGGGATTTAATAAATGTGAGAAGAAAGTGAGGGTAGCTGAGTCATCTCTTACCTTTAGGTCGTTTGTTAAGGAGAATCAAATATTATTATTTCTAAAAAAGAACAAAATGTCAATCAAAATGTAAATGATGACGGCTTCTATCAAATTCAAGTGTCCTTGTAGCTCACATTGACCAATAGCTCAAAAGGGAATTTCATAAATCTTAAGACCTTTTTTGGTAATTTCCTCTCACAAATTATTATCTGAAGTTGTTCAAGAGAACTGGGCCTAAATATATGGACCTTTTTTTGTACCCAGTTTTGTAACACCACACTCTTCTTGGGCGCAAAAGATCATGAAATCGATTAATTTTCTTTTCTAATATAATTAGAAAAAAACCCATTGAGAATTAATGGTGGATTTGTTTTCGTTGTAATTTATTTATTAGGACATTAATGAGATGGTTAAAAGTAAATGTATTTTAATGAAATTAAAATTTAAAGAGAATGTGGAGTCTTTGTTTTTAGGAAAATGTTGAAGTAACATTGACATTGACATCGTTTCACACATTGATGATGTGGATGTGTGCACAAAATAATAGATATATACTTTTCATTGAGATATAAGAGAGAAGCATCTATGATTCTGTGCACACCAATGTGTGAAACGATGTCAATTTCAATGTGTTATTCCAGTACGATTTTCTTTTTCTTTTTCTTTTTAAAAAAAATTTCTCTTTACATAAATGGCCTTTTAAAAAAAAAAATAAAAAAATTCCTATTACTTCAAAATCTCAATTAAAAACAAAGATTCCATAACCTAATTTTTTTTTTCTATTAAAAGTTCTATTTGCTTGAAGAATTCATCTTTGGTATCAACTATCAAGTGATGAATTACTTGTTTTCTTTCTCATTAAAAAATAATTGTCTTTCTTATTGGGTACTTGATAGATACCCCATGGATATTTGTAGGGTTGGATTTGATCTCAAGTGTTTCGTACTTAGAATCAAAATTGATGTTTTATTTAGGTTTCATTATGAGAATATGTGGAACCAAATCGAAAATGATCCATTGACTCCCCTACTACAATCATCTTTTCCTATCAAGAATTGTGATGATTATGGTTCAGTGGAAAATTCTAGTTTTGATTGAAACAGGAATGAAATATTGAATGTTTGGAACATTTTGTAGTATTTCGAAATATCTCAAACATGTTTTGATTGAGACCATTTTGATTTTTTTCTTCATCAAAATTTTTGAGCCAAATCCAACAATCTCCACCTTATATTGAAACTCGTGGATGCACTCCATTAACGACCTTCATCAAACATATTTCTCGTATAATTTTCTTTAAACATATTCGCCATATTACCATCACCTTTTGTTCTTTGCAAGTTCCCTAGATGGGAGAAGTTTGGACTAAGAGCAACTCCAACGCAAATAGGTATATCTGTGAGGTATCTCTGCTAGACATTTTATTGTGGAGAGTCTTTTTACCTATTCAACAAGAGGTCTTCACTCCAATTGTACTAGTAAAAATTACTCCCACAAATTCAACTATAATAAGATATATCACAATTGCCATAATTTTTTTTTACCGTCAACAGGTGTGTGTATATATATATATATAGAGAGAGAGAGAGAGAGAGAGAGAGAGGGAGAGAGAGAGAGAGAATTTTTTTTTTTCCCCTCTCGCACTTTCTCTCTTTCTCCGAAATTTTTTGAAGTAGAGACGAAGAGCCCGAGTGCGTTGGAGCTCTAGCTCTAGCTTTATATAATGACATTTAAGAGAGGATATAGAGCAAAAGCCCAAGTACGTTGGAGTTGCTATAAAGGGATTGAATGCGATTTCGTCATTCATTGTGGGTTGGATTTGAATGATGTTCAAATGGATCCATTTGAAATCCACTTCAACAAGTATGATGAAACAAAAAAAAAAAAAAAGAGTAAAATAAATCAATGTCTTTTATATGTCATTGTGATCATCAACCAAAGAGGATATGGTTTTAGGGCATCTTATTATAACCCCTTTAAAAGGAGAAAATCCATCCTCTAACAAATTTGGAGATCTACTATTGGCACCCCAAATTTTACTTATTTCACCATAATTTCTTAAATCATTTATCACACCCCAATTAAAAGATTAAAACACTCTTCAAACATTACAAAGGATTAGCTCAAATTATAATTCTCAACATTATAACACTCAGTCAAACAACTAAAGTTGTTTACAATTATGATTAGACCTATAAAATCCTAAGCTCAAAAAATATAAATCTAGCAAAAAATAACGAGAGAGCTCCTATTGGCACCCCAACTTTTACTTATTCTCAACCATTCACTTATTTTCTTTATTTTTAATTGGAGTGTAATAGGGAAAAGTTGGGGTGCCAACAGCACCTCTCTAAATTTGAAGGATCAATCACAAGCATGCATGCATACCAAAAAATACCCAAACTATATTTTTTAAAGTTTAAGTCAACTCAAGAAAATGGATGATGTAATTAGTGGTGTAAATGGGTCGGGCCTGGAATGGACTTTTGTTAAGTATTTTAGCGGGCCTAGCCCAACCCAACCATATCATAAAATTGAAGTTCAGATCTATGGGGAAAATGTCAAACCCACACCCCTTGTTTTAAAGACGGTCCAGGTTAGTGGGCCAAAGGCCTAATTAACAAAAGAAACCTTCATGTGTTGCCACGTGTACGCCTGTCCTTCTTTGATAAACCGCCCTTACAGTCTCTAAACCATAAAAGCAGAGCAAAAAATACCCGAGCCGAAGCACAGTTGGTATGGAAGATGAAACAGACATGAAGGACGACAAGAGTAGCTCTTCCTCGTCCAACGATTTCAATCCATGTGCCATCTGTCTTGGACCCATAAAGCAAGATTCATACTTGGATCGATGTTTCCGTAAGTTCTTCTTTCTCACAATAATATATTTTTCTTTTATTTTCTGCATTTATTGCAAGAATCCATCAGTTTTATAATTACCAACCAATTTTACTTCATGGGTTCCTTTTGAATCTTTGGTTATTAAGACCCATTGACTCAAAAATTGGATTTATTTTATGAATCTTTATAATCCGTATGTGTTGCATGGAGGATTCTAAGAGGGGAGAAGTACCCCTGTCAGACACGTATCTGATTCCATCCTCCAATTTCCTTTCTGTTTCATTTAATTGGAATTTATAGTAGATTATGGGTTCTTCCTTTTCCAATTGGATTTTGTTTTTTTATGACAAATTTAGGCTTAGATATACATTTTCTATTGTATGTAGGTTTATTATCAATCTAATTCTTATATATCTAAGGGGTTTTTTTTTTCTTTTTTTTGAGTGGGGCTAATGCATATGAAGCCACATGTCAAACTTGACCAGTTACAATTCAGGCAAATATTTTCAAATAATTGCAGTTACAAAATAGAGAATTAATTATAAGAAAAAACCTGATGATATTGAAATTCAAAAGAGTATTGATGATCAAGAGATATTTAAGGTGACAAGTGGAAAGAAACTTTTGAGTTAGATATAGCTAAACTATTATGTTATCTGTAATTAGTAACATTGGTTCCTTAAGCTGTTTCTGTAGTTCACCCTTTGCATTTAACTTCAATTTTCAGATAAGTTCTGCTACGGTTGTATTGCTCACTGGGCCAAATTCGTTGCTAGCCAGCATTCTCAACCACTTTCATCTTTGAAGTGTCCTCTTTGCAAGGTTGGTTACTAGTCCTAACTTATTTTGCTCGTAAACATAATTCTTATGTCGTTAACAATGCAACCCAAGTCATTTTTCATTGTGAAGCCTTTTCTGTCGTGCTTATGGATCACACTTTGGTGATGAATGAATGGATGGTTGGATGGAGGTGTAGGAACCAGGAGGAGAAATAATGTTGTGTAAATGTTTTGTATTCTATTGGGGGTACGCGGAGTTGCGAGGGTGCATGGTAAATTATGTAATATTTCTTAAGGGATTTCTATTTTTGAGGAGATAGACACGTTTTCTCTACTCCCGTTTTTGTTAGAGGGCTGTAAAACTAGAAAGAAAATAGTAATTGTTCTTGATCTAATCCGGGGATGTAGGCACACTGCCGAACCACGTAAATCCTTGTGTTTTGTGTGTGATTGTTTGTTCTCTTTGCTGCTTACTTATTTCACTAATAAAATTTACGTTAGCTAAATATTTTGAAATCTTGTGTTTTGAGTGTGCATAATTGAAATTATGCGGTAGGGATGTTGAATTACTGATTTGAAAATTTCTATAAAAAAGAACAAGTATAAGATACATCTCAAGAAGTTTCAATTATACCTTGTATCTTATCATGTTTAAATAATTTGTTCTAATTGTAGTAATTCTAGCATTATTGTTCTTCATCTATCAGACTACGGTAGGTTCCCTTCCCTCTGGATGCAGGTTTGTTCCTTCTCTAGAATTAAAATGTGTAAATATTGCCATTAAGAAGAGAAATACCATCATAAGCTTAGGGAAGAGTCCGAGGTTTAACCTTCAAACTTTTCTTTTTGATCTTTTCCTAACTAGCTCCGATATCTGTAAGATCGCATTCACTTGAGGTTCAGACCTCTAGCTCTTATTATTCTCATCCTCCCAATTTCTCTCGCTAAATTGCTTGAACTCTTCTTATGTGCAGAGTGATAATTTTTCTATAATACATGATTGCATTGGGGATTCATTTCAACAGCATTTTGTGAACCAGGACCCTGAAAAGAGGTACATATATGCTGTGTGTGTGTTTTTCTCTTGTCAGTATTGGGGTTTCATTCACTAATCTCATGCTTGGACTTGCAGCCTTTTCTTTTCAAAAGCCCATAAATATAGACTGCAATGCTACTACCGTGAACGAGGTATCGTTCTGGTATTCATTTTGATTTTTCGGTGTCATTTCTAATCTTATTGTTTATTACCTGAATTGGTTTTTTAGAGATATACCCATTGTTGTTGTTGTTGTTATTATTATTTAATTTGTGGTTGTAACAGGTCCCATATATGAGAAATTCAATGTTCTACAGTATTGGAAATTCCGTAGATATCTTCAACCAAATAAATGGCTTCAAAGTTGGTTGAGAAGGGAAATCCAAGCTCTGATTCAGGTAGATTTGGAATCCTTTTTTGCCCTCATTTACATTTTCTTAATCTATACCCAATTTGTTTTGTTCGACAAAGCTCATCAAGATGTAGGAGTTTCGTTAGGGCAACTCAATTTCGTGCTTAGATGGTCGTACATTCATGCATATTTACTTCCTTTTAAGATGTAAAGTTATTTATTTTCCAAAAAAAAAAAAATTAATATAAAAAAAATGTGTATGTCAGATAGATATGACATCTGACGAATTTTAATTTTTCAGTGTAGGAGATATCGAGCTTTGATTAATTAAATGGTGGGTCTCACACCACTTGTATATGTGCAACTCTACTGAAAGATGAAACCTAGATTATGCCATTTTGTACCATATGTTAAAAATTCAATTGGCTTTTAATTGGTTAACTCTGCTTGTTTCCTGCCATTTGTAGGAGGAGGATGTCGACATTATTGTGCATCACATACTTGGTTTGATTGAGTCGTTCCGGAGACTGTAAGTTTCACTGTTTGCTCCGAAAAAAAATCTGAATCCAAGTTTGTCATGACCCAATTGTAAAAAATTTACGTTCTTTTGATGCAGAAGAAGAGAGTATTATCGAATCTAAAATATTTCAATAGATCGGGTTTATAAGCACACCAAGATTTATACTTGTGGTACAATGTTGTTGCAGGAACGAGCGAGAACATTCAAAGAGAACACCTGAACAAAAAAGAGAAGAGTTCAAGACATCGATCTCTGATGCTGCAAAGCCTTTTCTAATAGGAAGAACAGAACACTTTGTGAATGAGTTGGAACTGTTTCTTACTTCAGGTTTAAACATCGAAGCTTACGATGAAGTTTACTTGCAGAGTTTGGTTTTAGTTACTCCTCGTGTTAACTGTAAAGATGCCGAAAATGAAACAACACAAGTTCCATTCTTATATTTTTTCAATGAAGACTCAGATGTTGAGTAAATTTACAAACGTCGAAACATTATTAATATAAATCTGAAGTATCACTTCTCTCATAAGTATTCGATGTAGCTTCTATATTAAGTAATCAAAACCAATCTTGATTAAAGCTGGGGTCTATTGTTCTTCCTTGAGATGCATTAAAGGGAAATCATTTTCCTCGAGTTGTAACACAAATGGTACATGTTCGTTTCCCAAAGAAATCGTTTCTTCAGTAAAACAACCAAGACTGATATATGTAAAAAAAGACCAATGAGGGGATTGATTCATCGAAAGAATTGAGTTCATCCATGATTAAAGGGAAACCAACAAAGCTGCTGACATGATATGGCATCCATGGCTTCAAAGAGCCACAAAATATTACTGAGGGTGATGTGGGAGGGTAGATTGTACCATAAAAATTAGGCTCACAAATAAGTTTTCTTTTTATTTATTGTAGGGGATATGTGGTGAGCCAAAGGAGTAAGCCACGTGACATTTTATCCTCAGTTCAACATTCACAAACTTGTGGACATTATTTAATTACCGTTAATCTCATATACAAATTACTCACTTTGCCCTAAAAGAATTCTACCCTAACTCACCAACCCCAAAAATATTAGGGTGAAAAAGTAATTTTGGTCTTTAATTATTTTCATTTACAAATTTAGTCACAATAAGGTGATATAATCAATGAAATTGAAGATTGAAGATTGTGGATTTTAGTAAGAAATTCGAAAACATAAATGCTATATTCTTCAAAATTTTATAATATTTATCTGAACTCCGTATTATATGATAAAGAAGAAAAATAAAGAGAATTATTATTGGCACTCGAACTTTTACTTATTACAACTCAATTGTAATTTATGGGGTTTGTTAATTTATGCCTTAAGGGCACACTTAAAAGTGCAATAATAGGAGGGTAGTTTTGTAAAAAATGATTTGTTTAAAGGGTATTTTTAATAAAAATTAATATCCAAAGTATATTTGTTGCACTCTAAGGTCTGCCCTTTACAAGACCCATAAAGAAAATAGGCGAATGATTGAGAATAAGTAAAAGTTGGGGTGCCTATAGATTTTTTTGTTTTGTTAGATTCTTATTTTTTGAGTTTAGGATTTTATATGGGTCTTATTATAATTATAAATAACTATTGAAATTATTTGAACGAGTGTCATAATATTTTGTAATGTTCAGATTATAGTTGCGGGACTTGCTTCAAACCATTTTAAAGTTTTGAAGAGTGTTTTAATCTTTAATTGGGGTGTGATAAATAATTTAAGAAATTGGGGTGTAATAAGTAAAATAGGAGTGCCAATATCAGCTCCCAAAATAAACCGTTGGTCTCCTATGACAGTCTCTATTCAGTAAAAATAAATAAAAAATTTGCAGAGATGGCTAATGTCTCAGACTTCGGAGCTTTCATGGAGAAACTCCATTTACTTCCTCCACCTAGTTCTTCTCCTCAAGAACTCCCTCTAAGTGATCTCACTTTTGCAGTCAAAGACATGTAAGTCCCTCTCAATTCAGTTCTAACTACAACTTTCACTATATTTGCTTAATTCTCCTCAAATCTCAAGCTTTGATTAATTGTTGTTTATTATCTGATTTTAATGTATTTTATGACACCCAATTAAATCTTGGTAAATGGGTTTTATTCAATTTAAGTATATTTTATTTGTTTTCTTTCTGATTTTAAAATGGTTCTGAATTTAAACAATGGTGAAGCAGATTTGATGTGGATGGCTATGTTACTGGATTTGGTAATCCGGATTGGGCAAGGACTCATTCGGCTGCGATATCAACAGCTCCAGCAGTTTTGGCTGTCTTGTCGGCTGGTGCCACATGTGTTGGTAAAACTGTCATGGATGAGATGGCCTACAGGTTGGGTTTATGACAAAAAGAAGAATTTAATTTACTTATTTAAGAATAATTCTTGGTAGGATTGATCTTTGCTTCATATAATTCACTTTGAGTTTGAGCGTAATTTAGACTTCTTATAGTTTTTTTCTAGGCTGATATATAGCCCTCATGCGAGCTTTGATGTTGTGGAAACTTGATCACCATTTGATGGACCTTAACCAGTATCTTACACCATCTTATTGAAAAATAATTACTATCTTCCATAGATTTTCTATGGGCTCTTTTCTGAATAGTTCGATGTGTGCATCGTGTATGTTGATATGCCTATGAGTATTGAAGCTATCTAGATTTTTCCTTATATCTAGAGACTTGGAAATTAATCAGGAAAGTAGCATTTTTTCTGCTACCATAGGTTCCAAGTGTCTAAGCTTATCAGGATCATATGCGGAGAAAAGCTCGTTATGAGTCTTTTACTATTGAGAGTATATTTTCTTCCACTCTTGGGTGTTTCATACCCCAGTTAAGCCCCATGACCCTTTATATTCATAGTTCTTCCCCTCTCCAGCAGATCGGTCTTTTGGAGTAGTTGGTTGGTCAACATGGTATCAGAGCGTTGGGTTCATATATGTCATTGGTTCAATTCTTTCCACTCTTATGGGTGAGGGGGAGTATTGAGTGCATATTTTCCTCCACTCATGGGTGTGTCATACCCAAGTTCAGCCCTGTGACCCTCTTATATTCAGAGTTCTTCCCCTCTCCAACAGACCAGTTTTTTAGAGTAGTTGGTTGGTTAACTAACCATCTGATTATTTGCTTGATTTGGATTTGGAATCAAAATTAGGGGCAGTATCCACATATGCCCATCAATGGGATGATGAGGATCACCTTATTTATGTGAATGGTCTGGATTGGTTGCATGTGTACGTAAATGGTTTAAAACTCACTGAGTACCACTTCTTCGATGTTCAAATGTATTGGATTTCCACTTATGATTATTCTACAATGTTAACAACTATTGTGGCAGTATAAATGGAGAAAACATACATTATGGAACTCCGACAAACCCATGTGCTCCAGATCGGGTACCTGGAGGATCTTCTAGTGGATCTGCTGTGGCTGTTGCAGCTAAACTTGTAGATTTCTCCTTAGGTGAGTTTTCCTACAAAGTTACAGTTTTGACCAAATTATCTTTAATGATTAAGAAAAAACATAAATGCTCACATACTTGATTCACCATTTTGTAGTACAATGACAACAAGTTATCATCTAAAATTCATTTTTTAAAGTTCCCATTTGTCTGGTTGGTGCATGCATTCACCAACTCTTTCCACCTTTAAGTTATTGTTCTCGTTAAGACAGGAATACTTGTTGGCGACACCAAACCAAAGAATAATTGAGCTTGCTAATCCAATAAAGACTATCAATCATTGGTACCAGAGAAATGGGTTCAAAACCCCCAACTTCAAGTAACTTATCTTTGTTAAAAATGCTTACCCGGTAGCAACACCAAAAAAATTTAATCACATAAGGATAAAGAAGAAAGTAATAAGGATGAAGTCTGGTCACATATTTCTTATAACTATAACTATATCCCTAAATTGGCTAATATTATATCAGTTTACAAATATGTGAATTTTCTTCCACTTTGGCAAGAACGTTGGATGGGCAGAGGAAACGGAAATAGAATTCATTGTGAATAATAGAGTTAGCATAATCACATGATGAAGTACCTTGGTGAATGAAATATGCATATCTTACGAAAAATCTAAATTATCTGATTCTGTTGTTTTAGTCCAACAATTCCCCTCAAAGGCTGTTCATGTGACGGCTCTTTTTTTACAGGTACTGATACTGGAGGAAGTGTAAGAGTGCCATCATCATATTGTGGAATTTTGGGGTTTCGGCCTTCACATGCTGTTGTTTCTACAACTGGTGTTATTCCTATGGCACAAAGCTTTGATACTGTTGGTAAGAATCAATATGAGTCTCCATACTATTTGATCAAACAAAAAATCAAGCTTTCTTTTGATGTGTGAATTAGGTTGGGTTGAACACTTCAACATCATAATCCTTAAAATTAACTTCTTGTCCGGGCTCCATCCTCATTTTACACTTACTAAAACCTTTTAATTCTGTTATGATTGCTACTCCTATTATATTGTTTGATGTGGAATTGGCCTTCTATTTATGTTTATTCTTAGTCTGGGTTGGACTTCAGAAACGAAATATTGGGGTTGTCATCATAAATCCTGTTTTTCATCCAACTCTATGTTGAGCCTTACTTCAGTCAAGGCATCTGTTTTCATACTTTTCCTACAACATCTACATCATTTTTGGCATTCATCTCACCTTTTTATAGACTTCAATTTAAATCAAAACTAATTGTTAGAGATGGTTTAGTCATATACGAAGAAGAATATAGAAATATCAGTGAGAATGATCCCTTTGGGATCAAAAGGGCCATGAGGGAAGCCAAGATTTTCATGGATGAAGGTATTAGAAAAATAAATTAAGATAATGCCCCGCCCACAATAGAGAGGGATCCTACTATTTGGGATAAGGGGTGAGATGACAACAGCAATGGTGATGACTTGAATCTAAGTGTTTTTGGTGTTGTCTTGGTATTCATGGTTTATATGTCCAAACCATCTCACCAATTTTCCTTTATTTTATTTCATATTGGAGCTATTCCTAATTTTCCCCGATTACACTTGATTTATTTTTCCTAATCTTATCATCTTCCAATCTTATATCTGTTTGTGTGTTATAATAGTTGATGTCCTTAATAATGATATTAAGCTGGTAAAACTCATCCACATTTGTTTTGCAGGATGGTTTTCTAGGGATCCTGTAATTTTGAATCGAGTCGGGCGAGTGCTACTTCAATTACCCGACGTGGAACCTGTGCAACCTAGTCATATTATTATTGCCGACGACTCTTTTCAACTTATAAACATTCCAAGTGACCGAGTGACTCAGGTTCTTATTAAATCTGTCGAGAAGTTGTTTGGGTGTAAGTACTTGATCATGTAGTACTTGAATGTTGTTTCTTACTTATTGATTGATCTTTAATGATGTATTGTTTCATAATTTGTCCACAGCTCAAGTTATTAAGCATGGAAATATTGGGGATTATGTTAGGGACAGTGTTCCAAGTTTGGAACATTTCATGGACAAAAGCAACGAACATCAAGGATACATACCATCCTTGATAGCCCTTTCAAGTGCCATGCGAACTCTTCAAAGGTGTGGACAAATGAACAATGTATGTGAATGCTTAGCAACATTAATCCATAGTTATATATAAACTCCAATAATTTTCGCTTTGAAATCATAGGCATGAATTCAAGTCTAACCATGGCGAATGGGTCACTACAGTCAAACCTAATTTAGGTCCGGGAATATCAGAACGGGTTTGGGAGGCAATCAGGGCATCAGATGAAAACATTGACATTACTCAAATGGTGAAGAATGAACTCCGTACTGCCCTTAATTCTCTTCTTGAGGTACTCTTTCCTTCTCTGTGGTGTTTTTCTCTTCTTTTTTGGGGAAAGAAAGCTTAGCGTTATAAAAAATCAAATATTTACATACATGCATATGTACTTCATCTAGCATTCTCTGAAACAATACAGAAAGATCACTAGAGAAAGATACATTGGCATATAGTTATGAAATCCACCTTGAGTTAGAAAAAAGAAGAAATTTTCATATTCAATGTTTGGTCCTCTTAATTATTAGTCATCCACCGAAATCTTTATTATTTTCGTATGATCAAATTTAGATTTGACCAATTGTATCAATTTGAACTAACCATCTCATCTCACGGTGTACATCTAATAACAGCTCATATATTTCATGTTTTCGCCAATCTCAGTTTTCAATTTTTTGGTAAATGCTTCCTATAAGTAGGATTCTGGGGTCCTTGTGATCCCTACAGTTCCCGGGCCTCCACCAAAACTACTAATGGAAGGAAGTGCACTAGAAACTTTTCGTGTTAGAGCTTTTAGTTTGCTATCTATTGCTGGAGTTTCTGGGTTTTGCCAGGTATTCTCTTTCTTTCCAACAACACAAAGTGATCAATATATCATCCTTTGTTTTATTTAACATTATACATACATACATATAGAATACTATACTTTACTTCTTTTGTATATTGTTCCTAATCACAGGTAAGCATACCACTTGGGATGTATGATAACCTCCCCATATCTGTTTCTCTGTTAGCAAAACATGGTGCAGATGGGTTTCTACTTAATCTTGTTGAGACCCTTTACGGTACGCTTCAAGAACAGGTTGAAGCAGCAGAGAAAATTGGCTAAGTTGGTCTCATTGTACCATTCATGCTAAGGTGTAAGTCCTTTAACACATAAGCTAGATCTTTTTTTCTTTGTTATGTTCTTAAAGTTTATATGTTTTCTAACTGTAAGGAAACCTTGCTTTCAAGAAAGCAAATGAGGTACAATATCTTTAAACATATTTATAATTATATTAACGTGCTTAATTACTCGTTAATTACTAGTTTGGCTACACTTGGCACTAGTCTTATTGACTGAAATTTTGTTAGGATCAATAATGTCAGTGGCTTGCACCACCCCATGTTCATGATGCATGGTTCTTTTGAGATGAAACTGATTTTGGGTAAGCTAGATTCTGATTTGGATTACCAGAATCATATTATAGAAACTGATTTTCAGAATTTAAAATCTTAATGAACTATACTACTTTTAAAAGTGATTTTGATTTTAAATCTTGAAGAAGAGACATATTTTATCGACTCTATTATTGGGTTGTGATATGAAATATCATAGCCATAGGTACCAACTACTTGCAGATGTCAAGTTGCCAGTTGCACTCCAACTGAAAAACATACCTATTTCTTTGGGATTGACTAGTTGCACACCACACATTACCAATTGCACTCCATCCCCTAAAAAATTCACCTTTGCACTCCATTTGGCTCTGGTCATAATTAAATGGAAGATCAAGCTTCATTTATGTGTGAATAAACCCATAGTGGTATTGCATTGATGTATAAAACCATGAAATTCTATCCATCTGAACAAATAGTATTTTTTTTCTATACTAATTGGATAGATGGTTAAGAAGATCAATTTTGGATATGGTTAGGATTTATGTTACCTATCTCTTCTAAAATTCCAAATTCCAATCACATTCACCTAAAATCCCACAGCAATTTTTACTCTCCTTCTATTTTGGATCCTTTTGATCCTAAAAGGTATCCCAAAACAAACCAACCCTCTCTCAACACAAAAAAGGTCAATACTTGAACTCTCCCTCCTCAAATCTCAAATTTCTGCACCACAAATCTCTCAATCTTAAACCTCTACACCACAAACCCCTCAAGCTAAAACCTCTACACTTAAGATTATCAAGAAAACTCTCGTTTGAAGATTAAGAAGAGTAGACAATCAAGAATAAGGTAGGATTAAAAGTAAAAAAAAAGTTGCACTCCCCTCTCCCTCTTCTACTTCCTCTCTCTCTCTCTCTCTCTCTCTCTCTCTCTCTCTCTCTCTCTCTCTCTCTCTCTAATTTTGCTTTAGAGAAGTCTTAAGATGTAGTGAATACCCTCTCCTACACTTGATAAATTGGGTCACGGCTCGATCGAAAGTATAGGAGTTGAAACTCTTAAGCAAGATATGTATAAGGGTCCCTTTTTCAATAAGGAGATCCTCACAATCTAACATAAATTAATATCCATTGCAATGAGAGTACAATCTATTTATTTTTTTCTTGTTTTCTTATGTTTTTAAATTTTCTAAAATAGCCAAGTTTTTAATAAGGTAACCACCACTTAAATTTGAGAAAATAGGGTGTCTAACACCTTTCCCTTTCTCTAATCGGAACCCCTTACCTAGATTCTAGGTAGATCAATGTCCCTTATATGTACGGGAGTCACTGCAATGCCAAAGATCGAATTTTCAAAATTATCTTTTCAAGTGATCATTCACGCCCATTTTCTAAAATGAATGATAGCGACCCTAAAACACGTAGTGTCGATTTTTCACTCGAAAATCACATAGCTATAGTATCATTCAAATTGTGTTCATAAAATCAAACAAACCATGAACCCATCGAATTTTGATTGGATTTGACAAACCAAAATATGTTGATTCGACCAACTAAAGCTTGCCCGTTCGCAATAATTTTTTAATTGGTTCAGTGAGCCAAACCAATTTATTATATATTTTTCATTGTTCATATTTAAAATTAAATAATTATATTAACTTATTTCTATTTAACGTACAATTTTTTAACATTATTATTGTAGTTGCAACTTACATACTTGAATTATATGGATATGCACAAGCGAACCAAGGGAATCAAAGTAAATCAAGAAATGAATTATCTCTACCTACCCAACAAACCAGGTTCATTCTAGAGTGGCGAACCACAAACCCGTGTTCGAACCGAGGGAAACCAGGTAACATAGGTTGGGATCATCAAAGAGGGTTTATACATGATTAATCTACTAAATGAACGACCCCAACAAAACAATGGCTTTGGTTAGAGAGCAATTCGGTGTATCATCGTATCTCGTTGGTCTTCATTATCTCTTTTAATAGAGAAATAAATAATTTGATTGTTTGCTCATAAAATATTTTCAGAAGAAAATATTTTATTCAGAGAAAGAAAACTTTGAGCAAATCATATCCTCAAAATTTCTTATTTTGTCTTTAAATGAAAAAAAAAAATGAAGAAGTAATATTTATTTTTGTTGTCAATAATCAATGGAGTTCAAATTAAATTTTATTTCTAAAAAGTGTTAATTAATAAAAAGAAACTTTGTTTTTCTGTACTAAAGGATAAAATAAATGGTTGTGGATTGATGTCATGGTCATGAATGGTACCATACTTCATGTAATTATTTACAAGAAGTTGAAGATTTGAGCTTGATAGTGAAGGCTCCAAACTTTTAAGTGTTCTTGCCCCTTGTTTCGTAATTGTCAGTCGTCCCTACTACATGTGATGATTATTAAAAATGGATCTTGTGCTTTTCATCTCGCCGATCTTCTAAAATATAAGAAAACTAGAGTTCGGAGGCACCCTTTTTGAGGTCAAGGGGTAAAAGAGAAAAATAATAAAGTTGGAGAGGTATTATTAAAAGTCTTATAGATTAAATTTTCATAGGGATTAAAGCGGTAAAAGAGGAAAGATACTAAAGTTAAATAGATATTATTAAAAAAAGAGATAATAGAGAAAATATAATTAAATTATAGGGATATTATTAAAAAATGAGAAGGAGGAGGAGTAGGAGAGAAAAGACAACAAAGTTGAAGGGGTGAAGAGAAAGTGCAATAAAGTGGAGTGAGATTGTGGATCCCACTCCACTATAGCGGGATGAGATATTTATCCATCCATAACTAGTGGTGGCAATGGGTCTGGTCGGATTGTGTTAGTTACTACAAAAACACTTTATTTTTCTATTCTAAAAGATAAAATAAATGGTTGTGGATTAATGTCATGGTCATGAATGGTACCATATTTCATGTAATTATTTACAAGAAGTTGAAGCTCATAACTCTTAAGTGTCCTTGTCCCTTATGTCGTAATTGCCAGTCGTCCCTAATCCATGTGATGATTACTAAAAATGGATCTTGAGCTTTTCATGTCGCTGAACTTCCAAAATGTAAGAAAACTAGAGTTCGGGGGCACCCTCTTTGAGGTCAGAGGGTAAACGAGAAAAATAATAAAGTTGGAGGGGTATTGTTAAAAATTTTAAGGATTAAACTTCTATGAGGATTAATGGGTAAAAGAGAAAAGATATTAAAATTATAGAGATATTATTGAAAAAAGAGGTAATAGAAGAAATATAGTTAAATTATAGGGATATTATTGAAAAATGAGAAGGAGGAGTAGGAGAGGAAAGACAATAAAGTTGAAGGAGTGAAGAGAAAGTGCAATAAAGTGGAGTGGGATTGTGGACCTTACTCCACTATAGTAGGAGGAGATATGTATCCCCCCGTAATTAGGGGTGGCAATGGGCTAAGTCGGGTCGTGTTGAGGTAAGGGTATTATGAAAATTTACTAAACCCAAACTCAACCCATTTAATAATTGTGTCAAAAACTTAAACACAAACCCAACCGATTTATAAATAGGTATACCTGACTCAACCCATATATAACCTAGTTAATAAAATTCTAATCTTTATTGAAAAAATAAGTTTTATTTCCAACACCAAAAATAAAATATCATTACTAAAAATAAAATCACACAACCGTAAACTAACTTCAATGGTAAAAGTTACTTTCTTTTGATTTTTTTTTTCAAAGTTCGTAGAATTTTTTTCTTTACAACTTTGTGGCATCAAATCATGTTTTTGGATGCTATAAGTTGATGTGGTTAGAAAACTTTCCTTACTAATTTAGTAAGGAAAGTGTTTTTCAATATTATTATTACTATTACTATTATTATTTTGCAAGCAAAGTGCATTTCATTATCACATGAGACATAGTAACCTTACTTGGTAAGATTTTAAATCTTGGTGAGAGTCATTTTGCCAATATCAAGAATCAAACACTACATAGCTCTAGATTTTAACGAAATATATATATAAAACTTATTAAGAAAAGTGTTTTTTCTTTCTTAAACTAAAACTTAACCATTTATAAATTTTAAAATATTTTAAAATACCCTTTATATTTTATAGAATTTGATATAAAAAAATGTACTACGAAAAAGTTCTTGAAAATTCTAGAAAAAAGTAAGTAATTTAAAAAATTCTTAAATAATTGTTGATATATTTAAAATTACACGTTAAAGACAAAATAATTAAACGGGTTAAGCGGTTTGACACCTAGAACCCAAACCCAACTCATTTAATAATCGCGTTAGACAGGTTGACACTATTATGACCCAAACCCAATTAAGCTTGACCTAAACCCACAAACTTCATGTCATTTTCGAGTTGTGTTGAGAATGTCATTCCTACTCATAATTGTAGTTGGGGTTAGGGCTTAAAATGGGATGATTTTTTACTCGAACCCGAATTTAGCGGGTTTAGTTCCATCAAATATATCCAAATTAAAATATGATTCAGATATGGGTTGATGTTGTTGACCCAAGTTGGATCCGGATCCATCCCTATATCTGTCAAGATCCGAATGATATATTATTTTTTATATTTTTTCAGGTCATCTTTCATTAACCAACAATAATTGGATGTTGTAGACACCCCAATTTGCACGAACCCATAGGAAAATCCAAATTTTCTCGAATTAATTTCGATTTAGAACTCAAGTTCTTCGATGGACCCACATTGCTATTTTGCATCATTTTCATGCATACATGCATCATCTCATATCATTGCATGCCCATGCCTTGTCCCTAATCCACTTAAACCTATGCCCATCACCCAAATCCAAATCCAAATCCAAGTCCATCCTAAGCCCAAATCCAAGTCCATATCCCAAACCCAAACCCAAGTCCATTCTCTCACCCCTTATATGATGACACATGTTGATACCTCATAAGCCCCCAATACCCAATGCATCATCTAATTGGAGGGTCAACTTTCCCTTTGTGAAAACTCAAGAATGCCCTTCTCAAAAGGTTTAGTCAAACCAAAAAGGTTGTTTGGTCTTTGGTAATATTCCATAAAGGTGAGGGAACTTCCCATTATACCCTCAAAAGGTGGGAATCTTCAAGTACATACATGGAGTTCTCCCATTGGTCAATTTCAAATTATACTTCTACCCTTACTTTATTTGTTATTTACAAATGAACCAAAGTCTACTTTTCACCTACCACTTCACCTTTACACATGTCATCCTCCTATTCACCCTCCCAAATGTGCTTTTGTTTTCCCATTGGTCCATTTCAAAACTACACTTCCACCCTTGCTTTATGAGTTATTTACAAATAAACCAAGATCTACTTTTTACCTACCACTCCACCTTTACACATGTCACTCCCCCATTCACCCTCCCAAAAGTACTTTTGTTCTCTCACCTCTATTTACCAAAAAACCAAGGATCAAAGCATGCTTTTAGGGTTTCTTCACAAATGTCATCTTTACCCCCATACAAATGAAAAATTCAAAAAGAAATAACCTAAATCTCATGTCCATTTTCTTCATTTTTAGGGTTGGACCACTTTATCCCCAAAAGTCTTCCAAAAACTCTATAAATACATTCAATTTCCATGAACAACTCATGCTCTCAAGCCCCCATCTCTCAACCTAAAACTCTACAAAAATTCCTACTCATTCTCTCATCTTCTAAACTTCAACTCAACCCTTAACCATTTCATTCATCTCTCAAGCCTACTCTTCAAGGTCCAAGTTCACCATCAAGGGACAAGGTAGGGTTTAAGATGTAGTTTACTTATTTCAAAGTTTGCATTCTCTTCTTCTAACCCTCTCTTTATTTTATTTTTAGAAAGCCTTAGGATGTAATGTATACCCTCTCCCATCCCCGGTAGATTGGACTAAGGTTCGATCGAAAGGATGGGGGTTGAAGCCCTTTTCACCTCAATCTCATGCATCATATTGTACACAATGCACACACTCACCTATGCATGGCAATGATGAAGAAATGTGTCACCCTCTTGATGGGGTGAAACACTAAGTTTCTAGCCATGCATACATGCATCATGGTTGTGGCCTTAAGGGAACTCCATCATGGAGTCTCTCTAAAAGTTCAAACCTACATTCATATTCATAAATTTAATGTGGCTACATGGGTCATTCTTTTCTATAGAATGCCCCTAATGTCATGTTAAAAAATCAAAACCCTTTGTTAAGGAAACATTCCACTTAATGCACACACCACTCTTATCATACATTCTCATGCATTTTTTAATATTTGTTTTCTCAAGTTTTTACAAAATAGAATGGCCAAACAAGGTAACCACCTTTGGTGGAGAGGATGGGGTGCTTAACACCTTCCCCATTCTCTAACCGAACCTCCTTACCTAGATCTAAGGTAGACCTTGCCCTTTTCCAACATATGAGAGTCACTACAATGCCATGGAAAAATGGTTTTCAACAAAAAATCAATTCGGGTGCCCATTCACACCCATTTCCAAAAAAGAATGGTGGCGACTCCAAACAATGTAGTATTGAGGTTCATTGTGAACATTTCATGTCTACAGATGTGATGGTCAAGGCTTCTCTTCAAAATGGAGAGGTTTTGAGTTCAAGTCATATTTTAACAATTTTATTTAAAATAATTTTGAATAGTTTGACATTATTTGACCCAATCGACCTGAATCAATTAATTCGGTGTTCGTACATTCTCTTTGGTGTAATTGAGAGTATTATTAAAAATCTTTGAGACTAAGGCCCTACTTGTTTGTCTTGCAAAAAGCCGCAAATAGAAACTTTTACAATAATTTGCCAAATGCGGTTGCTTGGATGTAAACAAACACCACAAATTATATGGAGCAAAAAACTCCACAAAACTTACATTTTTATTTTCCTCTTTTTCACACGATCTAAAAACAATTAAAGCTCATCTTTCTCTCTCTCTCTCTCTCTCAACATAGTTGTTCACGTTTTGGTAATTAAAATGAAAAGTGGCTGAAATCATAAATAACTCATTTTCAGCTCACAAAATAGTAATTCACCCTATTTCTGTTTTGTTTTGATGGACCGCACATATTAACCTTCCTAACACGTGTTAGCAATTAAATATAGTTACTTTTTAAGTGGAGTGGCCTATAGAGATTTAAAGGTGTGACCTTGGAGCATACCTAATCGTCCTTACCATCTCAACAAACCTTTGATGGTATGATTCACCATGTATGAATAGCTTAGTTAGTTGACAATGAAGCTACCACTTAGCTAAGTAGTATATCTTGAGGAGAATTGATCCCATGACCTAAGGTTCAAATCCTCATTAACCAATAATCCATTGCTTGCTTAGCCAAAAAAAAAAAAGCTTAGTTAGTTGACACATTAAATATCAACCCATTAATATGAATTATGTTAAATATAAGCTCATTTGCTTATGTTAAAAGTTTATTTGTATTTGTTTTCTACTAATGACAATGGAAGGTTTGAGATTTATTTTATTTATTAATTTAGCTTTTTGGTTGGTTCAAATTGGAAGATCTTTCAAATGTTCAAATGGGTAATTATCTTTCAAATGTTAATCCATTATAAAAATGAATTGGTTTGTAATTTTTCAATTTGTTTAAAAATGATGGGGTCAAATTTTAATTTTTTTTAAATTTTAAATAGGATTTTATAAGAAAAATAGGATTTTTCAAAGAAAACATAAATTGCATTTTTTTTTTTCCGAAATAACCAAGTAAGCACAAAATTGTGCATTGGACACAACCAAGCATTCTAATTGCTAAATTACGTAAAATCAAGTAAATGTAAAACTCTATAATCATAAAATTTTGCATTTACAATGGTTTGCGATGCAAACAAGCAGGGCCTAACATGGTTAAAGAGAAAAGCTAATAAAATTGGAGAAATATTACCGAAAAAGGGGAGATGAGGAAATACTATAAAATGAGTTATACAGGTAAAAAAGAAACGATAATAAAGTTATATGAGTAGTATTGAAAATGATGTAAAAAAAGAAATGTAGTAAAATTGACGAGATATTATTGAAACAAAATAGAAGGGAGAAGAGAAAAGACAATAATGTTGAAGGGGGTGAAGGAAAAACAAAGAAAAAAGATAATAATATATTTGCCTTTTACAATTTGTA
Source organism: Akebia trifoliata (assembly GCF_017979445.1). Lineage (NCBI taxonomy): Eukaryota > Viridiplantae > Streptophyta > Magnoliopsida > Ranunculales > Lardizabalaceae > Akebia > Akebia trifoliata. Next base: position 6,806,662 of record NC_141382.1, on the reverse strand, counting down.
TTCGTGATTGATGTGATCATGTAAACAAGGGTAATTTTTCATTAAAAAATAAAGAGTTACACTATCCTGACTAACTTAGTAAGATTTTAAATCTTAGTAAAGATTGTTGGGCCCACACAACCAACCATAATGGCAATCCGACACTCCAGACTTTAGATTTCATGGAAAAACTCATATTAAAAAAAATTAAAATAAAAACTTTTCGGGCTTGATCCAAGTGTTCAAAATGTCCGACCACCACCAAACTCCCAAATTAAATTAAAATTTCAATGATGAAAAATAATTTATTTAAAAAAGGAAATCAAAATTCTTAGAAATTCTTTATGGACATCCTTGTCACATCGGATCATGTTTTCGAGAGCATAGTTTTTTTATTAAATTTTTTTTTGGTGCTAAGCTGATGAATCAATGGCGTTATGCCATGTGTACTAAAAAAGCAGAACGATTTCAATTTCAATACTCGTGGAGTGTTTCCATCACTTCATCACCTTACATAAACTTCATAACAACAAGTGATTTTTGTTCACAACACAACAACCATTTGACATGCGGGGCAAATGACATAAGTAATTGAGAGAAAATCTCTCTCTTGACCGCACGTCGTCTCTCCACAAATTTATTTTTTAAGATTTCAAATCTTAACTGGGTCTACATGGATTATGAGATTGACAATTTAACAACACGACCTTCTACATTTCGTGAAAAAACTCATATTCAAAAAATAAAACTATATATATATATATATATATATTTTTTTTTTTTTGAGTATGATCCAAGGTGTTGAAAATGGACGGCTACCGAGGACCTAAATTTAAAATTAAAATTCATTGGTGAAAAATAACTATTTTTTTAAAGTTCATACAATTTCGTCATCTACAACACCCCATGGCATCGGATCATGTTTTTGAATGTCACAAGGTGATACCATCTGAAAATTTCCTTTTTTCATTGTGGGCAAGAGAGAGCTTGCTTATATCATTTACACTACATGTTTTTCAAAAAATCACTTGTGCTTGGTAGACTTTATAGAAAATTATCGTGAAACTTCAAAATTTCTTGTTTAAACATTGAAAATGCAAAAACCATAAAAATAAAAATTTATCATATTTATATATCTTTTTTTTACAAAATTCTAAAAAAAATGGGTCAACATATGAAATGTTTCTTAAATATTTTTTGTCAAAAAGTTTTCTCAAAAAAACCGAAATCTTGGCAATATTTAACCTAAAAAATAAAACTAATTTCTCTAACAATTTATAGGAGAAAATACATCAAAGTCACCACCTTTATCATTCACGAAAAGGCTTTCTTATTTCCTAATTCCCTGAATCATAGTTGTCAAACTAGATATTATCAACACTCTATTTATCGTAAGTTATAACGAAGTAATTTTATAAGTAAATAAAGAACGAAAGTAAATTGTTTTCTTCACGAAAGTAGGAAAATGAATGTAGTTCTATTTGGGAAGGAATAGATACTCAAAAGAGTGAGGGTGAGTATAATTAAATAGGTTGTTTTTCACTTAAATAAGATTAAATGTGGAAATTATTGGAATGAATTTTTCAACCAATTAAATAAAGATTGTCTACCTTAGAGAGGGAATATATAATGGTAAGGAGAGGGGAAAAAAAAAGAATAAGAGAGAATTGTTCTTAGCAAGCAAGAGAAAGAGGAGGATATTAATATAAATCTATACATATTGGGTTGGATAGGAAGGCGTCTCAGTTTTCTTTATTCTATCATCATCTCTCAGTTAAATTGTGTGGGCTAGCAAAATTATTTAGCAAATTGCCCTTTTAATAAGGGGATGTAAAATGTCCCAATGGCCATGGTACAGTTGTGTGTGTTAAAATAATGGGGCATACGTGTATCATGGTAAGCATATAAAGCTCAAGACTAGCCTTACTAACATGGTAAGATTTCAAATCTTACTAAGAGCCTTTGGGCCCACATGGATCTTGATATTTGCAATTTAAACAAAAATGACCAAAAAAGAAACAAAGTTTTTCGAACTTGAATTATTTTTACACGTGGTGCAAATGACATTAGTAATGGAGAGAAAATTTCTCTCTCTCGCCCATTCGTCTTCTACCCACAAATTTCAATTTTAAGCTTTTAAATCTTAAAATGGGTCATTGAGACCAGGTGGATTATAAAATTGTCAATCTAAAACGATAGTCTTTTAATTTTTTTTTTAAAACTCATTCCAAAAAAATAAAAATAAAATGTTTTTCAAACTTGATCCATGGAATTGAAAAATGGACGATTACAAAGTACCCAAACTTAAAATTAAAATTTAACAATGAAAGTATAAATTTTGTCCTCTACAATCCTATGGCATCGAATTATGTTTTTGAATGCCACAAGGTGATTCGACCAGGAAATTTCCCTTTTCCCCCTTAGGTAGGAGAGATAAATTTTATCTCTTATTATTGATGTCATTTGTGCCACATGTCAAATGGTTGTTGGATTGTCTTGTGCAAAAAAAAATTCCTTAGTTATATTGACTTTTTTTTTCCTTTCTTCTGTGAGTGATTATTTGCTAACAACCCAACACCTTTTGACATGTGGCGTTGATGATATAAACAATAAGAGGAGAACTTTTCTCTCTCCTTCCATGGCGAAAAAATAAAATTTCCATATTAGATCACCTTAAGGCATTCTAAAACATAATACAATACCACAGTGTGGTAGATGATGAAATTCTTTGAATTAAAAAAAAAAAAAAAATTAAAAAGAAAAAGTTTTTGTTTCATCTTAACCGTCCATTTTCAGCACCTATGATCAAATTTGAAAAACTTCAAATTTTTATTTTTAAGTTTTTTTTTACCATGAGTTTTTCCATAAAATCTAGCAGATTGTGAGCGTGGTGGCTGTGCGGGAAGAAGAGAAAATTTCTCTTATTACTTACATATCACTGTCACATGTCAAATTGATGTTGAGCTGTAAGCGAACAATCATTCCTTTCTCTGTTGCCCACATAAGTCTTTTATTGCTAAGCACACGAGATTTACAAAATACTGTAAAACTCTCCAATTCCGCAAGTTTACAGGTTTTGCGGAGCTACCAAGCCTAACTTTTAAAAGTAAGGTTTGAGGGGGTGATCAATCAACATGGTAAAACATGCGGTTTGTACGTGACTGACTTGACAAGGGCACATAATCATAGATCTTTTTTACCAGGATACACAAGAAGAAAGATCAATAATTTAGTGTCCTTGCCACGTCATCCACATACAATCGGTGTATGTTTTGCCACATCAATTTATCATAAGTCAATATTGTACGATAAAAAACAAAACCAAGCAAGATATTTTCCCGACCAATATTGTCAAGGATGAGTATAACATGTGCGTAGAAGAATGAAAAACCAGTGGTAGATGATATGAGAAAATTCCTTGGGATTGGATTCCTAGAAAATCTTCAACTTTAAAGTTGCTATTGGCACCCTAATTTTTTCTTATTACACGCCACTTTCTTAAATTATTTTTCACTCTAATTAATAAATTTAACACACCCTCCAAACTTTTAGAAGATTTGACTCAAGTTATAGTCTCAACATTACAAAACATTATAACACTCATCCAAACAATTTAATATGATAAGTGTAGAAGGATAAAATCGTTTCTCATTTGGATCATCCATTCGCACCATCAACATACATCTCGAGATTGACATGTGGAATCATTTGAAGATTACTTTATCTTATTAAAGAATAATCCCAATTTAATAGGATTCTTTCACTATTTATGTAATTATTAATTTGAATAAAGGGTAATATGATCAATTGTAATTTAATTAAGATTATAATATTTTTTAGGATTTTTTTATTTAAAGGCCTTGAGGCTATTGTAGAGAACGAGAGAAAAATTAAGGAAAAAACTAAGAAGGGAAAGAAGGAAAAAAAAAATTGAAGGGAGATGAGGAGGTCATGTAACCATGAGATTTATAATGAAATGGCTCCCCGAGGTTGTGGACATAGGCACATTTATCGAATCACGTAAAAAATCATTGTTTTCTTTATTTTTTTCATGTTCTTTCTATTATTTTATGGATTTAAATGATAAAATCATGATCGAGTTCGATTTATCACAAAATCGCCATCTACAATTAGGCTCATATAAAATCCTAAATCCAAAAAATAGAAATCTAGTAAAAAAAAAGAGTTGTTATTGGAACCCCAACCACAACGTGAAAAAAAAAACCATATTTGATTGTTCAAGGTCATCGAATTTCATAAAATTCAACGGACTGTGGCATCAAATTTTGTATTGTTGATTTTTTTTTACATATCAAAGCCATCAAATTAATGGAGGATGGGAGGAATTCGATAGTTTAGAGCCGTCGAATTTAGAAATACCACAGTTTTCAATAGCCTTAGTCCGTCAAAATATTTTTTTCACATAGTGACCATTTCCTTCTCACAGCCCTAAGTTTTTAATTATTTATCATACCTCAATTAAAGATTAAAACACAACATTCAAATACTACAAGGGTTTGGCTCAAATTATTATCTTAACATTAAAAAATATTATGACACTCGATTAAACAATTTCAGTAGTTGTTTACAACTATGATTGGGCTCATTTAAAATCTTAAACACAAAAACTACAAATCTAATAAAATAAAAAATAAAAACAAAAAGAACTTCTATTGACATCCCAACTTTTACTTATTCTCAATCATTTACTTGTTTTTTTTTTTTTTAAATTGAAGTGCCAATAGAAACTTTATAAAAATTGGGAGTTTTTGTTGGCACCCAAACTTTTACTTTTTCTCAATCATTTACTTATATTATAGGGTGATTCTCCATTTCGTGTGTTAAATATGACAAAATTCTGAATTCGATACATTATTCATTTTAAAACTCAAACCATGTTTTTTGAGAGAATACATTACTTTTATAATTTACAAATTTACTAATAAAATACGAATAATTTTGCAATATCAACAATGTTGCTGGTAATTTATCTAAGAATTCATTGATAATAAAAGTGACGAATTCACTGAAAAAACATGTTTTGGGAATTAAAATTAACAGTGTTTAAAAACTGAAATTTTGACATAAGTTGCTCACGTTTTGGGAAATGTCTTTCTATTGTTATATTCTTTATTTTAGTGTGGTGTAATAAGTAAAAGTTGGGGTGCAATTTGTTTGTCACTTTTTCACTATTCCACAAATCAAGTGAGTCTATCCACGTGAGTACGAAGACTACAGTAGGTAAAGCGACCAGTCAAAACTCTCTCTCTCTCTCTCCATCAGCACTCTTTCTCTGAACACCGAAAAGGGGAATTTCTCCTCTTTTGTCTCACTGTCTAAAGTCTAAATCTGAACAACCTCTCTCTCTCTCTCTCTCTCTCTCTCTCTCTCTCTCGTCTAAACAACCATGCAAAAACCATCTTGATTCTTGACCTTAGAATCTTTCACAGAGTCAGAGCCATAGGCCCCACCAACCCCTAGAATTTCTCTAAGTTTTTACCCCCTCTTATTCTTTAGAAATTCTTAATGGATTAATTTCATCAGATATTTTTGGGGGGAGGACTTAAAGTTGGTTCAAGTATTTGATTTACCCAAAAGCTAAAAGTTCTTCTTCTTCTTTTGTTTATTTTTTTGAAGAATTTATTTGAGAGAAAGGAATAAAGAAGAAGGTCTGTCTGTCACTGAGTTCAACAATGGCTGCTCCCTCACCTAGTAGTCAGTTACAACATATGTTGAAGTCTGCAGTTCAAGCTGTTCAATGGACTTATGGTCTCTTTTGGAAAGTCTGTCCACAACAAGGGTAACTTCATCAATAAAGAAATAAATCCATTCATCCATTTTTATTGTTACTGATTAATATAATTTTTGTTTGTTCCTTAGTTTTAAAAATTTATGGTGACCCAATGATCCAAAGTTTTTAATTGTGATTGCCTTATTTATTTTGGGTTTGTGGTGTAATCAAATGTTATTTTTACTAATAAGTTAGTTATCTTAATTCATAATTTTATGGTGACCAAATCATCCAAGTTTTTATTTTTTTATATGTTGATTGTTTTATTTTATTGTTATAATTTTACGATGTAGTCCACCTATATTGTTACTGATTATTTTAAATTTGTTTTTGTTTTTTTGGTGTAATGGGTGATCCAGTATTTTAGTTTGGGGAGATGGGTACTACAATGGGTCTATAAAAACTATAAAAACAGTGCAACCAATGGAGGAGAGTACTGAGGAGGCATCTCTTCAAAGGAGTCAACAGCTTAGAAAGCTTTACGATTCGTTGTTGGCCGAGGAGATGAACAAGCCAACTTGTCGGCCTTCCGCTGCGTTACTGCCGGAGGACTTGACGGAGTCAGAATGGTTCTACCTTATGTCTGTTTCCTTTTCTTTCCCCCCTGGAGTAGGGTAAGTGTTGGCTATTTTATTTTATTTTTAAATGTATTTTTTAACTTAGTTTGATCTCCAATTAACAATGGGTTTAATTATTGTTTTACTTTAATAATTAGTTTTTCTTTATTATTATGAATGGAGGTAAATATATATGATTATAAGAACACAGTTTCAATAAAACAGTTTGATTTGGGATAAGGCTGTATCATGATTGTGATGATGATATCAGTGCAATATAATAAATAAATAAATAATAGATTGATATCTATGTCATGCCCCTACCCCCCACCTCCCTCTCTCTCTCTCTCTCTCTCTGCACCACTTTAAGGACAACTCCACAGGTAAGCAGTCTTCCTAAAGTGATGGTATCTAAAGTATATGTCAGGAGTACTAATGAGTCTATGTTGGGATGCTTTCTTTCTTCTTGATAGTAAATGTGTAGATAATGCAAATCCACATCAATGTGTAAGCATCCCATTTATATGTTGTTTGGATTTCTAAATCAGTTCCTATGGCAAAGCTAAACAGCTTTCAAATTTCCATGCTGGTGGTGGTTGTCTTTAGCCTTCAAAGTTGTAGGAGACAGATAGAGCCAATTCAATTCTTCGTCTTTAGTGTAGCCTAGGAGCTCTTAGGATTCTCTTTGCATGGTAGCCAAGTAAAGCTCTCATACCTGAACTTGTTTTTTTTGTCAACTTAAAGATAGAAAAGTGATAATGGGACTTTTGGCTCACTGAATTTTGCTGTCATGAAGCTTTTCCAATGCAATTTGTGTTTTTTTTCACAATTTCAATTTTTGATATAGGGGTATAATAGACCTAAAATATTATATAAAGTCGTGATAATCTGACTACCCCACGTGGCATATTCAATTGACTACCTGACATGACAAGTTCGGATCTATAGATCTATGCTCCTTGGGATACATGGTTCCCTTGAGATACATTTTCTTTATGGGGAAGTGCGTCCGTGTATCCCCGAGGAGCACAGATCTACGATTCCCAAACTTATCATGTTAGGGTAGACGATTGAGTTTGCCACATGGGGTAGTCAGATTATCATGATTCTATTATATATGATTCGTGATGAATACACACGATTTTGGTACACGGTTGACGTGGGAAAGGCAAAGAACCACATATCTTTTCATCGGGATACACAGGAAAAAGATGTGCAGTGCTATGCCTTTGCCACATTAGTCGCATTATAATCGCGTACCAAGACCGCATGCATTCATCATATATATAGGAAAATGTTTGGAACCCTACTATTTGCCCTACATTTTGCCCGACGTGTTTTGTCCTACATGGGTTAGAAGTTTTGGAATGAGTTGATTTTTGATGAGGATGATCTCTATGGTGAGAAGATCATCCTAACCAAAAATCAGCTCATTCCAAAACTTCTAGCCCCATGTTTACAAGTTGAAGAATCATGGCCCATCCATTTTTATGGGGTTAGAAGTTTCGGAATGGGCTGATTTTTTGTGAGGATGATCTCCTCACCATAGAGATTATCCTCACAAAAAATCAGTCCATTCCAAAACTTCTAACCCATGTAAGACAAAACACGTAAGGCAAAACGTAGGGTAAATAGTAGGGTGTTGAACATGCCCCATACATATATAGGACAGTGTTTGGTGGACAAAATTGTAGACAAAGTTTTGTCTTATATGGCTCAAAAGTTTTAGAATGGACTAATTTTTTTGTGATAATGATCTCTATGGTAAGTAAATCATCCTCACAAAAAATCAGTCGATTCTACAATTTCTAACTGTATGAAAAGTTGTTACAAACTAACGATTAAAATGAACAGTCCACGATTCTTCAACTTGTAAATTGGGGCTAGGAATTTCAGAATTGGCTGATTTTTTGCGAGGATGATTCCCTCACCATAGAGATCAACCTCACAAAGAATCAGTCCATTTCGAAACTTGTTGCTTATATAAGACAAAACACGTTGTCTACGGAACTCGACTCATATTATATATAGTGTTGATTTTATAATTCAACCTGATAGAATAACTCAAAAATTCATTAAAGTGACATGTGCAAAGAATTGTAAATTTTTTGCCTTGAGATACACAACTGGACATGTTTATGGGGATGTGCAGTTGTGTATCCCGTAACAAAAAATCTATGATTCTTTGCACATGTCGCGTCGATGAGTTTTTGAGTTATCCTATCAGGTTGAGTTAGAAAATCATTATATATATGGGAGACGAAGTAGGTTGATTTAGCCAAACATTGTGCTAAATATTTTTCAATATATGGACTAGAAGTTTTGGAATTAGCTTATTTTTTGTAAGGAGTATCTTTATGATGAGGAGATCATCCTCACAAAAAATTAGCTCATCCTGAAACTTCAAACCCCATCAAAAGTGATTTAAAAATAATTAATGCTCCACGATTCTTCAACTTGTAAATTGGGGTTAGAAATTTCATAATAAGATGATCTCCTCAACATCGATATCGTCCAAAAAAATCAGCTAATTCCAAAACTTCTAACCCATGTATTGAAAAATGTTTGGTTCTCTTTAGGGCTTCCGAACGCTCCCCTATATATAGTGGCCACCATGGTTTTAATAGCTAACACAGGCTACTTTTGTAGGTTACCAGGAGAGTCATTTTCCAAACAACATCATGTGTGGCTTACAGGTGCAAATGAGGCCAACAACAAACTCTTCTCTAGGGCCATACTTGCCAAGGTACCTAAATTTTTATTTATTTATTTATTTTTGTCTTTATGTTAATGTTAAATGCAAATTATGTTTGGAGGAGTTAACCTAAATCTTGTAAAACAAAGATAAATTGGATAAGTCAATATTTGACTTTTGTGTAACCCAAGTCAATAGTTATTTGATCATAATTACAACATTGAGAAAAATTAAAGAGCAAAAGTAACAATTAAGGTTAGGAAAGTAGGAGAAAAACAAGATTAGCACAAAAGATATATTTAAGGAGAGCATTATAATTATGGAATAGGCCTTGTCTAAAGAAGTGATCCCTTTCTAAATTGTTTGACAATACTCCTCAACACGAGTCTAAATTGTTTGACAATGCTCCTTGACACGAGTTTAAACTGTTTGACAACGCTTCTTGATACGAGCCTAAACTGTTGTCGATGCTCCTCAACACGAGCTCAAACTGTTGTCGATACTCCTTAACACAAGTCTAAATTGTTGGTGACGTTCATCAACACGAGCCTAAACTGTTCGACAATGCTCTTCGTCACACGACATCTCTAGCCAATTAGCGTTGTATACCCCCAAGCACCACTGATAAATAGTTACTTTGGAGATTGGCTAACTGACATGTACAAATCTCTCATCACACGATTTTTTTAGCCAGTTGGCGTTGTCCGCCCTCGAGTATCACTGATAAATAGTTATTTTAGAAACTGACCAATCAGCTTGTACAAATCTTTCATCGCGTGATTCTTTTAGCTGGTTGATGTTGTTCGCCCCCGAGTACCATTGATAAATAAAAGCTTAAGAGATTGGCCAACTTATGTGTATAAATCTCTCGTCGCGTGGTTCTTTTAACCAGCTAGCATTGTTCATCCCTGAGTACCACTAATAAACAATTGCTTTGGAGAGTGGTTAATCGACATGTACAAATCCTTCATCACGTGGTCCTTTTAACTAATTGGCGTTATTTGCCTTTAAGCACCACTGATAAACAGCTGCTTTTGAGACTGGCCAACTAGTGAGTACATTTTCCATCACGTGGTTCTTCTAGTCAATTGGTATTGTCTGCCCTTGAGCACAGCAAATAAATAGTCGATTTGAAGACTCATTAATAAGGGACATAAGTTTCCAATCTATAATTCATGTTACAGTTCATCATGGATAAAAAGGAAATATAATAGGGGGATCTAGTTTGAGAAATTACCTTTTCGTAATAACAATAATTGAAATTGTTAATCCCCAAAATGCAAAATGGATGCTATCTAAACTGCAATAAAAAAAAAATATTAAAGAAAAGATGCAATTGTGCAACACAGAAACTAGAAAAAAAAATGAAAGAACAAGGAGGAAGGAGAAACGAAGAAATAAGACGTACTTGTTGAGTGCTTGTGTTTTGAGTCTGGGTTGCATGATGAAGAAAGGGAAATTGCAGTAATTTTTAAAATCTGTAATAACTTTGTTATTGAATATTAAAAAGAGGGGGAGGGGGGGGGGGGGAGTTCAGGTCTAACTAAAAAAGAAGGAAATAAAGAGCATAGAAGAAAGAGATAAAGAAGATGGCAGGGGTTTACCTCCACAACTGCAACGTCAAATCCCAAACCCATAGTTTGCTCTATTTATAAAAGAATGCTAAGAGTCCTTCTTGAGCACGCCATTTATTTGGGTCGAAGAACAAAATCCCTTATGCATATTTCTGTTATCTTTTATGCGTGTTTCTATTACAGTGAAAGACTACTTGATGGCAATACTCAGCATGTATGCATAATGGTAGAAGAGTTAGAGAGTTTCTCAAATATAAGTTCGTGAACCATTGTGGATTTGAAGGAAAGCACTCAATTTAGGTCGTTTTGTAATACATGAGTCATTACGAGTCACTTCTCCTAATCCTAGTTGGATATTGAAGTGATTCAATCACAACTCACGTGTGAAAACTATATGACTCAACTCGAACTTTTGGACGATTCAACTCAAAGGATGCGATCAAAATCTTAAAAGTTTCGGCCCCAAAACTTCACCATTTTCAATATATGTTTAAAGCTGGCTGCAATTTCTTGAAGAAAGAAGTAGATATTCCATTAAGTAAATTCGAAGGGACAATGAAGATGATCGATAGTGCACGATTTGTATTGGATCACATTGGAATCTGGGTGCCTTATTAGGTGCTTGCAAAATCCACAAAAAGTTTGAATCTCGCAACGAAAGCTCTTTTCGTGATGGAATCAATCACGAGTTTCAGAATATTATAAAGTTGTGCCTAACTGAGGAAATCAATAGATGGGATGACGTTCATTCAGTGAAAAAGCTCTTGAATAATAAAAGTTGAAGAAAGGATAGCTTATAGTCTAACCCAATCATCTTCAAGCCATTCTTTTATCTCAACCTGCAATTCTTCCACCCCAAATTACCTTCTACTTCTTTTAAAGATTCATTCCTATTCAAAATGGGAAGAAGATAGTCAGTTAAAGGAAACCAACTACGCATAGAAATCAGAACATGTTCTAATAAAAGTGTTGGGATATCAAAGAGAGCAACATTTAATATAGTTTAGGTTCTTTACCTCAGTCAAACAATAGGATGGTTGGGGATTCATTGTACAAGAATTTGGATAACTATTCAAGGGAGTTGTGTAATTTTGTTGAAAAAGTAATAAAATTACTACTTTTCTTTAAAGAAAAGTTATTTAGCCTAGTCAAAACATTTAATGTTCTAGAGATTCATTGAATCTTCAATAAAGTTTTGAAATGTTATCCAAGGGAGGCGTTCCAAGTGAAAGTGACGACACTACTTTTTTAAACGAAGGTCTTTGTCATGCATTGAAAAATTGGTACAATCTTGATGATGAAATGAGTATTGTACTCATGGGATTAAAATAAATGGGCTTACGCCTGGGTTAATTTGAGTTAATCTATGTCATGATACTTCAAATTTGCATTACAAGACAAGACAAAAAGGGTACGTGGCCATTGATATTTGAAATTTCAGAGGAGGCGTCATAAAAGATTTGACATCTTTCCACACACAATAAAATTGCCACAAAATAACAAGATCAAGTGGCACATTGTCAATACCTGCATTGTCGGTCCTCACATTCCATCAAGTAAATCTCATATAAAATATCAAGAAAAAAAGAATAAGAGAAGTAAATCCCAACACTCAACAAGGGTTAAAAAAAGGGAAATGCCAAAAGAAAAATACTTTTCCCCAAATAATCACTCATGTCAACATATCAAGAATGCATTGTCATCTGATATGCATTCCACAATGCACCTTGAGAGGGTATTTGTAAACATCAAAATTTTAACAAGGCTCCTACATCTTTCACAAATCACAAGAAAGATCCTAAAAATTATAAAATGGGCCATACATCTAAATTAAGCCGATTGATTGATTAGGAATAAGCCTCTTATAATTAAGATTTTGGGTATTTCAGATAAAACCTATGTTCTAATAAATCCAAGTGATCCACATAACTATCAGGCCCTACACTCAAATTAATGAGTATGGCCCACCAACAATACATAAAATCCATAAAATTTGATTTGGACGAGTTTAGTCTTTAAACAAACCAATCAAATCTCTTTAAGTTAGGATATAATTGAAAAGCTAAATTATCTTTAAGTCTATAAATATAAGAGTCTCCCGCATTTGAAAAGGGATCTGGATCACTTTCTCTCAAAAGACAGAAGTTCTTCCTCCGGAGAAGAAGAAGCTCTTAAGCCCCCCTCTAAAGACAAAGTAAAGTTCTTTAGATATTCGAACTTCGATTAAAGCGAAAATCAAACATAAATCCCTTCTCTGGAAGTCAAGAAAACGTTTTTAGTCAATAAACTACAAAACCTAGAGAGAAGAAAATCTATATAAACCTCTAAAGAAGATCAAGCTCAAAAATCATTTTTCAAATGTCAACAAATCCTTCTCAACCGATAAAGTGTGAAGTTCGAAGAGAAGAAAATCTACATAAGCCTTTACAGAAGATCAAACACAAACAAAGTCATCGTCAAAGTAACTATCTCAACAAATAAAACGCGAAGTCTGGAGAGAAGAAAAGCTACATACGTCACTATTTGTGTACTTAATTGTTAATTAGAGGGAAATATTGAGATTTGTACTCTTATTTTTTCATCAAAATAAATAAAATCATTTGCAATCTTATTTTACGAATCTTAATGTAGATTCTGTAAAAAGAAATTTGTCGATAGGATCCAATTTGTGAAAGCATGGAGGGTGTAAAAGGATAATGATTCCCTCGACATGTTATAACTATTCTTGTTGATACTGATACTTCATGGGACTTATGACATAATGTGAATTTGGTTTATCAAGTCTCCCAAGACTGACACATCATGAGATCCTTCATAAGTGACCTAATAACCCTTGCCAATTGTGAAAATAGTGCCATTGAAAGGGTAGGGTACTTGTAGTTGGTCTATTCCTCAAGAAACCAAAACTTAGCCTTTGTCATTTCAACGATATGTATGCAATAAATAATTCCTTCTTAATTTTTTATCTATTTCTCCTCTTTCTTTACCACTTATATTTTAACAACGTTGTCATGACGTTTGATCAAAGGTGCATGCGTCAAGAGGTTTTGGTTGGTGGCTGAAACACCTTTATTGTTTGTTCCATACATATCACATGCCATTATCATATGAGTCCCCATGAAATTATTTTGTAGGTCAGTTAAACGAATTATTCATTCACTATGATGAATGTATACTTTTTGTTCATTATAAAAGAACAACTGTAGACAAGTGATAAACATGGTGCCTTGGAAAATAAATATATATACTCTCTATTGGTTTTGTTTTTCCTCCTTGAATAGAGAGGTGGTGCCAACATCACTTAAATTGGGAGGGTGTTTGTTTCGGCGCAATAGGTATAACCACTATGATGCATGGGTGACATGGGAACCAAGCAAGCACCAACAAGGCATGAGCATGGGGGCAATGCTTTAAAAAATGTAGATAACATGGGATCCTCTATCAAATTGAGTTGGACATTTTTTGAGTTGAGGAACATGGGGCACTAATGAGCCAATTGATCTTTAATTGGTGTAGACTATCGTAGCAAATTGGTATGAATTTGGAGCATCATAGAGGATCAGATATCGGGGGAAGAATGTAAGGTCACAAGATCCTAGATATAAGAATCTGGATACCAAGATTTCACGGGCATCAAACTATCAATCATGTGGCGCAAGCGCCAGGACCATCACAATCACATTACATCTAGGTGATGATACAAGTGTGAAGGGCATAACAATGAACCAAAGCAGCTTGATCATGATCTATATATATATATATATATATATATATATATATATATATATATATATATATATATATATATATATATGCTTTTGCTCATTCGTAATTTTGGCACATTCATGTTAATGATTACTTCAATTCATGATTAATCTTTATTTGCTTTGAACCCATATCTAAATAAACTAACTAGAATGTTGGCCACTCAATTTTCTTGCATTTCTAGACATGTGGGTTCCACCATACTAATCATGTTAGTTCACCACTAAATCTGCCTGGCGTACCCCTTATAGGACAAGCCAATCTCTTGCTTGAGCACATCATATGGCCATGACATATGAGTCGATAATTAATGCCAGAGGATTTATTATTAATAATGCATGTTGAAGGGAAGTGGTTATAGAAATTTGGGTTTGATAGCAACAACTTGTGGAGAAAAGTCATAGAAGGAAAATACGGTGCTAGGTGAACGCGCTAAGAGAGAAGTCCAGCTAGACACCCTCATGGCTGTGGGATGAGGAAAGGCATCATGAAGACCATTTTCCTGTTCAAGTCAAGACTTAAATTTAAAGTGGATCAAGGGAACAAAGTAAGATTTTGGGAGGACATTTGGTGCAGTAATCAGCCCCTTATGGAAGTGTTTCTTTCTTTGTATTCTATTTCCACAAAAAAAGGGTTTCCTATCGCATCTTTCCGAAGATTAGTAGACGAAGAATGGGCTTAGGACTTTGGTTTTAGAAGTGGTCTCGACGGCTTAGAATTGGTAGAAGTTGGAAGAGTAATCGATGTAGCTTCATGCATTGAGCTCCGCAGGGGAAGGGAGGATGAGAGAGTATGGATGGCAAGCAAGGATGGTAGGTTCTCGGTGCGTTCTTTTTGTCATTCCTTGTGTAATGATGGTAATAACTCATTCCCTTACGCCTCGATTTGGGGTCCGAAGGTGCCAAGTAGGGTTGCTTTTTTCACATGGACAACTTCATTAGGAAGGATCCAAATGACAGATTTTTTGATGTACCGTGGGTGGTATGGGGCAAGTTGTTATGTCCTATGTATGGACAATGGAGAATCTTTGGATCACCTTCTCCTTCATTGCAAATTCACGTATGAAATTTGGGTACATTTTTTTAAGTTATTTGGATTCTTAACTTGCTTGCCCAAAACAATAAAAGACCTCTTCACATGTTGGTCTTCAAGTGGATTTTCGTTCGGTGGCGTGAAGAGATTGCTATGGAGTATTACATCATTCGCAATATGTTGGGGGGTGTAGCGGGAGAGAAAAGACCGTATTTTTTAGGGGAAACAAAAAGATGGCACATAAATGATTATTTCCATCTTGGGCCTTTTGTTTTGTTGGTCCAAAGTTTTTAAAGAATTTAAGGGGATCTTCTTCAAGGATTTTATCTATAACTAGGATGGGATGCTTTGTATTTCTAGTGGGTAGCGTCTCATGAAAGGTCCTGCTAGGTTGGTCATCTCGATTGCCCTAGTTCTGTTTTTTTCATGAATAATGCTATTTATCAGAATATATATATATATATATATATATATATATATATATATATATATATATATATGAATCCAACTTTGTGGCTAGCCTTATCGTTGATTCAGAAACACACGGAGATCGTCAAAACCTATTAGTTCAAGTCTGATAATATGTCATCCATGAGCCATGAGCACTTCTTTGTGAAGTAGTCCGCTAATAATGTTAAATAACACTCTAATCTAACCATAAATCATACCCTTTGTCTTGCACCTGTCATATAACGAGATATCCATCGAGTAGTCTTTAATAGTTCTGAAATTTAAAAAATAAAATATGAGAATATTTTCTTGAATTAAATTAGAAAAATCAAAGGAATTCGTGCTTCTAATTTTAGCCTTATTTCCATGTCAAGGAACTAATATATATATTCTTCCCTTTTCTCCTTCTCAAATGCAAATGCCATGATGATGCATCAGAGTGCTGATGTACAGACAGTTGTGTGCATTCCTCTCTTGGACGGCGTCATTGAACTTGGCACCATCGAAAGGGTGAGTCATCCTCCACATCAAATTCTACTGTGGGATCCTCAACAGGAGGGCCCACTTGATTGGTGTTGATTCAATTGCACACTGAGATTCAGTATGAATGACTTACACCAAAACTTAATACGTTAATATTCAAACTTCAGGTTCAGGAGGATCATGGGCTGATCCAACATGTTAAGAGCATCTTCAATATTGATCACCAACCAAATCTGGCCCTCTCAGAGCAATCATCTTCTGATCCTTTTGCCACGTCAGTTGGGCCCCACTTGCACTCTGCAGTGGACCCACTTGAATCAAATACCAATCAAGAAGATGATGATGAAGAAGAAGCGGAGTCCGACTCCAAAACTGAAACGGGCCAAAATAGCCACCAATCTGCTACACAAGAACCACTCTACTTAGGTGACCCGATTATTCATGGTGCTGAAATGGCTCAAGCCGAAGCTGATCAACCGAGCGAGCTTATGCAACTCGAATTGTCAGAGGAGATTCGGCTTGGTTCACCAGACGATGGTTCGAATAACATGGGACTTGACCAGCACATGCCCGCATTGAGCCAGTCTGGCAGCCAAGTGGACACCCAGAGTCGAGCTGAGCCGGATCATCATGAGTGGCCACTCTTGCAAAGCCAGCTATGCAATGATCTTGAGCTGCAAGTTTCAGGTACCGTGAGTTCTTCAACCTTCAAACCTCAATAAATAGCTCTTTTGGAGAAGTAGAGAATTTTTTAGGTAGAAAAATCTTGTGTTTTCATTGAGCTTGAAGATAAGGGTATTTAGGTCATTTAAGTTTGTCTAACAAAACAAGTGCAAGGGCAACGGGCATGCTAACAGTTTGGAAACATAGGGGGTATCTCTAATATTGATAAAAGGAAAATGCTCGAATGACAAAGAGTGTTTATTGCGATTCTCACAAGTCTGGCATGGGATGTCTACATAATCATAAATGTGTTTTCTCATGATACGAGCAAAAACCATCTACAGTTATGTATGCATGTCCATGTCAGAATTGTAAGAATCACAGTAAATACTGTGTCACCCCACAAGGCCAAATGTGACTCAAAGACGCTCTAGACAAAATTGACATTACCAATTACATCATAAAAACACTTTTCTTATTATCATTTCAAATTGACCTTACCAACTGTTTTTAGTCGTAAAATCTTATCGTAAAAAGTGATAATGTTATCAAATAGGGCCTTAGTAACATTTCAAATCTTACTTGGGCTCACATGAATTATTACATTAGTAATCCAACATCACAACCTTCTAGATTTCATGAAAAATCTTTAAATTAAAAACTTGCACCTAAATATTGAAAACAAATGACTATTATTTTCCTAAATTTAAATTTTAAATTTAACATTGAAAAATAATTTTTTGTTCGAAGTTCTTATAATTTGTATTCTACTTCTTTATGGCATTGGATCATGTTTTTGACGTAGCAATGTCAGCTCACGACCCTTATTAAAATTTGAAATCTTACTAAGTTAGTCTGATTCTTATTTGATTTTAGCCTCACTTCTACCCCTACCCACACACCCTTAATTTTCTCCGCCAAACCATCATGGTCAGGTATATTTTGCCCTCATTTTAAACTTTAGATTCTATCTTTGATTTTTAAACTTAAGATTCTAGAGGTGACTGAGATCAAGGGCCATGTCATTATATTCAAAAGTAGATCGAGAATCAAAGACTTTGCATTGAGAGCTAGGGGCAGGCTAAGCGGAAATCCTCTTTCTTTGCACAAAAAGTCTTTAAGACGGTTATTATCTAAGAACTCAGTCATTGAAAGCAGTTTCCAAGTGAAGATTTTCACAGTGACATCTTAACCCTAGCTGCAGTAGAAAGGGTCCGTAAGACATATTCACCCTTCTTTTAGAGAGAGCTACCCATAGGGGTGCCCTAATAGATACTTGACTCCTAACTCCTAGATGGGGGTGTCAGGGGGCATATCATAAGTTTGAAAATACTGAGGGGGTATTTCTTATATTTTTCAAAATGTGGAGGTCTATTTCTAAATTACACTTAATTTTGTATTTTCACAGAAACCCCTCAAATTGAAGAATTAGCACAGGGTACCAACTACTCCCAAACAGTTTCGGAGATTCTCGAACAGAATTTCGTCCGTAAGTCCGAATCTTCACCAATCCGCCACATTGGGTATTCGTCAAAATCGGCATTCTCGAACCTGAATTTCCCTTACGAGCACCCACCGTTACATGATAGGTCACAATGGCTCCTTAAGTCCATTCTCTTTAACGTACCGTTTTTACACAACAAATATCGGGACGAAAATTACCCGAAATCCCCATATGCCGATACAGAAATAACGTTACGTAAGCAAGAAGAACTATGTGCGAACCATGTCCTCGCTGAGAGACGAAGACGAGAGAAGTTAAACGAGTTGTTTGTTATCTTACGTTCTCTTGTCCCTTTTGTCACCAAGATGGATAAAGCGTCAATCCTTGGTGACACAATTGAGTATGTGAAACAGTTAAGGAGAAGGATTGATGATCTCGAGGATTGTAATCGATTGTTGAAAGGTGGGGATGCACTGAAGATTGGTAGGACGAAGAAGCAGAGAAGTGTGACGGTGGAGAATAGGAGGAAGTTGAGGATAGTAGACGGAATTAATGGTGGAAGGGCTAAGGTGGTTGATGGAGTACCGAATGTTGGGAACATCGTACAGGTGTCGATCATTGAATGTGATGCATTAGTGGAATTGAAATGTTTGTATAGGGAAGGGATACTGATTGATGTTATGGAGACACTTAGGGAGCTTCTGATGGAGATCACAGCCGTTCATTCTTCATCTACTGATGGCGTCTTTGAGGCCGAGTTGCGGGCTAAGGTACAACTGAACCATCTGATCACTGTGTCTACCATCAGCTCCAGATTCTCTCCATCATATACTACAAGTCATGATATTTGATAATTTATTTTATTTTTGATTTTTCAGGTGAAGGAGAATAGTAATGGAAAGAAGGTGACTATTGTTGAAGTAAAAAGGGCGATACACCAGATCATTTATCGCTACTAGACCTTTACCATTTTGCCCTCTCTCTCTCTGTACCTACATTGGTTTAGAGCTGCTATTGGCACTTAAACGTTTACTTATTGCACCCCAATTAAAAATAAAGAAAATAAGTGACTGGTTGGGAATAGGTAAGGTTGAGGTGCCAATAGATTTCTATTTTTTATTTTTAAAATTTTATATGAGCTTAATCATAATTGTAAACAACAATTAAAATTATTTAAATAGGGGTTATAGTGTCTTTTAATCTTTAATGGGAGAAATGGGTTTTATTATTGGGCAGGATTTGGGCTGGGCTTAATTTGAATCCCAGCCTTGCATAATGTAAAGTCAAAACTTCAGCACCACCAAGGCTTGGGGAAAGTAAAGTCCAAACTAAAGGATCATATTACCTGAACTTAAATTTTGATTGAACAATAAAGATTTCTCAATCATCTGCATCAAATGCAATGTTTAAATGTTGAATAATGATGAATGCACGCGATCTTAGTATGCGGCTGATGTGGTAAGGGCATAGAACTGCACATCTTTTTTCTATTTATCCTGATGAAAACTATCTATGATTTCGTACAACTAACATGGCAAGAGCGTAGAACTTCACATCTTTTTGATGTGTATCCCAATGAAAAAGATCTATGGTTCTGTGCCCTTGACATGTCAGTCGCGTACCAACTTCATTCCAAGACCATGTGCATTCATCACAGCTCTTGGTTGTTTCCATGTAATTCTAACCTGTATGGATGTGTATAGATGTGATTTTTAATTCTATGTTTCATTTTAGAGTCATGTTGGAGTGACCTCAACAAGGGACACACAGAGAGTACCTTGATATGGTGGCACACGCATGTCCGTAGATGTATTTTACTTGTATCTTAGAGAAAATGCACCTTTAATATATGCATGCCACTATATCAAGATGTCCCACATGTGTCGTCCACTAAGATCACTCCAACATTAATCTTTATTTTAAGTAATTGAAAAAGTTGCGTGTATTTCTTGAACAAAATTAAAATTTACTGATATAAAGTGAATATTTGATTAGGGTTTTTTTTTTTATTTTTTTTATAGAGTTCTCTAAGTACGTGGATGATCTAGACATAATGATTTTGATTATTATTATTTTTTTTTCGCTTGATTGGTAATCATTGGATTCCCTAGTATTTAATCTTGGGGTAGGTACAACTGAAGAAGAAATGCCCTAAATGGTCCCTATGCACAACAAGTAGATGGGTCCCTCTTAATTATGTCACCAACCCACATCGCCTTCTTACACGTTTTTTTTTTTTTAAAGATAAATTCCTACTTGTTTTTAGTGAACTTTTCACTCAAAAGAGCGGACATTTATTACCAAGACAAAGAAAAACTAAAGGCCTACAAGATGGGTCTGCCCCTGGGCTTTCGTTGACCCGGGCAAGCTGTCATCTACTATTTCTCCATTAACGGAGTATAACAAAATACCTTCAATATATGAAATAACAGAAATACCCTTATTTTAGGGTTCGATCGGTTGATTATCTTATTCATCTTCTTTTTCACTATTCTTTATTATTGAAATGAAATGATGACGAAACTCCAACTTCTTTGAAATTTTTCTCTTTAATATCAAAAGTAAATGGGTGGATTCTAAGTATGTTTTTATCGTTTTTAACTTGAGAGTAACTCAATACTTCAGAGCTCCACGTGCAAAACACTCAAGTTATTAGTTAAATTAAGAAGAAGGAGAAATTAGTAAAAATACCCAATGTTTAAATGTTGAATAATGATGAATGCACTGTACGCGACTGATGTGGAAAGGGCATAGAGTTGCACATCTTTTTCCTGTATACCCCGATGAAAACGATATATGATTTTGTGTTCTTGCTATGTTGACAGCGTGCCAACTTCATACCAAGAGCATGTGCATTCATCACGGCTCTTAACTGTTTCCATATTATTCTAATGTGTATGAACGTACACAGATGTGATTTTTAATTCAATGTTTCATTTTAAAGTCATGCTGGAGTGATCTCAACGAGGGACACCTTGATGTAGTGGCGTATGCATGTCGGTAGATATATTTTACTTGTATCTCGGAGAAAATATATCTACAAGCATGTGCACACCACCACATCAAGATTTCCCATATGTGTCCCCCACTGAGATCACTTAACATTAATCTTTATTTTAAGTAATTGAAAAAGTTGTATATATTTCTTGAACAAAACTAATATTTATTGATATAAAGTAAATATCTGATTAGTTTTTTTTTTTTTTAAAGTTCTCTAAGTACTTGAATGATCTGGTCTTCATGATTTTGATTAGTCTTTTTTCTTCGCTTGATTGGTAATCATTGGATTTCCTATTATTTAATCTTGGGGGTAGGTACAGCTGAAGTAGATGAGTCCCCCTAAATGGTCCCTATGGATTAGAAGTAGATGAGTCCTCCTAAATGGTCCCCATGAAAAATGTTTAGATATTTAGTGGGCCCATGAGACCTGCTTGCTCTGGGAATTTGCAAAGATTTTGTCTCATCTTCGTTCGGTACTACTCATAGGACACTCTAAACACATGAAGAAGAGTAAGAGAGACACACGGAGTCACCAGAGAGGAAATGGAGGTCAGAGCTCGTGCCCCCGGAAAAATCATACTTTCCGGCGAGCATGCCGTCGTTCATGGATCCACGGCCATCGCTGCATCCATTGATCTCTACACCCAAGTTTCTCTCCGGATTTCATCTTGTTCTGGTTCGAGATTTTAGTCGAAAACTCTCTCTTTTTTTAGTTGTTTGTGCGAGTAGAGATAGATAGTTAAGGAATCAAACCTCTTAGATCCTATTTACTGAAAATTGGGTCTTGAGGTGATTTTGGTTTTTTTTTAAATGATGAATTTAAGATACCCATTTGAGATTTCCTGATTTGGAGAGCAGCCCACAGCTTCATAAAACAGATCAAATCTAACACATAAAAAAAATGTTCCTTTTTAAAGACATTTTATGTGTCCGTTATGTAATTGATACCAAGTCTCCAATTTAACTGAAAAATATGGGCCCTCGGTAATGGGAATGATACAAGTCTTACAAGTCTTCGTATAAGCATGTAGAAAATGGTGGTTAATGATCGAATGTTGGCCATTTGTGGGAAAATCTAAATATCCAATAGATATTCTGTGCAAAATTTGCTCTTTTTGTTGTCTTCTTCTATAGAGTTATACTCTGCCAATTTTCTTCAATTTTTTTTGTTTTTTGTTTGTTTGTTTGTTTTGTTTTTGTTTGTGAATGTGTTTGTATGTGTAACCCTGGTCTTCTTCCATATAGTTCATTTACTCTTGCCAATTTTCTTTTTGTTCTTTTTTTAATGAATTTGTGTGTGTACCCTTGTTCTTCTTCCATAAAGTTCATTTACTCTTGCCAATTTTCTGTCTTTTTTGTTCTTTTCTTTAATGAATTTGTGTGTGTGTGTGTGTGTGTGTGTGTGTGTGTGTACCCTTGTTCTTCTTCCATAGAGTTCATTTACTCTTGCCAATTTTCTTTTCGTTCTTTTTTAATGAATTTGTGTGTGTACCCTTGTTCTTCTTCCATAGAGTTCATTTACTCTTGCCGATTTTATTTCTTTTTTTATAATGAATTTGTGTGTGTGTGTGTGTACCCTTGTTCTTCTTCCATAGAGTTCATTTACTCTTGCCAATTTTCTTTCTTTTTTGTTCTTTTTTTTAATGATTTGTGTGTGTGTGTGTGTGTGTGTGATTTGTTCTTCTTCCATAGAGTTAAATTACTTTTGCCTCCATTTTTCTTTTTTGTTTGTATATTAATGAATGTGTGTGTGTGTTCACTGAATTTTTCTAAATCTTTTTTTTATGTTTTTTGTTTGGTGGCAGAGAGTGATGATGGGTCACTAAAACTTCATCTCAAGGATATGGGATTAGAGCTTTCATGGCCAATTGGCCGAATCAAAGCGTTGCTTCCCGAATTAGACATTCCTCTTGCTTCAACACCATCACCCTGCACACCACAATCAATGAAATCAATTGCTGTTCTAGTCGACGAACAAAGTATTCCAGAGGAAAAAATTGGAGTGGCTGCTGGAGTTTCTACTTTTCTTTGGATGTACACCTCAATCCACAGGTAAATATATTATTCGGGTTTTCTTCTTCATCTCATCTATTCTTTCTAACTATTTTTGGTCTTCGATTTGGTGTTTTATTTGTCAGTTATAAGCCTTCAACAACCGTTATCACTTCCAATCTTCCTTTGGGTTCGGGTTTGGGTTCATCCGCTGCATTTTGTGTGTCACTCTCAGCTGCCTTACTTGCATTGTCAAATGCAGTAAATTTGGATCTGAGCCACCACGGTTGGTTATCCTTCGGGGAGAACGAGCTTCAGTTAGTGAACAAATGGGCTTTCGAAGGTGAAAAAGTAATTCATGGAAAGCCCTCTGGAATCGACAACACTGTAAGCACATTTGGTATGTGATCTTTGTGACTTGAGAGAATTAAGTCATCTCTCACTAACACACACACTCACAAAATGTTTATTTTTAAGAGATGTTATTGGCACCCAACTTTTACTTATCACACCCCAATTAAAGATTAAAACACGCTCTTCAAAATTTATCAGGTTTGGTTCAGATTATAATGTCAACATTACAACACTCGTTCACACAATTTCTGTAGTTGTTTGCAATTATGATTAGGCTCATATAAAATACTAAACCCAAAAAATAGAAATCTAGCAAAAAAGAAAAACGAGAGTGCTTCTACTGGCACCCCAACTTTTACTTATTTTCAACCCTTCACTTATTTTCTTTATTTTTAATTGGGGTGTAATAAGTAAAAGTAGGGTTGCCAATAGCAGCTCTTTTATTTTTCTTCTCAATTTTATTATTTGAGTCGTACGAGATTTCTCTAATTTGCTAGAGAATTTTTGTATTTGGAGATATATCGTGACATGAGTTTATGTAACAGGGAACATGATCATGTTCAAGTCAGGTAATTTGACTCTTATTAAGTCCAGAATGCCACTCAAGATGCTTATCACCGACACAAAGGTCGGGAGGAACACAAAGGCATTGGTTGCTGGAATTTCCAAGAGGACATTGAGGCATCCAAACGCTATGTCTACTGTTTTCAGTGCGGTTGATTCTATAAGCAAGGAATTATCTACCATTATACAGTCGACCGCTCTTGATGACTTATCTATAACTGAGAATGAAGAGAAACTAGAAGAGTTGATGGAGATGAATCAAGGTCTGCTCCAATGTATGGGTGTTAGTCATGCTTCTATAGAAACTGTTCTTCGAACAACTTTGAAGTATAAGTTAGCTTCTAAGTTAACGGGAGCTGGGGGCGGAGGCTGTGTCTTGACATTGTTACCAGCACGTATCCACTTTCGTATTCAGTTAATATGCATCTTTAAATTTTACTTTTATGAATTTTTATCGTTTTCATTTGTTCCTAGTTTCAGATTCTATATTTTATAACCATAACATATTTTCTGATCTTGTATAGAGTAGATGCCTTAACTAGTTATTGTGTATGTTATGTTCCTTTTTCTTCTTTTTTTCCCATATTGTTATTCTAATTATATACTTTTCTTTATTGTTTTAAACTTTATTCTGGATTGTTTGATTAGGTAATAATGGTACGCTTAATAGGGTATTTCTGGATGTGTTTTTGGTTTTTTCA
This sequence comes from Akebia trifoliata, assembly GCF_017979445.1. Classification (NCBI taxonomy): domain Eukaryota; kingdom Viridiplantae; phylum Streptophyta; class Magnoliopsida; order Ranunculales; family Lardizabalaceae; genus Akebia; species Akebia trifoliata. The sequence continues at coordinate 6,781,618 of NC_141382.1, read as the reverse complement.
TTGAACTATTCTACTCTCCCTTTATAAATGAAATAAAAAATTACAACAGAAAAATCAAATTGTCAAATTTAATTTGCAGAAAATGCGCACATGAGCATCTCAAAATTAAATCATCATTATCATACTTAATCAAGCATATTTGGAATCATTTCTCATACAACAGTTTTTTTAATAGGTATCTTATACAACAGTTTTAGGTTCCTATTAGTTGTGGGTCCAATACTGAAACATTTCTATTATATGCACTAGAGTCGGTGCAGGTCCCATTGGTTCCGAGAAATAGGTGATCTTAGTTGTGGGATACTTGGGACTGGTACTACTAGGTTGTCCAACAAACTAACACTAACATCCTGCATTGGGTGAGATGGAATCAATGCAAAACTAGAATTATGGATAGAGATGTTGGAGTCCAAGGGATTTAGAATAAGTAAAACCAAGACAAATTATATGGAATGAAAATTTAATATTGATACTCAATGTCCATTAAAAATTGAGTGTCTAAAAATACCTCGAAGTGACCACTTTCACTGTCTCAGACATATTATATATGAGGATTGAGGGAAGATGTTGCCCATAGAATCGGAGCTGGGTGTTTATAGTGGAGGTGCGCTTCAGGAGTGCTATGTGACAGATGCATACCAATAAAATTAAAAGGTATATTTTATAACGCATTGGTAAGACTAATTATGCTTTGTGGAGCTCTATCTCAGGCTGTCAAGAAGCATTATGTTAATAAATTGAGTGTGACAGAGATGGGGATGTTGATATAAATGATTGGTAGTGCTAGGGAAGATGAAATTAGAAACAAACGCATTTGGGGAAATGTAGGAGTAGCTCCAATAGGCGATAAGCAACGAGAAAGTCAACTTAGATAGCTTGGCCATGTTCAATATTGACCAATTACAACCCCAATTAGATAAAATATTTAAGTTGAAGGTCCTGAAAGAGCAAAGGAAGACCCAAAAGGTGGTTGGAGATAATGAAAGCAGACATGAACTCACTTTCAATAACAGAAGACTTGGCTTTGAATAGATTGGAATGAATGAACAAGACTCGTTTAGCTAAATCCAAATCTTTGGGACAAGGCTTGTTATGAAATTCAAATTATTTACCCGACCCTCCTTGATTCACATTTGTCGACGACGATCAAGCACATGGAACCAAACCCTATACTTGGACATGCCATACTGTCTGAGTCACATGTTGAGAGGTATATTTCCTAAAATACTTCAGTTCCGGTTATCATCGTCTACACCTTATCTCCAGTAAGGGGCTTGGCAATTCGTCTTTCCTTTTAGAGTTCATTGCACCAAGCATTCATTCTCACGAGTGCTGTTATTTGTCTTCTTTGCTTATACCCAAACCATCTCAAAACAACTTTTGCTTATTTTATCTCCTTGAGGCTTAGGCCTTTCAATACATTGGAGAGAATAGGGGCACCAAAAGTTCATATTAACTATCACAACTATCAAACAATAGCTATAATTGACGGCAATATTGAAATAGTCTGATTATGTTGAAACACGGAGACGATATGTATGTCATATATTTCAATTTCATGCTCTTATATTTTTGTCATTTTTTTGTTGTTGAAATTATTCCCTTTGACAGTGGGTTCCTTGACCACATGAATCAGTGTTATCAGGAACAGTTATCGACAAAGTCATTGCTGAGCTCCAGTCATGTGGATTCCAGTGCTTCATAGCTGCAATTGGTGGGAAAGGAGTCGAGGTATGTTTCAATGATTCAATCGCAAATGGCAAATAATTTGGTGGTGTAAACTTTTGCCACTCTTTTTTCACTGTTGCATATTAATTCAAATGTTATATTGTTTTCTTGATTAATGTAAAACTTCGTGGTTTCTTTATTTTGGTATCTTTATGTTTTGCAAATCGATCATGGTGTTTGAAACAAAGGTTTTTTGCTTGAATCAAATACTTGTTTCTTTTATAGTGGCATTGCAATTGTTATCAAACAAGAGAGTAAATAGAGCGTGTTTTAGACAGAAAAATGGAATCCAAATATGAAAATTCATAGAAGAAATAGATGTTGAACACATCATAATGAGTGAGAATCTCCAGAGTTTATTAATGAAGAGAGATTCGACAATTTAAAAAAAAAACAAATAAATAAATAAATGGAGAGAACCCCTTAAACATCAAACGGAGAATTGAAAAAAGAAAAAAAGAAAAAAAAAAATAGAGAACCCCACTAAATTAATAACAAAAGGAAGATTCAGTTAAAATCAAAACTCTATAATTTCAACAATGCATTGTCACAATCTTAACCGTACCAAAAGTTAATAAAAACATTGATTTTAAAATCCGACATTAAACCACCTAGGGAGATCCCATAATCAATCAAATTGAATAATATTCACCATCGATTTAGCTGACCCATTTCTTGACTTTGGCCCAACCAATTAGCTGATTGAATTGATCACAAAATTAATTGTTTCAATGTTTCAAGCATTCCTATAAACGCATAAAAAGGTTGACTTGAAATCCAAAAGTACATAGTTTGATATTTTTCTTTGAATATAGAAATTCCCATCATTGATCAGGTGTTCCTTGTCGCAACGATCGCTTACTTACACACGTCCATATCATACTAGAAAAGAAGCTCAAAATACACATCAACTGTTCACCACAGTCCCACCTGCCAATAAAAAACAAAGTAAGAACATATGTGATCTAGCTATCCATAACCAACTTAATAAGAAACATGGCAAAGCAGCTTATCATGAAATCCCTACCGTTGCAATGGAGGACCTGGCCAGTGTAGTAAGATGAGTCCACTTCAGATGCTAGATAGACATACGATGGTGCAATCTCGTGTGGCTGCGCAGCCCTTCCCAAGGGCACGTGAGTCCGTCCCTCCTCCCTAAATGAGGCCGGTTTCAGCCCGGTACAGATGGACCCCGGGGCTACAGCATTGACACGTATGCCCTTATTGGCTAGCTCTAGGGCCAGGCCTCTAGTGAACCCTACAACTGCAGCCTTGGTTGATGTGTAGTCTATCAGCTTAGGATTACCCTTGTATGCGTCCACTGATGTTGTGTTGATGATGGAGCTCCCTCCCTTCATTTGTTTCAGAGCATTCCTATATATCATTATCCTTAATTGGGTTGACTTGATGATTGACTGAGTCGACTCAAGGAGGTTAACAGTGGTTAGCCTGGAAGACAGTTTATATCACCACACCATCTTTTTATTATGACATCTCAATCATAAATAAGAAAAGGCTTGCATTACCACTCATTTCTTGTTAGATTTTAATTGATGTGTTCTAATTAAAAGTTTGGCGTTCCTTAAAATTAAATCGGTTTCTCAGAGTCTTCCATCAGCAATCACTCAATTCTCTACGTACCCATTTTTTATTCTTTTGAAATAAGGTTGTTAATGGTTACCCAATTACCCCGTGTATTCATAATCTAATCGATTTTGGATCTACTATTAAGAATCAATTATTATTTTTATTTAGTTTTGGATAGCCATCTTGGAGACCTAATAGTGGATTTGTTTTACTTGTATCTTATTTATCTAATATTAATTAATGAGGTAATTAGAAGTAAATATACTGTAGCTAAAATTACAATCTAAAGAGAATTCGGAGTATTTGGTTTTTTTTTCTTTTTACTTTCTTTCAACACAAACATTGGTTTACATTCCTATTCCTTCTCTATCTGAAATACAAACAAAGACTCCTAAGCTAATTTTCTAAGATTTTCTTTTCAAGAGTTCAATTTGTTTGAAGAATTCATTGTTGGTATGAACTGTCAAGTGAGTAATTACACAATTTTTTTTTGTTAAGTTCTAATTTTTTTTCATTCAGACATAATTGTCCATCTTACGAATTAAGACAGCGGGTAACTAGTTTTTGTAAGGCCGGGTAATGGTTTCAAGGATCTTAGTTTTTTTTTTTTTTTAAGATTTCGATTCTTGGTATATGTAGAACCAAATCAAAACCGACCCATTGACACCTCCAGTTCCTAATACTTGTAGGCTGTGGACTGAGGATTGCCATTCTTTATTTTTTGAGTCATGATGAATGCACGCGATCATGGTGGTACGCGGCTGACATGGCAAGGGCACAGAACCTTATATCGTTTTCATCAGGGATACACAGGAAAAAGATGTGCTGTTCTTTGCCCTTGCCGTGTCAGCCTCATACCCAACCATGTACCATGACTGTTTTTTTTTTACCACCACTCAATTCTTTAGACTAAATACTGACACTTTCCTCTAAAACATCATCATAATTATTGGGTAGGGGTGTTTCTTATTTGTTATGCGTTCTCTAGAATTTCAGTAGATTGATTATGGTGTCTCAATATCTTTGTTTGGTGTGTTCTCTATAAGTTCTCTAATTGGGGAGATTATGGTAAAATTTTGGTGAGGCAAAATAAACTCTCTATTGAAAGTGGAAACACAAAAGTGATCACTATTACCTAACCATTAACAAGAGAAGATGTTAGTTCTAAAGAGCCTTTAGAGCCTATGTTCGTCGATATTCTCTATAGAGGAAGAGGACTCAGCTGCATTGTTGACTAGAACATCGATCCGACTATAATAATTTATAAAATTCTTCCACAGCCCAAGAGTTCGATTGGTATAGCCATTAGGCCTTGTGTGTCCCGGTTATTGGCTCCTAGTAACACCTTGATGGTCTCCAATGCATTGCCATCTTCTTTATCCCTCAAGTAAGTGAAGGCCACAGTCGAGCCCTCGAGCATGAAGTGGTGGCACACTGCCCTCCCTAATTCTGAACCCCCACCAGTCACTAGTGCCACCTTCCCCTGTGAAATTTCTCCTGTTAGTTGCAATGCGACCAAATTTGGAAATTATTTGGTGGGGTCAGTTGGGTTAAGTTCAGATAAATCTAGAATAGTTTGGGAAAAATTCGAGAATTTTTTGTGGGGATTATATAACTGATGTTTTCAGGTTTCTTCCCAAATATCCATCTTCATCCCCCCTAAAATTCCTTATCTCTTTCTTATTTTGAAAATGAAAATAAAAGAATGTTAAATAAGATTTTTGAAGAAAAAAAAAGAATGAAGGTTTTGAAGAGGATGGTGTCCTCCTTATGTTTCCTAGTTCATCAATTCGTATGGTCAGGAAAAGAAAATTCTAAATTCTAGATTCTGAAATCATTTTATATAAATTAGTTCTACAATCCAAAATCAGAAACTAGAATTAAAATCTGACAATCCAAACCAAAGGACCCCGCACCTTGGCCGCTTAGCAATCCTGGATCCTGGAATACATGCATGTATGTAGGTGCATGAATATGTTGCACCTAACAAATCATTTTTTAGCACATTTTCGGCATGAAGGGTAATGCATACATGTAAGCGTCCTCTAAATTTGAACATGCATACGGAGTACTTATTCATGGGATGACAATATCATGCATTAGCATACATCATATTCGCAATCACATCCTTAAAATACCCTAATCCTATAAATAAAAAAAATTTAAAAAAACACAAAAAAAAAAAAAAAAAAAACATTAAGCATGAACATATAGGGCCTTCAAACGCTATATATATATATATATGTATGGGTTAGAAGTTATGGAATGAGATGATTAGGAGATCATCCTTCCTCACAAAAAATCATCCCATTCCGAAACTTCTAACCCCATCAAAAGTGATTTACAAAAAATGGACGATCCACGGTTCTTTAACTTGTAAAATTCAATGTGTACGTGTCAACTAGATAATTACATGCAGCAGTCTTGTCGAGATGTTTCGGTAAAAACATGGATCCGACATGGAAGGTGATGGTGTCGAATGGATACATCTCAGCTGAATGGATGAATTGATCCGGCTGAGAAAAGAAGGTTGCCGCATATACATGTATTTTGGTGCAACTTAGTCCTAAATAAACGATTAGTCAAATGGAAAGATTAAAACTATTTTTTAAATAGAAGATAATTAATGTCAATCAATTTCATGGAGACCAAAGTAGATATATTTGATGGTTGATTAGTCAAAAATTGTTTTGACTTCTTGGTCAAACAAAAAACTTACTAATTAGCTTGGTTAGTACATAATATTACAAGAGTTGAGATTCTACTAAGAACCTCCAACTAATTATAACCAAATAATTCTTGATTAATTTTAACATATTTTTAATAATTAAAATTTCTTCCACTTTGAATGTTTTGGATAAATTATGTAGTTTCAGTAACATTTTTTTTTTTTTTTTTTTTTTACTATTATAAAATCCTTGTTTTCTACTAGCTACAATAAGAAATATTTCATTAGAGTAATTGGTTTTTAGCATTTAAAGTATTAAAAAAAAAATATACCTCATAAAGATGATGGAGCAAGTTTGTTCATGGGGAATGGATTTCGAAATTGTAAGTTTGAGAAGCCAATTTTGGAGAGTTCTTTTTTTGGAGACCCCACATTCTCTTAGTCCACATGTATTAAAAAGAATTTCAAATTTACAAAAATACCCATATTAGATTAGGTTGGGGTGTTTTTCAATATACGTGAACCAATGTGAATGTGGGTTCCCAAAATACACTCAAGATCGGAGAAGGATTAGTTCCCAAAACGTCATAATGAGAATTAGAACCAAAAATAGCACATGCTAAAAGAAGGGTCAAGTTATCGAGCGTAGATGCCCATATTTGAGATATGAGTCATGCTGGAGTGACCTCAAGATTGTACCTCATATCTATCATTTGTACAATCTTCGAAGTCAGGAAAGTTAGATATGAGGCACAATCTTGGGTCACTTCAGCATTATCCTTGGGTTATATGGCTGAATTATATAAAAAGAAATTAACATAAAGGCAAATTGTATTAGATAGGAATTGTAGTCTCAAGATGAATAGTATAGATCAATGTAAAGATATTTAATAGAGATTCCCTAGAAAACAGATTCCTATGTAAACATGGTGAAATGGACAAACTGTCCGTCCTTGTAACAAATCCTTGAATGAGAGAAGAAATTCTTTAAGCAACAAATTTTAATTGGTAAATATTATTGAACCAAAAGTCCATACAAATATATATTTTCAATCTCTTAAACCAAACTTTAGACTATACTACCAATGCACTTTAGACTAGTTTCCAAAATATTGTTAAATCTAAAAATTAGTTAAAAATATTACTAAAAATAGTAACTTTCAACTCCAAACTGAAATTTGTCTATAAAAAAAAATATTTCTTTAATATAGAGATTAGAATTTGATAATACATCACAAAGTCACATCTTTCTCAGGACAAGTTATGTTTATTTAGGTAGGCCCTTTAAGAAGTCCTCTAAGACCTGTTCTATACATGGTTTTAAATTTCGTTTGAGACTGAGACGACTTGTCCGATATGTCTTGGTATCGTCCACCAACAAGACAGATAAATAAGTCAAACGTATCGGATAAGATAAGATTTAAAAACAGGTTTTTTTTTTCATTGTTGAACGAGATGACTTAAACGTATCAAAAAACTCGTCCAAGATGACTTAATCTTGTTCATGGACGAGATGTCAAAAAGAGTTTTAAAACCATGGTTCTATATCAATATATTGATCATTTCTACACTACATGAACTTCCTTTAAGAAACTAAATTGATCCTCTCTCATAAATAATAATAATTAAAAATAAAAAAAACTCCAATCAGAAATCAAAATCATTAGAAAGAAATTTTTTACTACAAATTAACTTTTGAGACCATACGCATTCGATCCAACAAAATTTTGGGACTAAAGGCATCATTGTCGACTATTAAACAGTGTTGTCTGACTCAAAAAGGATTCATTATAATCAAACACATCATCCAAATTATTATCAACCAAAAAACCTCTCACCACCAACTCATCAGCTTTCTTCACCACTTTCTTCTTCATCTCTTCCATGGCCACCCTCATCTCCTCCAACTCATTCAACCCCATCTCATCAATGGGTGCTTCCCACCAAAACTGACCCCACTCACCTTTCTTCCTTAACTCTTTAATCCTCTCTCCTCTCTTCTTCTCTTCTTCCAATTTTCTAACAACCTCCCTATACTGTTCTTGTTGTTCCACACTTATAACCCTAGTAGAACCATTATTGTTGTCTGGTAGGAGAGGACTGAGTTGGTGTGAGTTTAGGAACCGATTCAGGACTGAGTCAACACATGGGTGACCAAAGGAGAAAGGCTTACCAGCTGGTGAGAAGACTATAATGGAGATTTCTGCACCACATAGGAAACATAACTCGCTTGCTTTCTTGAAGAGCCCGTTTCTTCTCTTGGAGAAGGTGACTTGTAGGTAAGATGAGTTGTTTATTTTCTCTATTGGGATCTTTTTTCGACCCATACTTCTCTTTTTTTTATTTATTACAAACCATTAATTTGCTTAGAACAGAAGAATCAGAGTTAAAGAGGTTTATTTCTTTATATGATTTTTTTTTTCTTTTTAATTTCAAATCTAAACTCTTTAAGTGTCATAATTAGGAAGTAAAAGATAATATTTTAACGGGAAGGAGAAAATCTTTTGAGATCCCATTCTCGTGTTAGCTGTCATAAAATCATAATTCATGAACATAGTTTTAAAAGTCGTTGGTTGGACTCAAAACTCGTCTATATCGACTTGAACAGGTTGGTTTATGAGGTGACATGTATGCAAAACTCGGACAAATTAACCAATTTGGAAAGTCAGTTTGGAATTAATCAAGTCAACTTGTCAACTCATTCAGGTCTATTTGAAAATACACCAAGTTGGGTTAGACACTCGATTGAGTTATTCAATTATGAGTCCTGATAATATAACTACCCGCGTGGCATATTCAATCGGCTCCATGATGTGGACAAGTTTGAGAACCGTAGATATGTACGCATCGGGATACACGATACCCTTGGGATATTTGATACCCTCGGGATACACATTTTATCAGGAAGTGAAATCATGTATCCCGAGGTGTTTAGATCCCACATCATGGAGTCATTTGAGTATGCCAACTGGTGATTCAAATTATCATGATTCATAGTGGATTGTGAACCTTGTCGCTCGACCCTTTGTCTCTATGAACTTCTCTTGCTAATAAGGCTTAAAATGGGTTGGATTTTATCCAAAATCCAAGTGATCCAAATCCAAATATAATGGTTTGGTTTCTTTAAGTATATCCAAATTTAGGTTGGATATGGATTGATGTCTCTTGATTCAGGTTGAAGACGGATTCATCCCTATATTCATTTAAATCTGAATGATATATTATTTTTGTAAGTTATATTTTTATTTTTTTCAAAGTATTTTTTTCCAACCAAAAAGTGTTAGGCACAATGACTAAGACCTCCCTTTAAAAAGGAAGAAATCTTCATTTAAAATCACCTTTTGACCAACAATTTGCTTGAAATAACTTTGAATAGTTTGAAATTATTCGATCGATCCAAATTAATTAATTCAAACAAATCGGATCCGGATATAGATTTAGTGAAAGTCAAATGATTCGGAATATGATTTTAACTAATAGGATTCGAGTCACATTTAGATCCGGATAAAAACTTGGATATAGATATACTCATATTCGGCTCGAACTAGACCCATTTTAAGCCCTACATGCCAATGATATCCTACCCTTAATTTCTTTCTCTTAGGAATCTTACGAGTACATTACAATAATTAAGTAAGTCTTAATTTTTGCAGAGTACATAAGAATTTTAACATGATGTTACATACTTTTTGCTTTTTTTTTTGTTTTTATGTATTTTTATAGGTTTTCAAAATGGTTAATAATAACTCGTGACGTTTTAATCATACTCTGAGATATTTTTTTAAATAAAATGTGGTGTGCAATAGTTATCATATAATAGTTATATGTCAATAAAATGTCAAAATCTAGTTAATGGGAGTTAGCATGTGCTTATTAGAGGATGTGCCTACCAGTAATGTGAATCCCAAAATTTTATATCATAATTTGATGGACTAACCCTCCAATAAAACTATGGTTATAATTCGTGACCCAATAAAATTAATGAGTCCAGCCATAGTTTTTTATACCTCGTTGTGTCAACTCAAAACTCAACTTAGTGGAATCGAAACTCGATCATTTCTAGCTGACTCTCCCTAATACTTCTAGTTATAATAAACTTTCCGAATCAACTCAAAAACACGTGTCATTTTTTTTTTAATGGAGGAGAGAATCTTTAGGATCCCATTGTTGATGTTGGTACTTAGCTGTCATAACTGATTGCCACACGTACGAATCAGTGTTTGATGCGAGATCCTCGGCAATCGCATGCACAGCTCATCAAAATCAGAATTTGTTGGATTTCTAAACGAACAAACAAAAATTGATGTACAGTTTCTTTTAGAATATTTCTGGGCCCACTAACCATTTACATTATTGATGATTGATTGTTAGATTTGAAATTTATTTTTTAATGATTGATTGTGGATTTATACATAAACATTTAACGTGATTAATAATTTCCTGTTAATGGGTTTGAGAATATATTTATCACTGAATCCAAGTTTTTATCATTTAGTGGATGGGTCCATCCAATTAAAACCTGAAAAATAATGATGGGACATGCCTTGATTTCAGTCTATGGAAGAAGATTAATAAAAATTGACCCAAATACCCTTATCATCAACCACCTTCCACAAGCTTTTCGATCATTAAGGTAAAAGTACTTTTAACCTGTACAGCCTCTTTTTTTTTTTTACTCTCAACTTGTTTTACTAATCTGCCTTCCCCTTTTCAAAGAATCCTATTTTGTTCATGAAGTTGAAGAGCCAAAAAAAAAAAAAAAATTTCACTCTAATGTTGATTGGTGTTTTCGTGACTAAGCTAGTAAGCAAAAAGGACTTTACTAATACTCTTTCACAGTCAAAACAAAACCTCGAGATGAGCTGAACTAAAAAAAAATTAAGGGCTCTTGATTAAGTGTGAAGAGCAGGGGCATTTAGATCATTTTCAACTAATATTCAGAGAAGACCAATGTAAAGGGGTTTTTCATTCAGGGGTATCTCAGGTGAATATTTGAGAATTTAAATACCCAAAAGTTTTAACACCTGACTGTGGTCTCCTAGAATGATCAAATGAAAATGACTGAAACGCCTTGATCGATCTGCAATGGAATAGCCCCTCATCTTTCAACCTCTATAATCGTAAAAAAAAAATTTTGGACAGATCTTGATTTTTTTTTTCACCCCTAAACTTGACTTCCTCCCCTAATTACACATAATTACAATTACATGAATGATGGCAGTTTGGAAAATTGGGAAATGCAGTGATGTGGGACTAAGACTCCAATGACAGCAGATTGTAGACAAGATGAACAGGTTTAAGTTACGAAACCACTTCTTTCATGCTTCAGGAGACAGGTCGAGGAGCAGGACATGAGAAGAGTGGATTTATATCAATAAATTGATCATTTCTACACTATATGAACTTCCTTTAAGAAACTAAATTGATCCTCCCTCATAAATAATAATTTAAAAAAAAAAAAAACTCTAATCAGAAATCAAAATCATTAGAAAGAAATTTTTTACAACAACAAATTAACTCTTGAGACTATATCTAATACTCATTCGGTCCAACAAAATTTTGGTACTACTACAGGCATCCTTGTATACTAGTAAATAGCGTTGTCTGACCCAAAAAATGACTCATTATGATCAAACACATCATCTAAAGTATTATCAGCCAAAAAACCTCTCACCAACAACTCATCAGCTTTCTTCACAACTTTCTTCTTCATCTCTTCCATGGCCACCCTCATCTCCTCCAACTCATCCAACCCCATCTCATCAATGGGTGCTTCCCACCACTCACCTTTCTTCCTCAACTCTTTAATCCTCTCTCCTCTCTTCTTCTCTTCTTCCAATTTTCTAACAACCTCACTATACTGTTCTTGTTGTTCCACACTTATAACACTAGTAGAACCATTATTGTTGTCTAGAAGGAGAGGACTCATGAGTTGGTGTGAGTTTAGGAACCGATTCAGGACTGAATCAACACATGGGTGACCAAAGGAGAAAGGCTTACCAGCGGGTGAGAAAACTATAATGGAGATTTCTGCACCACCTCGAAAACATAACTCGCTTGCTTTCTTGAAGAGTCCGTTTCGTCTCTTGGAGAAGGTGACTTGTAAGGAAGATGCATTGTTTATTTTCTCTATTGAGATCTTTTTTCGACCCATACTTCTCTTTCTTTGATTACAAACCATTAATTTGCTTAGAACAGAAGAATGATTCTTTGATTACAAACCACTAATTTGCTTAGAACAGAAGAATGAGTTAAAGAGGTTGATTTCTTATATATATATATATATATATATATATATATATATATATATTTATATTTTTTTTTTATTTTTTTTAAATTTCAAATCTCAACTCTTGAACTGTCATAATTAGGAAACTATTTTAACGGGATCCTATTTCGAATCTCAACTCTTGAACTGTCATAATTAGGAAACTATTTTAACGGGATCCTCGGCAATCGGCATGCACAGCTCATCATAGTCAGAAATCTGTTGGATTTCTAAACAAACAAACAAAAATTGATGTATAGTGTCTTTTAAAATATTTCTGGGCCCACTAACCATTTACATTCAACTTTATTGATGATTGATAGTTAGATTTGAAATTTATTTTTTAATGATTGATTGTGGAATTATATATAAACATTTAACGTGATTAATAATTTCCTGTTAATAGGTTTGAGAATATATTTATCACTGAATCCAACTTTTTATCATTTAGTGGGTGGGTCCATCCAACTGAAACCTCAAAAATAATGATGGGACATCCCTAGCTTTCAGTCTATGGAAGAAGATCAATAAAAATTGACCCAAATACCCTTATCATCAACCCAAGAAAATCCACCTTACCATTTATTTTTTTTACCCTCAACTTGTTTTACTAATCTGCCTTCCGCTTTTCAAAGAATCCTATTTTGTTCATGAGGTTGAAGAAGATATTTTAAGGTTAAAAGAGAAAAAAAATATATTCACTCTAATGTTGACAATGATTGGTGTTTTCGTGACTTAGTAAGTAAAAAAGACTTTATTAATATTCATTCACAGTCAAAAACAAAACCTCTTATTGAGCCTTAATAATGCTTTTTTTTCCCCCCCTACTAAGTAAGGTTAGTCGGATTCAAAAAAAAAAAAAAATTAAGGACTCTCGATTAAAGTGTGAAGAGCAGGGGCATTTAGGTCATTTTCAACTAATAATCAGAGAAGACCAAAGTAAAGGGGATTTCGTTCAGGGATATCTCATGTCAATATTTGAGCATTGAAATACCCAAACGTTTTAACACTTGACTGTTGTCTCCTAGAATGAGAAAATAAAAATGACCGAAATGCCCCTACCTGAAAGCCTCGATCAAAATCGAACTGTTTTGGAATAGCCCGTCATCTTTCAACCTCTATAATCGTAAAAACATTTTTTTTTTTTTTTTTAACAGATCTTGAATTTTTTTTTTTCACCCCTAACCTTGACTTCTTCCCCTAACTACACATAATTCCAATTACTGGGGTCGGCACATGAATGGTGGTAGTTTAGAAAATTAGGAAATGCAGTGATGTGGGACTAAGACGCCAATGACAGCAGATTGTAGACAAGATGAACAGGTTTAAGCTACGAGACCACTTCTTTCATGCTTTGGGAGACAGGTCGAGGGGCAGGACATGAGAATCATTCACATTAACGACCCCCAACCAGTTTAGGTCACGAGACCACTTCTTTCATGCTTTGAGCGACACGTCTGGAAAAAGCATTTGTGGTGGAAAAGAAGAGTCGATATGCAGAAACATAAAAGGTTTTAGAATTGTTCCCCCTCAATGGTAAAATCCATACATGGTCATCAATCTGAATTGCACAAAAAACATGGATAAAGCTCACCAGAAATTCTCAAAACACGTGTAGATCCACTAGTGAAGGGGCTTGCAAAGGCATTAAGTAACTGATTTTCAATTAAGCTCCACATGTATAAAAATTAAGACCAACAAAGTTCTATAAAGAAATAACTAGGCAACAGGATAAGGCAAATGAGGATTGTTGATCATGTTATTGAAGGTTCAAAACAAAAAAGCAAGGGGAGTAGGGGTTCCTCTAGTTTTGTTCGAGAGGTGTATCTCCTCACATTGCTAGCACATATATATTTGCAGAAACAAAGATAACTCAATCCCAGTAAATAAACCACCCATACTCTAAAGATGATTGGTTCAAACGTTCAAAGTGGGAACTATGGACGGACCAATCACGCCTCTTGAATATGGGGGATTGATTTACTAGGGTTACATCAACAATATAATGCCTTCCCTTTTGTCAGATATAAAATTGTAACAGTCTAGCCTCGATTACGGTCTCCACAGCATCAGGGAGCGTCCTGCCAATACATTGCCACATCAGCTATTATGAGACCACAAGATGCAAAAAAAAAAAAAAAAAAATGTTCCAAGAATTATGAAGATTTTAGAATGTTAACTAGATGATGTTTTCCTTTAAATTTATAAAAGATGAACTAGATGATGTTAAGATCAATTTTAGTTGAAATTTATGTTGATGAAAGGGGAACAAAGTTTAATTGTGTTAAAAGTAGACACCAAACACATGGTGCACATTATGTCAATTACAGGTGGTCAGTAGTGTCACACGGTCTACAATGATGAGCTAGCAGATCAGTATTTTTTATAAAGATTGGGATCTGGTAGATTGTTAAAAGGCTAGGCATCTGTGGTCGTAACGCTTCATCTATAGAAGAACAATGGAAACAAATGGATTGGTCTTTATGTCAAACACAATACAGTCAAGTGAATGGAGGTGGCAAGGTGACACACGAGTTCAAACCGATGTTTCTCCTTTCTCCTACTTTCTATCTTATTTCCTGGAGACTTTAACCTGTTCAGACTAAAAAAAAAAGTGGTGTCCAATGAACATAAAGCATGCAGATTGTCAATCTTGTCAAACACCCAACTTATGGTTTTGCTACAAGATGCCATAGTTCAACAAATGTCAACCTAGGCTAGATTTCTAGATGTGTTCTAGTTCAATTTAAAATTACATTTCATCTCTTGAAATATATATATATATGGTTCTCCGTTATTTTTGGCCCCTCATGGCTTCATCCAGCTGCACCTCCTCCCATCAAGGTGAACCATTAACAGTATAAGCAAGCCCATTTATATTTTGAGCCTGGACCCATAGCTCGATTGGTTGATAGATTGTAATTCAACTTTGAGGTCATAGGTTCAAGTTAAGCTAATCCACCCAAAAAATAAAATATAAAAGCTACAAATCTACATCTTTTTTTACTTTTTTACAGAACAAATATTTTCTAGTAAAAACAGAATAAACAAAGGACACATTGCTCAGAAATAGCACAGCAGTAGCCTGAAATATCCAAAAAGTGATCATGAAATAAGCTCTGGAAAATCCCAATGCAGATCAAAAGGACAGTACAGCTGAAAATAAACCTAAGGAATAGTTTCAGACCTGTACAGAAATAACATCCACACGACCTGAGACCGAAGAAGGGGTGCCAGAGGCATTGATGGGTGAGTTTGAACTTGTTCCATGTGCAGTAGTTTCCCCATCAAATTCATTAGGAGATTGGGTAATAATGTTCTGTTGCACACCCTTCCCATTAGGAGATAAGTATGAGGTCGTCCCTCCAGCAGCACCACTTGAAATAGGACCAGAAACTCCACTTCTCTTTGAGGAAGGATCGAGGCGCTCCATCATTCGAGTAACACCCGCAGTAACCTCGCGCTGAACTTCTTTGCTCAGCTCTTTAACTGAACTATTTCGTGATAACAGCTTCTCCTTAAAACCTCGAGTGCTTTTTGAGATTGATTCTTTGTATCTGATAAAAGAGGTGGATGCATGCATGTGACCAGTAAAGATCCTAAACAAACATTCCAAAGAAAAATTGATCTGCATTTATTTACCTGGCTGAGGCAGCAGAAAATTTAGATTTTAGAGACTCTGATAAAGAAAGCAACTCTGATGGCCGTGATCTCCGTGGGCTGCCTGGTTGTGTCTCTCTAGCAAGATTCCTGAACAAATGAAGAAGATATTGAATGCATTTGTACACCCACAAAACAGATAAAGAAAAAGAAGAGGTTTCACATTCAACCAACTTTTCAAACAGTAAATAATATGAATAATGATAGACAGACTCAAAAAAAGATGCTCAAATATACTCAACTGACGTGGAATGTGCAAAGAACCATAGATTTTTCCTTGTGTGTACATGCCACGTCGGTTGAATATGTTTTTTTTAGTCAAATTATCAATGACAAAACATCTATAGACTCCATCTGGCAGAAGATGATAGATCTCCCTTTGTTACTTAAGATCAAAATTGTGAAAATAATGCAAATCAAATGATAACAGATTGCATAGAATATGTTTTATTGACATTGGCACTTTGTTCATAAATTAAATACAACTGCCCATGTCAAGCATAGACATCATGCTAACTTCTAAACACAAGAACCACCCACATTTACATGGACAAAAGTTTGTTTCAAAATTATGTATATGAAACAAAGGATCAGAAATGTATAGCATGAAGCTATGCATATGTCACATAGAATGCATAGGCATATTATTGTAAATCCATGTTTTATAATTTCAAAGCCACTAAAGACAAGAAAGATAATTTGAATTACTAATTATCATGCCAATAGACACCACACAATATCTTTTTCCAATGAATACAGGGTCCTTTATGTGAGATAAATAACTAATATATACAAAGCTGTTAGGTTAAATTATGACAGTAAACATCTATATAAAAATAAAGTAGTTTGCGAGGAGGATACCCAGTATTGAAAGAACCATGTATGTTGTGTGCTATGGTTGGGGACGTATTTACACGAGACGAAGGCACAGATGATGGAGGTTGGTCATATGCTTCAGAAGACACACCGGCTGTTGGAAAATTCCTCTCAGGGGATGCCGAATTTCCCAAACTTTGACTTTCAATTGGTGCAATTGTATGTGTTTCCTGTGCATCAGATCCATCAGAAGGAGCAGCAAACACAAGGAATTGGGACGGACCCATCCCAGAAGATCTATGCCTCTGCCTCCTACTAAAATGATGGGCTCTGTTCAAGGCTGCCAGTTGACGCATGATATGGTCATCGAAATCTGAATCATCTATATATGGTGCATCCTGAAAATTCCAATTGCTAGTTTTCAAATAAATTCAGTATAAACCAATTTGAAGCTATTCAGATTCTAGACAAACCCAAAGACTGACATGGTCAAATTCCAAGTCCTCGGTAGGAATGCGAGCAAATGCGGATGTATTGGAAGATCCACGCCTTGATCTTGAGTTTCTTTCAATCTCCACTGCCGCAAGCAGCTCTTGGCTACAGATAAAGATAAACAATAGATTTATATAAAAAATAGATTAAACTTGCATGAATATGATGAGAAAATTAACTCCACCTTTTTTCAAGAGTTTACCACTAAGTGTTCTGAAGGATGCCATTAGAAATATTCAAAAATAAATAAACATCTAGAAAGTATAATACCTTGCAGGGTCCTTCAAGACAAGCAACTGCCAGCATATCGGACATTCTTTGCTTCTTTGTGACCTGGAGGAAACTCATCAACTTGAGATCTCAACAAACAATTTATGTAATTTTTTTGCATACATGTATGTATGTATGTTGCAAGTATAACATGAGCATGATAGTTACTGGATATACCATTCAAGGATACACTGAAGGTGATACTCATGTTTGCAACTGGTGACCTGAAATAAGCCAGATTCAAAATATCATCAACACTCAATACCACAACTTGAACTGTTTATTATACAATTACCCATGGAAAAAATTATTCTTGAACAAGTTCTCAGTGCCAGGGTCATGAGTTATGACCGAGGTGATACAACTTGGGCACAATTGCAAAAAGATTTCAAACGACAACTCATTCAGACAGAATGCGGTGGAGATAATCTTGCAAATGTTGGTGTATTTCTAAACTGTTAGAATTTGTCAGTTGTTTTTTTTGTTTTGACTAATTTATCTTCTTATGGCCCAAACAATGGGAATTGGAGAGCTGCTATTAGCACCCCAACTTTTACTTATTACACCCCAATTTCTTAAAGTATTTATCATACCCTAAGTAAAGATTAAAACACACCATTTGAGCATACAAAAGTTTGGTTCAAGTTATTACCTCAGTTGTTTACAATTGGGATTAGGCTCATATATAATCCTAAATCTAGCAAATAGAAATCTAAACAAATATATATATATATATATATACATAGAGAGAGAGAGAGAGAGTTCCTATTGACACCACAACTTTTACTTATCCTTTTTTTCATAACCAAATATTTTATTAAGAAGAAGGCAAGAAAAGAAGCACAGAAAAACAAAAACAAGCAAATCCTTGATGACCGAACGTCCACAAAGGGATCACCTACAACAAACAAGCTCCCACCTAAACAAGAAATCTTCAAACCTGAACCCCCTAAATCGTGAACTTACTTACACCAATAGAACAACAAACCCAAAGTGCTAAAGATGATTTCTTGAAGAAGTTCTCCTTCCTATCAAAGATTCGCCCATTCATTTCTTTCCACGGACCCCAGCAAATGGCCGACAGAATAAAATTCCAAAGAATCCTCTCTTCCAACAAAGTTTGTGGACCTCCAACAATGTAGCAACAACAAGATCGAGCGAGGGCGCACTAGGAGACATTAAACAAGGAAAGAAAGTAAGACCAAACCTGATGAGCCACCCCCACCATGAATGAGGAGATGGTTTACAGACTCTCCATTAAACATGCAAAGAAAACAAAAATCCACAAGGACCACACCCATCACTCTAAGATGGAAATGGGTGAGAAGCTTATCCAAGACCCCTAACCACAAGAAAAGGGAAACTTTTGAAGGAAGAAAAGACAGTCAAATTGATTCGACGGGGAAAAGATTGTTCATAGAAGCACATCTAGAAGAGAATACAACGACTTCACACTAAAATTCTCATTGGTAGTGCCCACCTAGATCCAGGAATCCTCCGAAGGTATAGTTGAGTCAAAAGAAGGTAAAAGACGAAAAAGGGATGTCACCATTGGAATCTCTCAATCGTTAAAGTTTCTTATAAAACCAAAGTCCGAAGACACCTATTGACCCGTTCGCAACAGAAAGGAAGATACAGGTATCTTTTTCTTTAGAGACATGGCATATAGACCAGGCATCCTTCTCTTTAAAGACATGCCTCTCCATTAGACAGGCATCCTAAATATAGGAATGACAACTTTTACTTAATTCTTTGATTTATTTTTCTTTATTTTAATTGCGATGTAACAAGAAAAAGTTGGGGTGCCAATAGTTGCTCTCGGAAATTATAATCATCATTTTCTTCTTTACTATTATAATGAGAGAAGGCGGAATAGAAGAGGTTCAACACCAAAATTTGGATCCCACAAATGCCCCAAAATAAAGAAAATTGCAATCACATGATCTAAAATGACGTTGGTTAGTTTTCAAAATGACAAACATATCGTCTTTTTACTATGAAATCTTCAAAAACCCTTTAATCAATATTTTAATTTACAAACAAGCCCTTTCGATACATGTGCTAGGGTTCCCACAAATGCCCCTACTTTTACATTTAAAAAGAATATAATTAGGGGCGTTTTGGTTAAAATGAAGAAAATTGAAGTCCCCCATCACTACAAACATGTTGGATAGTTTTTCAAAAACGTTTTAATCAATATTTTAAATTCCAAATAAGCCCTTTCAATACATGTGCTTTTTGCACATTCTAAATAAAGAAATTGTTATTGAATGATTAAACAAAATATAAAAAAATAAACTAACAGTCAGATGGTACAGAAAATGATCACACACACACAACAAAAAAAAAAACTAAGTCCTGTTTGGATCACCATCTTTTCACCACAAAAGGATATTTTTACAAGCTTTTCATCCACAAACTAAATTTAAAAAAAAAATATGGGGAAATTTGGCAATCCAAACGTGCCCCAATATTAGAAAGCAGTCCAATGCCGGCACTGATGTTGAAACAAAGATAATAAACTGCCGACTGAAATATATTTAAAAAAACAATAGTTCAAAAGATCAAATATCCTAAAATCACACCTCGTATTTGGTTCGCTAATCCTAATCTTGTAAATTTCCATAGAATACATAACATGGTCATCAAAGATCAAATAATAAATAACAAGATTAGAATCCCACATCCCCACAAATCAAAATATTAATTTCTAAATTAGACCCAAAAAAAATTATAAAGCAAGATCAAAACTTTTACAAAAGTTCACATCTTTGTATCAAAATCAAAACATCTAAATACCTAATTTCATAAAATTCAACTAAGTAAAAACATAAAAAACAAAAATAGAGAGAGTAAAGGTCATCAATGGAAATACAGTTGAAGGATCTTCGACAGAGAAAGATTCGAGACAGATACTACAGCCATCTTCGAAATCTTCTTGATCAGTTCCTGAAGATGCTGCCATCGATGTGACTGGATTCTCAACCGCAGAAGTGAAATCCTCCATTAAGAAAGCTCGATTAAATCGAAAGAAAAAAAAAAAAAAACCAGAGATTAGAGATCAAGAACTGAGAGGGAGAACTCTCGCTATAAAGAGAGAAGAGAGCTGAAGAAACCCTAGGAAAAGAAAAGTAGTAGTCAAAAGAAAGGAATTCTTTTTATGTTTTTTTATGGGTGATTTAGAAATGCCCCTCTAGGTTTTTTTTCAATATTGGAGATATACCTCTGTGTTTTCAAACTGGATGCATACCCCTTGACCTAGGTTTAGGAGGAGAGACTGATGTAAAATGACTTAAATGCCCTTGTCATCAACCTCAAGCAAAAAGCCTCTTCACTTTTCTCCAAGGAAATCTGCATTTTTTCAATTATTAACTTCTGGTGTAAAAAAATATTTATTATTTATTCAACCTCGTCGTCAATGTATTGTAGAAAATTAAGCCTGAGGGGGTTGGTTCAATGGTAATTTCATACCAATAAACAATTAATGCACGTAGGTCATGAGTTTGATACCCAGTATGAGCATTAATTCCTCGGGGGCCACCCATGAGGGTACACCCTCACTTATCTTATGTATATGATGTGTAGGTATTGTACATGACTCGGGACTAATCCTTGGACGAGACTATGGTCTATGAACTGGGCAAAACACAAATACAGGCATGGTCGACTATCCACAGGAATACTTGATTATAAATAAATAAAAAATTCTACCCAAAAATTGTTTCACCTCCTAAAATCCTATTTTGTTCTTGACTTTTGGAGGTTAAAGGAGATAAAATCTTAAGGTTGGGGGGACAAAGGTAAAAATCTTAATCTTTGAGCTATTAAATTTTAAGTCAAACTATTTTTAACTTATTCAATCTCGTCTCTAATGTCTCGTAGAAATCCTTGATTTTCTACCAAAATTTCATCGAAATTTTATTTCTCTAAAAATCTTATATTATTTTTATGATATGAAAATTTAATAAGATAATGTCTTGAACTCATAAAAGAAGATAAAAACCATAAGCTAAGGTATTCAGTTCAAATCCACCCCCCTCCCCCTCCCTCCTTCTTATGGGCCACCCTCAGATATTTATCCTAGAAAATTTTTTGGTGCATGTTGGGAGGGGAGGGGGCAAGGGTTGCACAGCCTTGATGAGTGGTTTGGTGCTCTAAGAGACCTAGATACCTTAGTTTAAAAAAAAAAACCCTTACCCTAATGTTAAAGATGATTGGTCTAGGATGGTAAATCAACAAGAGAATGAAAGTAAGGGCATATATGTCATTTACCTTAGTCTACCAAATGAGACCTAGCTCAAAGGGTAGTCATGAGTTTGAAACACTGACATGGGAGTATAAGAAATATTGACCAAAGTGTGGAGGTGCATTTCTAATCATCTTTTTTTTTATTATAATTTTTTATTACTTTGTCTTCTAACCAATGAAAAAGAAAGAGTAAAAGAAAATCTCTAAAACCGTATGAATTGGATTATTCTACGCTTTGGACTTTTCCTCTTCTTCTTGCTACACCTATGCTCTCCCTATGCGCATGATTAGTGCTTGTCATCACATGGCGCAAGTTAGACAAGTGAGAAATCATAGTAGACATCAACTTTTTGATGTCGTAGCTTTATTTATGTGAACGTGTAAAAAAGAATTACCACCTTTCTTGATTGTCAAAGAGGATCAACAAGATTCAAGAGTGATGTTTGAAATTCAACTCCCGGAAGTACGGGATACGAAAAGATACTACAATAATTCAAGTGATGCCTCTCCTATCCTCCACGAAATTATATTCGAGGCCCACCTAAAATTATATTCTCTTTCAATGGTTAAAAACAGAAAGGAAAGATTTTTTTTTTTTTTTTTTTTTTTTTTTTGGGGGTGTGTGGTCTCTTTGGGATGATTTCTTTTGGGGCTTTTGGAAAAAAAATTGATTAATGATCAAACGATGCGCTGATACATACGCAGTTTGTAGGTGACTTGCATGGCAAGGGCATAGAACCGTAGATCTTTGTCTTTGTGTATCCCGAAGAAAAGATCTATGATTCACGTCAGTCGTGTATGTTTATCACAACTCAAAAATTCACGTTGATGAAATGATCATTGACCTTAGCCTTCTGTTGTAGAGTGATGAAAAATTATTTAAATACTCTCACTTCAACTTCTAGCAAAAACTCTTAATTTTCTATTAAAAGTATGTTAACTTCAATCACTTCAAAAGTTGAATTAATTTTACCCAAAAGTTGAATTTATTAGTTTCAGAGAGAAAAACGAAGTGTTTTTAACTACATGTTGATAGTGACGACATTTAAGTTACTTATTTGAAAACATAAGGTATCTCAAATATTTACCAAAAGGTGGAGGTGTATGTTAAATAAAAAAAAAAAAAAAAATTTAATGGACAAGTTTAGCATCATTTTCAAGAAAATTTATGGGGCGATGCAAAACATTGCAATGTTTTGGGGTGGCTTGAAGTTGTGACCTTGAAGGCTCTTTGGAATGTTTTAAACCAACTCAACCATGGGTCTAAGCTTAATTATTTATTTATTTATTTATGAGTGGTAAGCATAGTCACAAAGTTGGAGGTATGGATTTAAATTGACGAGGGAAAACTTTGAAAAAAATGTTGAAAATAGGAAAAAAAAAAATGGGGGAAAACGATAAAAATAAAAGATAATATATATATATGGGAGCGGTTCAGCAGCCCTAATGTCTTCCAAGCTTCTTGCCAAGCTTTTCAAGCCGTTAGATTATAACGCATCCGATGGTTCGGATCTAATATTACACTTTTATTATAAAACGTATCGTAATTATTAACAGATCCCTCAAAAATTCTTTTATTCTATTTTAACTCCCTCTCTCTTATCAAATCACTTCTCTATCTCTTCGAACCATCTTCTTCGTTCAAACAGAACGAACGTCTTCTTCGTGCTCTCTCTCTCTCTCTCTTTCTCTATAGTTACAGCTCCCATCACTCTCTCGTCTTCGGAGCTCTCTCAACCATCTCTCTCTCTCTCTCAAGTTTTAGATCGAACGACCCGACGCATCTCATCATCTTCGGAGCTCTCTCAGCCTCTCTTGCCGTCACCGTCAATCCCTCTTTATTTTGGTCGATCAAGTATATATTTAACTCTTTTTTTTTTTTTAGGAAAATCGATTGGGGTTTTATTATTTATTGTAGTTCTTGAACTTGAAAGATAATGTGGATGGATGGATTTTTTTTTTTTTTTTTAAGACTCAAACGATTTGAAAAAAATTAGGTTTATTTTTTTTTTTTTTTTGTTCTACTTGTTACAGAATTCCTCTGTTTGAACAATTTTTTTTTTTTTACTGTCTCTTGATTTGTTTTGTTATTTGGATCTTGATTTTTGTAGAAAAAACGACCCCAACTTATGCTAATGCCAATCCAATTCATATGTAAATCAACAAATAATTAGCACACTTATGTCAAAAATAATTAGCACAATTAGTACACTTGTGGTGGTGGGATAGACTCTCTGTAAAAAGAAGATGTGTGCAACTTATGTCAAAAATCTGGTTTTAATACACTAATCATTTTATTCTCAAAACATGTTTTTGTAGTTGAATTTTGCACTTGTATAATCAACGAATTCGTAGATAAATTACCAACAAAGATCGTTGATATGTCAAAATTGTGAGTATTTTATCAACGAATTAGTAAATTATAAAAGTGACAAATTCACTTGTAAAAGTTGGGGTCGTTTTTTTATGATTGGATTGGTCTCTCTTGATTTTTTTTTTATGTTGTTGATTCCGAAATATATGAGAAACTTCGTTCCTATCCAACTCTCTAAAATGTATTACTGAAAGTTGCTCAGCAGATTTTTTTGTAAGATTCTTGATTCTTATGGTTAATAGTATTACTCAAATTGTTTAGATGGCAATGAGAATGCATTTGCAGGAATCATATTGAGACCATCTTTTTTCTAGTGAAGCTAGTGTAGATATTTCGTCTGATTTCCCACAATGTAAATTTAATACTCCAAATATGAATACGTGAGATGTTAAAAGTGACTATACTTGATTTTCTATTAAAAGTATGTTTACTTCAAACACTTCAAAAGTTAAATTAATTTTACCCAAAAGTTGAATGTTATTAGTTTCAGAGAGAAAAACGAAGTGTTTTTAACTACATGTTGATAGTGACAACATTTAAGTTACTTATTTGAAAACATAAGGTATCTCAAATATTTACCAAAAGGTGGAGGTGTATATTAAATCAATTTTTTTTTTTTTTTTTTTTCTAATAGACAAGTTTAACATCATTTTTAAGAAAATTTATGCGGCGATGCAAAACATTGCAATGTTTTGTGATGGCTTGAAGTCGTGACCTTGAAGGCTCTTTGGAATGTTTTAAACCAACTCAACCATGAGTCTAAGCTCAATTATTTGTTTTTTTATTTATGAGTGGTAAGCATAGTCACAAAAGTCGGAGGTATGGGTTTAAAATGGCAAAGGAAAACTTTGAAAAAAAAAAGTTGAAAAGAGGAAAAAAAATGGGGGAAAACGATAAAAATAAAAGATAATATATATATATATATATATATATGGGGGTAGTTCAAGGGACATATGTACATACATATATAAAAACAATGGTTTTTCAAAACATGGGTTAGAGGTTTTGGATTTAACTGATTTTTTGCGAGGATGGTCACTATGATGAGAATATCACCCTCACAAAAAATCAGCTCAATCTGAAACTTCTAAATCCATCCAAAGTGATTTACAAATTATTGGCAAAAAACCAACGGTCCACATTCTAAATCACTTTTAATGGGGTTAGAAGTTTCAGATTGGACTGATTTTTTTTTTGTGGATAATCTTCCCATCATAGAGATCATCCTCACAAAAAATCAGCTCAATCCGAAACTTCTAACCCATATTTTGAAAATTTAGTAATGTTACATTGTTTTTACATATGTCCCTTGATCCGTTTCCTATGTATATATATTTAAAGTAATGAATATATATAATGAAAATTCATAATGATAAGGTCCCAATTATTCAATTTTTAGACCTTAATTGCATTAAGATTACCATTGCATAAATGTTAGTTCCTTTAAATAATTGCAAAATTATTTTATTTATCCAAATTAATAGAGCTAATGATATATTAGTGTTAATTGTAGCGCACGTGGAAGCTAACAAATCGCGAAACAAATACGGTTACAATACACGAGCCGAAAGGAAGCATCCAGAAAAACCTTGAAGGATTTGAGCGCCACGTCACCGCACCGCGGTCATCTCGAGGAATTTGCCCTCGAGATTTTCACAGAAGCTTCCAATTGCTTCGGTGGTTGTAACTGAATGGGTAGTTCGAAGAAAATCATCCGAAAAGTTGACCCGATTACCCGAATACAAATGTTATAAATTGAAGGGTTGATTTTAGAAAAGGGTCCCTCTCCTTGTTCTCTTCTTCTCCAATTGTTGATTGTTCCTCTCTTTAATTTTCTGTAATTTTCTATTGAGAGATCTCTTGAGTGTAGTGAGAACATCAAGAGTGCTCAATTCTTTTTCTTTGTAAATTGTTGGGAGAGCTATAAAAGAAGAATTCTGATTGATCATCATCTTCATCTTCTTCACCTATTCTCTCTTTTCTCTTTTATTATTTTTCTGCAATTACAATGCTTGCAATGATTGGCTAAATTCTCATTAGAGAAGTTAAGGAAACCATAGCAAATTAATCCCTCTAGTGTAGATTTAAATTCTTGCTTTGCTTACATGTTTTAATTCTGAAAATTCTATTCTGATTAAGGTAATCCAACTTATAATTCTGATCCAACTTAGATAGCCATTACTTAGATAAGTTCAAGAATGGCTATGCTATGTGAATAATCAGAATATAAATTGGGCAATCTCCATCATATTAGGATTTTCATGAATAGCTTCTAATTTCTTTCAAAAATTTAATTGATCCATCTTCCGATCCATGAGCAATGACTTGCTCCATGGATTGAGTTAATTTCAGAATTTATCTACACTATGGATTACTTGCAAAGGTTTACTTGACCTCTCTAATCCCTCTCTCTTAGAATTTCAATCTTTATTTTCTGTTTAGATTTCAATTTAGTTTCTACTACAACTTTGTTTTGTTTTTAAAACTAATCTGTTTTTGTTTCTAAATTCTGTTTTGGCATTTTTATCCGAATGAATCCTTGAATCCTCATTGTCCCTGTGGAGCGAATTCGACTTGCCCAAAGTCTTAGTTCAAATCTTTATCTTTGCATCTTTATTGCAAGCTTTACAATCGATCACATAACATCAAGTTATTAGCATCAAATCCCATATTGAAAAAAACAAGAAAGTAATTTAATTTTTTTTTCCTGTGAAAAAAAAAATGGAAATAAAATAATATTTTTGTCACAAATGAAAAAAGTCATGTTTTTTAATCGTTTTAATCGTCAGAGATACAAGACAAGTTTTATTTTTCAAAAAAATGTCATTTTTTGTTACTATGGCGGTAAGTAGGTTTTTAATGGATTCAGCAACTTGGTGTTGTAGCATTGAACAACTCTAAATGTTTGTTTTACAATGATTTAGTATCACACCAAGTAGGGTCAACCTAGGCTCGATTAAGTACCTCTTAATCATCGATTCTTACTCCAAACCCTTTATATTAGTATATGCCTTATAATTCATAATCTATTTTAATGTAATAATTTAATTGTACGTTTTTCTTGAATATTAATCATATTCATCATCGTTGTCAACATATATTCTAACTATTAGGATGTGATGTAAATTTTATTTTATCATTAAACTCTATCAAGAGTCGAGATGAAACCACAATTTTCTTGAAGGAGGGGGAAATTATAGTCAACCGACAGTTAATAATTACGTTACCATACTTTTTCTATAAAAATCAGAAATAGTCATGTACCCCGATAAACAATAAATATACAAAATGATTTTCTTAAAAAAAAATCATTTTTCACATAGCCATTTCTATTGATTTATTTTATTTTATTTTTACAATTTTCCTTGTCTCCTGATTGTATTTTATGCTCTAAAAGCATTGCACATCTGATATCGACTTCAATAACACCTATGTCCTTCGATTTCTTCGATGTCAATGCTCTTCGATTTTTCACCACCAAAGGGAAAAAAATGGGTTATGAGTCCAACATTCTCTTCCAAAGTGAAAGCATGGACTATTCTCACCCATTCATCCTTTTTTTTCTTTTTCTTTTTTCTTTTTTTAAGTTTAGACATGCCACTCCACGTTTTGGTCAATCTTAGAGAAACCCTTTGTGTTTTCAAACTCATGGCATGTCTCCTTGACATAGGTCTTCTTCTTTGAGTCTAACATAAATGCCTTAACCTTCAATCTCTACTCAAATTCCTTGATCTTCTCCCAAAATTAATCATCTTAAATCTTCACTTTCAACTCTAAGATTCTATTTTATAAAACCTTCAAACTTTAAGAACAAGATTTAAATTTTGACAAAGTAGAAAGATAGATTTTTGGGAAAGAAAATCAAGGGTCTTTACAAGACTTTGAAGATTGTTGATCAAAGACGGGGTTTGAATAGCTTAAAAATAATTTCTTATAGTTTGACAATTAGAAAATGAAAGACTTATAAGGTAAACTAGTCTTCAATCTAAACATTCGGTCTCCTAACTTCAAATATCAAGAATAATATAGAATTTTTGGGAAAGTAAAACAATGGATTTTGGGTAGAAAAATCAAGGATTGGAAATGAGATTGATTAGGTAAAAAATATTTTACCCTGGAAGTCAACAATTTGAAGATGACAGATTTTATTGGAGAAAAAATTACAAAATTTTGACTAAAGGTTGAAGACAAGGTTACTTTACTTTAGTCTCTCGTACAAAACCTAGGTCAATGAGGTCATATCACTAGTTTAAAAATAAGGGGAGAGGGGCATCTCCAAGATCGATCAAAACATAGGGTATCTCTTAAAATTAAGAATGAAATTAACCCTCCCCCACCTTTCTAGCTCCACCACTAAATTTATGAGCTATATCTTTTGTTAAGACATATATAACCCAAATTAATGTGATAAATGCATGATGCACATGTTTATTTTTGGTTGGCAATTATTGCAAGATGTTTTAAGTATGAGAAAGATATTAGGTGAAAATCTTTATGTTCTTAGAAATAGGAGAAAAATCGAGATTTTGATGGTCCAACTATGCGTGCCTTATTAATGAGTTCGTCGATACATCAACAATATGTTGTAGTCAACAATGCGCCCTAGATGCATTAAATATTTATCGCAAACTGTTTTTTAAGATTTTCAAAAATTAGAACCCTTATCATATAGACTATAATTTCCTTAAGTCCTTTTCCTATGTTTACTATTATAATGAAAGAAGACTTTTAAAAGTAGTTGAAACCAAATTTATTTTCCTAAAAATGCTCTCACATACACATTTAGTCTTATTATTGTAAAGGTCATTTTCATCAAAAATAAAGAAAATTGGGAAAATTACTTACACGACTTGAAAGAGGGATTTCTTTCTGAATAATCCCCAACTTTTGGGGTGGTAGCTTGATAGTCCATTTAGTAAATTTTTTATTTATTAATGGTCTCTCGTTATTGTCGAGCTCACCACTTTTTATTGTTGAGTTCAACATTTTTTATTGTTGAATTCGACAAATTTTTTTTTTTTTAAATGTCAAACTTGATAATAAAAAGCGGTGAACTCAACGTTGATAAAGCCCACCTATTTTATGTCAAACAAAAAGTGGTAAAACTCACCTATTTTCATTTTTCAACTAAAAATTTGACATAATGACTCATCTAGATAATTTCAAACTAAAAGAACCATCCTTGATCAATTTTTATCCTAAAATGGAATAAAAAAAATCGAAAAAACCCCTAAATTTTTCACATATATTTTTAAAATGTTTGAAAAAACACTTGAAAATGGATTCTTCTTTCTTCTCAAATCCTCTATGACGAAATGGAGTCTTCGAAACTCGATTGGGATGTTGAAAATCCAATTTATTTATTTATTTAATGAAAATGATGAGTTTGAATGATTATGACAAATTCAACATTTCAATCATGAAAATATGGGAAATGGAGTTCAGGGACTGATTAGAAAGAAAAGTTTTACTAAATGAACTATTAAGAGAAATCTTAAAACTCAATGACTAATTAGAAAGAAATCCTTTTAAGTATTTTTTTCCAATAAAATTACAACCCCATGACCCTTATAATCATGCTAGTTAGTTTTTGGAAATTAAAAAAATCATTTTGTTATGTCATTTTCAAAATCACCTTAGTTAATATTTTAAATTACTAAAAGACCCTTACAATTACAATCCACGATCCCTATACCTTTTTTTTTTCAATGAACTATCTGGACCTCTTAGAGCACCCGAATAATCTTTAGGCACACGCAATTCCTTTCCCCCACACGCACGAGGTATGTTTGGGATAAGTCCTTGTAGTCTCATTGCACCCCCCTCCCCCCTATTTGCAAGTGTTTCTCTCCACATGTTCATCATAAATTTTTTTTTTTTTTATCACAAATTTATTTTCTTAAAAAATTCACACGTATTTCATTTCTAGAACATTATTTTTTGATAAGTGTATTGTTCTTCATTTTTCATCTAATTTTTATGAAAGTTACTTGTATAATTCATTTGTTCGATGAGAGTTCATACTCAATGAGCTTAATAAGAAGAAGGGCCTGAGTGAGTGATGAGATGTTGGAGGATGTTAAAATACTAATGAAAGCATCTTGATTTACATGCAAATCTGATTTGATGAGTGCGGAATTTTGAACCTTTGAGTTGCAACCTCGTTTAGATCGATTTATGAAAAATGACGATAATTCACAATAGAGATTTACCAAATACTCTTAACACGAGATTAATCATTAGATCGATCAACATATGATTTACTAACTATTTTTATGGTCCACTGAATTATACTATAGAGCTGCTATTTACACTCAACTTTTACTTGTTACAACCCAATTAAATTCAAATAATAATAATAATAAAAATAGTGGATAATAAGTAAAAGTTAGTTTGAGAATAGAAATTGTTTCTTTTTTGTTTACATTTATATTTGATAGATTTAGGATTTTATATGAGTAACGTTGAAGTTATTTGAATGTTTTGTAATATCGAAGTTGTGGACCTCGGTCCATGCTCTACATAGTCCTGTGGTTCATGCAACCTTTTCTCATATATATGATAACAACCAGATCATTAAGGCACTTTTATAAAAGTTAAATGTTTAAAAAAAAAATTGAAACTTTTGTCTTTTAAAAACATTAATTCAATCAAAAAAATAAAAAAAATTCTGGATTTTAGAGTAGGTTCTATGATATGAAATCATGATTTTGAGCTACAAACAAAGATAATATCCTTGAAGCACATTCAACGAGATCATAATTTTTAACTGAAAATACACGTAAACGAATCGATCCACCATCAAATCAGATCCAATCATGATTTATCTCAATGTAAAGTGGTAGACACAATATCAACAAGTCATCTTAGTTATAAAATTGTAGTTTTTATCATCTACAAGGGATGCCAACAAATTATCCATGTCCACTAGGATAGACCATAAGCAATCTATCTTGACTAAAATAGGAGGCCCTGTACAAGTAATGTAATTCATGGTTTCAAATCTTGGTTTGACATCTCGACTCGTTCATGGACGAGATCGAGTTGTCTGGGTTGAGTCAATTCATCTTGAATGATGTAACCATTTAACTTGGTTTACAATTATTTATATAAATTTAGATGAAAATAATTATAGTTTTTTTCTTAAATATAAAATAAGATAGATTAAAAGATATTTAGAGATAAAATCATATTTTATTTAGATAATATCTGTATTTAAATCCTAAAAAAATTAATTATTTTAATTAAAATATACAAAATCCCTGATAGCTCGTCAGAGTTTCACAAACGATAATTTGAATATATCCTTTGAGTCATCTTGTTTATCCCCCAAGATTTGCATAGTGGAGATGTCGTAACTAATCGTCTCATTTATGATTGACATCGAGATGACTCTGGCGAGTCATCTTGATCTTGGACGAGATTTGAAACTAGGATGTAATTTGAAAAACGAAGATAATTCGATTGGGTTTCAACTTTTAAAAAAGATCATATCGAAACCCTAAAATGATTTTTATTTTTAGTTTTTAGGTTGCAACAGTTTTAGCACATAAAATATGAATATATTGTTCAAAGTGTTTTAAAACAACCTCCAAATTAGTCATGCAAGAAACAAATCTAGAAGTCTTCTATTTTTTACCCATCTTTTTGACATTGTATTGGTTTTACATGGATGCTTATGATGCAAAAGTGTTGGCAAAACTAAGAGACGTGCCACAGTGACTCGATATAACACTGAAAATAGTGATGAATGTGTAGAGAATCATCATTGTCCTTGAGTGTATGCCACTTGTGTCTCCAGAAAAAGCATCTATGATTTTTTGCACACTCAAATATACTCTTAATGCTACTTCGAGTATATGTCAAGTCACTTTAGAATTTTCCAAAACTTATTATTTGACTGAAAACAATACTCTTGTGTGATGCAGAAGCACCCAAATACCTTACAAATCTGACAATGAATACAAAATATCTATGCACAAGAGAAGAAAAACACCAATTACACATGAAATAATATTTTTCGTGGTTTGACAAAATTGCTTAAGTCTACGAGCAACAATGAAGATTTCTTATTGATGAAGTCACGAAAAATAATATAATTTTGAGATTTTTCAAAGAACAAATATATGCCTATAGACCTTCAAATCCCTGATACTCTGTGATGAACCCATTCTGCATACCTCCACAAAAGTAAGTTTAGATTAGGACTATAAACAATATCTTGCACCATGAGAGTTTGTGTGTCGATGACCTTGATCATGAACCTCACATGTGATACTAAGTTATGGTGGCATACCAAGTATGCTAAGATGGAAAATGAATAACTTACTATCAATACATGAGTCAAATTTGAAAAGAAAACCAATGAAACCAGAGGAGAAACAAATCAAATAAAGATCAAACCAACTAGGAATTTCTTTTTTTTGGTCGTGTGTTCGAAACTGGATAGTCCCCTAACTTACCTTTTTGCATGTTGGGAAACTTTCGTGGGATCAGGACATGAGACAGTATGTACTCGTTCCATCCCAAAAGTCTTTAAATAATTTCAATAGTTACTTGCAATTATGATCAGACTCATATAAAATCCTAAACCAAAAAAAAAGTAGAAAGCTAGCAAACGAAAAATGAGAGAACTTCTGTTGGTACACAAACTTTTACTTATTCTCAATCATTCACTTATTTTTTTATTTTTAATTATGGTATAATAAGTAAGAATAATGATGAATGCACGCAATTTTAGGTATGCTGCTGATGTGGCGAGGGCATAGAACTGTATATCTTTTTCATATGTATCCCAAAGAAATAGATATTCGGTTAAGTGCCCTTGCCATGTTAGCCGCGTACCAAAAAATGTATGCATTCATCACGACTCACTAAGTAATAGTTGGAGTGCCAATAGCAGCTTTGAAAATAGACTTAGGATCCAATACGGTGTTCAGTTTCTATAAAACAGAAGGGGTGTCTACGTGGCATGCTTTATTGGTGTTTAAAACAGTTTAATGTATTTATTTCCCAATCAAATTATGACACGTAGACACATATCCTATCTATAGAAACGGGACACAGTATCGGATTTCGACTCTTTAAAATATACATAAATCCGTCGGTGCATCACCACTAGTGTACATTAGTTCCCACCATCCCTAAATTCCCAGCTCTATGAGTCACGCTCCTCCCACATTCCAACGTTGACGTATACTACAGTGAACGGTGTGCGTACATGCTAAACGTGCGCACCAAGAGTCTTTTATACAAAATCAACAAAGAACCAGAGTCGTCTTCGTCTGGTTCATCAATGGCGGAAAAACAAGCTGAAGACGAAGATGATGAGTTCTTCGGAGACTTCAATTTCGTCCCATCTTCTAATCCGAACCAGAACAATAGAGTAGATGACGATGATGATTGGGGAGATTTCATGGATAATTTCTCTCAAAAACAAGATTTCTTCGGAAACTCTCTTCAATTTCAGATCTCTAATGGATTATTAGGTTCTCAAAACCCTAGTAATATCGATCCGATTCCTTTGTTTTCTGATCCGTCGACGAATCCCCCAAAATTGCAACCGAGCCATATAGAATCAGTCGGGAAAACCTGGGAGAAGCCTCGAGGAGCTTTGCCTCTTTCGATCTTTGGAGATGAGGAAGAGGAATCGGAATCGGATTCGGTCAATCCTTCATTCGATGATGCTCGGGACTGGAACATGTTTTCTCCTAAACCAGAATCAACCGTGAAAAATGGGTTAAATTCTGGATCTGAGAACGGTATTAAGGATCTTATTGTTAATTTGTACAGTAAGTCTGAGCAGATCAAGAACGATAATGAGTCAAATTCGAATCTGGTTGACGAAAATGGGGATTTTGATGAAGAAGGTTGGGAATTCAAGGATGCGTTCTCGGAATCCAGAGGCGGAGATAGCGATATTGGCATAAAGGTGAAGAATTATAGATTTTTTAAGCTTAGTTTTAGATGTTTCTATTATCTTTGTCAATGAAAATTTCGCCTTTTTTTTTTCCCTTCCTCTTTGTTGTTAGAAAGTTGAGGAAGATTCTGATTTATCGGGAATTAGAGTTGAATCAGCAACACAGACAACAACTTCAATATCAATAACAAACAAAGATGAATCTCAGGTTGGTTAATTTTCCAGATTTTATCAATTATAATCAGGAAAGTACTTGATATGATACATATTTACTGCCCCTCTCTTAAACACAGACAAAAACTCTTTTTCATATTTAGTTGTTCACACTGTTACATGCACTTGATTTTTCTGTGACGAAATTACATTTTTAGGGATATTTAAATTTTATATTTTTTTGAATGTGAAGGTTGATGGAAGAATGTGGGGAAGTACTGAAGGACACAAAATTATGTCTGGATTTAGAGAAAATGGACAACATGGTGGTGATTGGTTTGTTAATTCAGATGGGTTTTCTTTAAACCCTACCAAAATTGATAATGCATTTGATTTCAAATCTGGTGTAACAACTCCCAATGGTCATACCTCAGATATATTCAGTCAATTCATGGAGTCTGGGACTGAAAATGGATTGAATGTTGGTGATAATTTTGATCCTGGTGAGAATTTATGCGAGTTTAAGGATGCATTTTCAGAGAATGGAGAAAGAAATTACTCTCCTGGGCAGGTAACGATTCTTTTGGATTTTTTCATGTATTTTCATTTAAAATTGATGAAAGTGTGAAAACTATGATCTTCTAACATTTATTATTGAATTCTAGGAAGAGCCAAAGGTTGCTGATTCAGGAGTTGAAATGGAAGTACTCACATTTAATGGTGAAATTGAGGTTGGTAATTTATTTTATTTGTTTATTGCTTGTGAAATTTTTATATTTTTCTAAGAGCTTTTTTAGCTAGCATTTTATGTAAAACTGATGGTATCTTTATAGAATGAAGTGTTTTCATTGGTATTTATATAATTGATGTGATTTGTTTAATTTATAGGGAGATGTATAGTTTTTAATTTGGCATTTTTGCTTGCGTTTTGAGTAAACTCAAGGTGATAAGTTGGGAATTTACTAGTTATGAACCTCCTACAATCATCAAAATTCAAAATTCAAATTAGTGGGTAATTTTTTTTCTGGTTGTCTTCAATTTCTGGTTTCCTCCTATGGTTGTCTTCAATTTCCAGCTGCCTACTATGGTCACCCTTAGCTTGAATGCTTCACAAAAATAAGGCGATGGCATGCCTATCATGCTGATGGAAATGTGCCACATGGCTTGCACAAAGCATCAATACCTTTTTAACTTGCATTTATTATTTTAATCTCATAAACCAACTCTATGTCATCTGCAAATATCCATCTGATGGTTCTTCCCTTTAATATGAGCAGTTAATTTTTCCACACTGCAAAAAAGATTTGGAGTCAGGGCTGACCCTCCATGTAAAACACACTGTAACTGGAAACTCCTCTGTCTCCCCTTGTTTTTACTCTAGTTAACACTCCGTACTTGTCCTTAATGATATCAATGTATCTGTTGGGACTCCTTTCTTTTCCCAATATCCGTGACATTAATTATCTGAGTCTATGTTGTATGTTTTCCCAAATTCAATGAACTGTGATGCTAGTTGACTATTATAAATTGAATAATTGATCACCATGTATGCAATTACTTCAATACATTGTTATGCAAGGGATATTTTGTTCGAGTCCCTAGTAAGTCTAAATTGGACGCCAATCATAACTACATGAGGTGACCGTCTTTTATCAACCAATGAAGCAAAGGATACCAAAGTTAAAGTTCAACCTTACTTGAAGCACATTAGCCCTCTAACCAAGAACCACAGAACTTGGGCACTACTCAGTACTTTGAGGAACACTCTTTTTGTAATGTTTTGTGCTTATTGATATCGTATGTATGAGAATGTGTTACTAGCCATCTCACTCGAGGTTTAAACATTCCTGAAACATTCAATATTTTGGGGTCAGTGTTTTGTTCCGGTCTTGAATGAAACAGGAATGTTTTGCCGAAATATTCCGAAACAGCACGAAACTTTGAATCATGGTCTTATTTATTCTGATCCATCTCATTGGGCTAAAATGTTGCATGAAACCTTTTGAGTGTTGGCCAGGATGTTTGATAGATGATGATTGAATTAGGAAATTTTTTTTGTGCATGATGAGGTGAAGCATTGGGAAAAGACGTATTTAGACTTATGTGAACAGACCAATTTCCCATTCAACTCTTTCTTGAGCCATATTTTTAATCAAGGCACTTGTCTTCATAAATTTTCTTATTACCTCCATTCATTTCCTATTCGGTATTCCTCTCGTCCTTTTCAAGTCTTCGACTTGCTCCTTCTCCCTGGTGCCATTATTGGTCGTTGTTGCATAGGACCAAACTCTCTCTATCAATTTACCTTAAATTTATCTCCAGTTTTAGCTATCCCTAAATACCCTCAAATGTACTTATTTCTTTATATTTAAAAAGGGCTTGGTGCCCAGGTACAGGTATGCCGTCAGACAGTGAACTCATCGTAGGCTATTTTAGTGGATAAAATAATCTTCCCTAATTGGACTCTCTGCACCATTTTCTTTATATTGATTTTTAGCTTCCTAATTGATCTGTTTCTGTTTATTGTTTACATCTGTTATTTATTGTTATATTGAAGTTCACTAGCAGGGCATGCTTTTGTTGAGCTTATCTTGATCATTGAATAAAAAATTAACAGGTTCCTTTTCAGGGTGACAGAAAATGGTCGGAGAATCATCAAGGTGCACTGCCTCTGTCAATTTTTAGCAATGGGAAAGAGGATTCTGACGATTCCTTATTTGTTCAAGATTTATTTTCATCCAGATCCACCACGTTCATGAAAAATGGAATCAACAGTCAGGTTTTCAGTTCGGATGTTTCTCTCAATGACCTCATATCTAATTTATACAGTCAGACTGAGAAGATCCCGACTGCTGGTTCTACTCAACAAGCTGAAAATGGATTCGATTCAACTCAGACACACTTGGATTCTAATTTACTAATTGGAGAAGATGATTTTGATGAAAATTCATGGGAATTCAAAGATGCATTCTCAGAAGAGAGGGCAGAAGATCAAAGTTCTGTGATTGGTCTAGGAGATATACAAAAACAGTTTCCTATTGAATCAAAGCTGAAGAATTTTGTAGATTTGTACTCTAGATTGAAAGAGGAATCTTTCTTCATTGCAAATCATCATCTTGACGGTCTAAAGGTTGGTGCTCTTCATGATTAAGATCTTTCTTTAACACATAACATTACTAAATTTGTGCAATATGGTTGTTGTTAGAAAGCTCAAAACGTTGCTGCTCTTTCGGGTGAAGATGCACAAGCAATGGCCCTCCATGAGGAAATCCAGGTGTGTTATTTGACCGAGTTATTTGTATTCTACCTTTGGTTTAAACATTATTTGTATTATTTATGCTTAGATTTTCTTAGTTGAAGTTATGATATCGAGAAGTTTGGGGGACTGAATAAAAAATTTGAGACCTATTTATTTTACATGTATACTTCAAATGGATGTTTTACCTTATTTGAACACTTCAAATGTCAATGTCCATGACATATGCTGGCCGTGCCTTTGCCAAACCTGGGTGACATATTGTGGTTTCTAGGGAGTTGAATGTATCCCAGTTTGATTTGGAGGGGATGGCTTCTTCAGTCAGACCTGAGCATTGGTCTGGCTTTGATTTTTGAGCTACAAACCTTCAAGCCTTGGGCTTGAGCATTCAAGCTGCACGCTGACCTATGCCGTTGTTGGTCTTCATAGTACATTACCTAGTGACATCTCAATAGAGTATTAAAAACTTACTTGGGTACATTTTATGAGACCTTAAATGGGAGTGTGCTCACTAGAGCTTTTATTTTTATTTTTATAGCCGTGGAGGTTACCCTTAAACTTTGCTTAACGATATTCACTTGTTCCTTAACTTTTTTTTGTCGAGGCTCAGTTATTTTTATACTTTGCTGTGCTTGGATAAATTGGTTACCACATACTACCCTTGTAATAATTTTTATGATAATCTTCTCTATTGTATAATTTTTATTTTTATTTCCATTGCTCAACTTATCATCATCACTATATTGGACTTTTGTCATCTATGTACATGTGTGACTTCTTGTACTGTCAATATTTAAGTTTTTATATTGTAGTTTACACATTTTTCCTTTTCTTTAAAAAGTTTCATACTCTTTTAAATATGAGGAACTTAGTGAACAATGCAACGACTGAAATAGTTTAGGTTAAATACCCCAAGTGCAGGGTTGTAGTGAAGTGGTAAAATCTCGGGAGTCCAAGGCCGCCATGGGGATTATGTAAAAATTGAAATAAAACATGGATAAGGTGGAATAAGATTTGACTTAAACTGTTAAAAAGATGATTTTCCACATTTTCGTATGGAACAAAAATTAAAAGATTTAAAATAGAAATTAAAAAGCGCTAAGGCATCGAGGATCCACTCAAAAATCACAATTTTATTCATTCAATATTTTTTCTCGGTTAGGTTCGAATAAATATTCTTCCTAACCGGATGATATGACAATTAAACCAAAAATTATTTTCTAAAATATTTTGGAAAATATAAGATTGCCACGTGTTGCACATTCACATACCACAGGGATTCATTAAACAATCAATATAATAATCATCCACAATGAATCAAGAAAAATTTTCAAGTATTCAATGTGATGATTATAGACAAAAGCTCAAAAATAATTTATAGATATATAATTAAAAAAAAATAATTAACTCACCTTAAATTAATACAAAAAATATATAAACATTAATCCACCATTGTTGATCGAAATAAAATTACAATCTTTGAGTTTCACCCTTAGCCCTAATTAGGATTTTAGCCAACAATCTCCATAGAATAGTCCTACAAAATTATTAAATAAAAAATCTAAAAAAATAAACTAAAAGAAATTAAAGAGGGATAGAGATTAGAAAGATTGGAGAAGAAGAAGAAGAAGAAGAAGAAAATAATTAAAAGTCTAGAGAAAATAAATAATGTTAAGAGAATAGAAAAAAAAAAGATACTAATTAAAAATAGAAGGTGAGAGATGTAGTAAGGAGAGAGAATTTAACACGTGGAGGAAAGAGAGAGAGAAATAGAAACAAAAAAGATATGGAGAGATGTATGAGGTCTTTCAGAATAAGACAAAATATGAGAGAATTTTATTATTTTACTTAAGAGAATGTGCAGAGATTTTAATTTTTTGAAAACTTTTCTTCATTTCTTTAGCCCTTCCTTTTACTTGTCTCGTGATTGCTCTTCCACGCTTTTGCATGTTTTATTCACCAAAAATCCATCTTTAGCATTTTTATCTCAATTTGAACCTCCAAGACCTACAAGAAAGAAAATTCAATTAATTAGGCTATATTAATCAAATTAACATTAATTAATCACCACAAATTAAGGGTAAATATCATCAATTTGCACAATTATCAAACACATAAGACAGATTTACGAAATTTCTGTTGTACATATGTCCAATGTAATTTATCTGTTTCAGGCAGTTCATGAGAAATTGAACCAAGAGAATGCAGTCTCCAAAGAAGTTTGCTTGGAGGAGCATCCAACAAGAAATATTTGTGTGACTGAATTGCTAGAAGTTATGAAGGAACCAAAGTTTCAAATGCTTGAATCAGAGTATCACTTGTCAAACAGAATATCATTAGTACGTGCCTC
Organism: Akebia trifoliata; assembly: GCF_017979445.1. Lineage (NCBI taxonomy): Eukaryota > Viridiplantae > Streptophyta > Magnoliopsida > Ranunculales > Lardizabalaceae > Akebia > Akebia trifoliata. The sequence continues at coordinate 6,741,829 of NC_141382.1, read as the reverse complement.
TTTTCTTATTTCTGACACTAGTGCAACAAAAACTTGTATTTCTCTATATGAAAATACATATTCTTTTGTTATATTTTGAATTTTTTGTGAAGGGTAATAAAATAAAATGGGATCAACTCCACAATCATAAGTTGACACTAGTGTCGCTTATTAAAAAATACCTTAGAAATAAATTTCTACTGGTTTGGAATTTTCAAAGCAGTTGATATCATCAAAGCCTTATCCCACAAATTTGGGATCTGAACTTGAAGTTAATTATTTATCCATTTTACTTGCAACTTGTCTGGAATCAATAGCACGCTCTAGCTAACTTGTACAGTTGTGTCGTGATTAGGCAGAGAAGCATTTGAGCTCAGCAATTGCGCTATTTGAGCATGCCATTTCAATGGTAAATGTCCTGACTTTAGGATCCTTGGAAGACCAATCCAGTTATACTACCACATGGTCTAAAATGATCTCAGTCTGTGCTCAAGAGCTGAAACATGGGGACTCCATTTGGAAGCAAGCGTTACAAAAGAATGTCCACAAGCAACTATTATCTAAATCTCAAGGTATTTGTTTGACTTTGCTTTAGTTCTGTTTTTTATTTTTCAGTCACTTTTTTCTCTGTCTTCAATAATAATTCTTTAATAAATACAGGTCAACGATACATTGTTGCCCTAGGAGAAATTTACAGAGTGGTTAAAATTCTGAGAACCTCAGTAACACTTTACAAACCTTGGATACTGTCGAGCGTCATGGACCCTACACACCCTACACATATCTTCTCTCTTTTGGAGGATTGTGATTCTGTATGGTCAGGATCCGGATTAGAAGAAGCTCTCCAGAGTATCTCTGATATAGTTGGTTTTGGATACAAAGGGACTATCAAGGCATTACTGGAATCCATCAAGTTTTTTCATGATCTCGATGTGCCCGACCTTCAAAATCATGTTTTTGCACTGCAGGAACCCATTTGCAGGCTATCAATGTTGTCTCCGAGAATGGTGCCAGGTATGTTGGAAATCTTCAATCCATAATTTTGGAAGAATAATCTGTAGGTAAGGAGAAGCCATCATCCTTGCCTGTCTACATGTTGCATACCCATACGAGATTGGGCTCCACTATTTAATGGATCCCACCTAGATCTTGTTGACCAAAAAGTCTTTCTGATCAAAAGATCCTAATTTCTGATTTTGGATGATGGCTTCTTCCCTTCTAGGACTGGTCTTGTAATTCTTTGAATTTAACATCATTTCACTATCTCCTCACCTTGGTCACTATTTGTCAAATTAAACCAGACATGAAGATGGTGGTCTGGAATGGGGAGCACTACTTTCTCACGCTAGCAAACTTGTGGGCCAATCTTATATCTTCCGATCCATCAAAATTACCACACATACATGTTGGCTTATGAGAAAAACTGTGCATACCTTGTAGCCAAGATTTATGAGAGTTTCTTAGTCAACCTCGTAACCGAATCAGAACGATTTCCTTCATGATGAGGTATTTGCTTCAGCTATCGTGGAGGGGCAAAGAACACTTGATTGGAATTTTAGAAGAACCATGTCATACTAAAACTGCTTATGCAGTTGGCTCTCAGGCTATGTGGCCCCTACTCCAGTTGGGCTGTTGGTGATGAGGATTGGTTTGATCAATTAAACTACAATTCATTCTTTCTTTCTTTTTTTCAAATCTTGTTGGCATTCTTTTTAGGAAAGCTTGTAGCATAGTACTTAGGTGTCTTGAGAACTTTTCAATTGTAAGTGGTGTGAGATTCAGATATTTGGGGTGTATTGTCGATACACCCATATAGCTTTACAGATAGTAATGGTGGTGGAGCAAATGATCCTTGTTCATCTCCTCCCTGGTATTGTTTATAGCAAATTCATGTCATGGAACTAGATAAGAGTATAGGGAAGGACTCAAAAGCCTAATCAACCGAGTCGATAATCCAAATTTTTTTTTTTTTTTTGGTCAACGAATTTGCATGTGTTGTCTGTTAGATTGTCAACCAATAAATTCCTCTACATCTTATTCAAATTACAGGTCTACTACATCCGATCCCAAATTATTGGAGTTGGCAACCTGGATCTTATAATGTATTTGACTACCATAGTTGAATCTGATTCAATCAAAATGAAGCAATGTTCGCGTGGAATTTCTGACACCACATTTATAGGCATAAAACCCCACTATGAACTCTTACCGTGATTTCTTATCGAACAACCAACCCCCCACCACTTCTCACCTGGCTTACCCCAACATGCAACATCAACGCTTATATTTAGACCATCCAAGCTTAGTAGGGCCCCAGCCAAAGGAAGCACTAGAGACAAATCTTTCTGACCTTTTCCACTAAAAGAATCGTCATTTTACATGTCTTGGAATCCCATATCCAATTCCACTTTCTATCCATCATTGTCTTTCTTGAACTTCTTCCCAAGAATAAATCTCATCCTTGCCAGAACAGCATAAGCATAATAAGTAGTTGATATCAATCATCATCATTTGAAATAGATTTATTTAAAGCATTTTTTATCAGCGTTTTTAATATGCTAAGGTGAGGTGATCAACCAGCCATTGCCTTGAGGCATAAATGATTGATAATTAGCCATGCAATAATTGCGGGCACCTGTTATTATAGTTGGAAATTGATGTCGTATCATATTTAGACCAACTCAAACCAAAAAACTACATAATTTAAATATAAAAAAAACCTATATAATTTCATGTTTGTAGGCAAGTCTCATCCCCTGATAAACAATAAATTAGTGTGGTAATCAACTCTTGGTAGCTCCAACTTCAATATGTTTCAAGTTTATACTATGACTTTGTGAGCATTGGGGACATGAAATTCAGAACCCAAGCCACATAACATTAGCGGGTTTAACAGCGAGTGTAAAAGGTGTCAAATCCCTTAACATGGATCTTCTCTCTTTGAAAGGATGACAAATTCAGCTCAAAAACATGAAATCAACTCATTGAGGTGTGTGTGATCAGTCATTCATACATTCCTATTCCTCAAGGAAGTATGCTTGAAACTTCACCTACACATAATTTGCTGGTCAATTTTATGAGTTGGCGAGTTTCTTCATCCAATTGAACCTTATCCTTCTTCATGCGTTCAACAACTATGAGAGGCATCTTACCTGCTTTTGCATACGTGCGAAGTAGGGAATTGTAAACCTCAGTTGTCACATGTCCTGCATTCCGGAGAGTAACCAATAACTGTTCTGCACCCTCAACGTTGCCATGCTTCTCGAGGTTTTTAAATACTTCTCCGAGAATTCGATCATCCGGCTCCCATTTCTTGACGCTCTCTATAGCTTTCTTGAAGTAATCCAAAACTTTATTCGTCTTCTCCTTTTTCAAATAACCCCACGTAAGAAGTTCCCAAGTAGTGTAACTAGGCGGTATGCCTCTTTTCACCATCCTATCATAAAAACTCTCGGCCTTCTCCATCTGATCTCTGTTAATATAAGCTGCAAGGAGGATATTAGAAACCCTAGAGTCACCCGTTCCGGATACAGACTCCCACTCAGTATAAACATTCTCAGCTTCTTCAAACTCCTCGACTTTCACAAGAGAAGATATCATGCATGTATACTCTGCATCATTCATCTTCCGGAACGTTGATTTGATCTTCTTCCAGATTCTTTGGATTCCATCTTTATCACCCATGTTTGCATGCAAACTAATCAGGGAAGAATATGCAACACGTGCTTTTCGAGAAACCCTTTTCTCCACCTCCTTCAAAGTACTTGCTGCCTTTTCGAGGAGTGCATTTTTTATGTATAAATTGGTTAATGTGCTGTATGTTACCCAATCTGCATCGATCTTTGCCCTCTTCAGCTCAAGAAAAACCTTTTCAGCACTCTGGACGTCATTCTGCGAGGCACATACAGTTAACCCTAAATTGTATGTGACGATATCAGGAGATGTGTTCTTCTTTAACTCATGAATCACTATTGGGACCTTCTCCAACTGCCCATTTGAAATGTACAAAGATAGCATGTGGTTGTACGGAAGAGGGACTTTCAAGAAACCACATTCTGACATTTTTTTCATCAGAGCCTCGGCCTTGTCGGACAACTTATTCTGGACGTAGGTATGGAGTAGTGCAGTGCAGGCTGGTTGCCCTGTCATTTGTTCAGGAAGATCTATAAAAAACTTCTCCGCGCTAGCCAATCCACGAACTTTTGCAACCAAGTCCAAATGAAGGGCATAGTCCCCTGGTAACAGCTTGATATCTTGTTGGGTTGTCATCCATTCACATACCTGCATATGCATAAACACAACAGAAGTTGTAAATCATAAGATTAAGATTTTCTTTTAGGGAGGTCCATAGCACAAAAATAATCTTGAAACCCAACCAAAAAATTGTATGGCTGCGGCACTCGGGAAAAAATAAGTCAATATCAATATATTTGAATGATTAAGATTCTTTATATCCAATTGCATGGTTTAGGAGGTTCCCCAATGATTGAACAGTCTAAGACGATTCACGGGTGGGCGATGCATACATTAGTGTGTTAAGGACACACAGCTCATGAGGCCATTGTTGGGCTTTAGACCCATAGCTCAGTTGGTTGACATATTGCAACCTCAACTTTGAGGTTGAAAGTTGAGGTTCAAATCTAGCTTACCAATAAAAAATAAATAAATATATTTGGGCTTGGACCCATAGTTTAGTTGGTTTGACACAAAGCAAAATAACTTTGAGGTCGTGGGTTTGTCCAGCTTACCCATAAAAAATAAACAAGGACACGCAGCTCAGGTCATTAAAATCCACAAACGACTTTATAAAACAAATACAATATCCAGATTAATAGAATTTAGAACTTGACAAGTACCATTCACATTTCAATCCTAGTTAGGGCTTTCCAAGGGAATCTTGTAACTGGTCTCCACATGGCATTCTTAACCAGAATTGCCAGTAAACCTAATAATAAGAAACTAAAGTACAACTTCGCCAAATGGTTGAAGATTACACTGCAAGTTCAGACTCAATGCAATCGAAGATGTGAGAAAGAGCATTTCAAATCCCTACTTTGTGCTCTTGAGCTTTTATTAGGGTAGGAAGTTTGCACTGTTAAAAATAGAGATGTTCATTCCCTCAGAAACCATTCTTAATTTAGAGTAGGAAATAGCTGTCACTTATCAACAGTCAAGGCACCGAAGCAAACCTCTTCCAAAACCAACAAAAATCTCCTAAACCATGGCAATCCCAAGTCTGGTACACAAGTACTGTAGGGATTCTCTGTTCTTAACCATAATCCAAGCTTGCATACACCACGATGAATCCTGCTTGTATTCCATTCCTTTGCTTTTTATATATTCTGCCTTTGATTGCAAAAAAGCAGCACTTGTCTAGTAGGTTATCCATTTTCTGCAATCCTAATACTAGGTTCTGCATTCAGGGAAGTATCTTCATAAATATACATCTTGATAAATAACATATAGACATATATTTCTAGAACAAGAACTGAACAATCCCAGTATACAGCTTCCATCGGAAGGTAATTTTGTACACACCCATTTCCAAGTATTTCTATTCAGACATTTTATGTCCACCATTTTGACTCTCTATCAAGAACCTATATTTTTCTTTCTCACAGATCAAGTAGTACCCGAAAAGAAAAGAAGCATATATACTTTTTTTTTGGTTTTTGATAAGTTGACTTTTATTAATAAGGAGGACAGGATGTCCTCAAAGAAAACAGTACAACTAATCTCTCTCACTACAAACAAAATCCCATCCAAACATAAAATCGTCAAAAAAAGAAACCTTTAAAATTTATAAACTGTTTACACCAAAAGAAAACCAAACCGAGAATGCTTATGATTAGATCCTGAGGAGAGCTTTCCAAGGTCCTTCAAAAGTATGTCTGTTCTTTTCTTTCCATAAAACCTAGCACACGACAAAAGGAAGTAGACTCCATACAATTCTTGCTCTACTAGACAACGCTAAGGTCTTCTAACAATGCACAAGATTAAGGAATGAGCGGGGTTGTCAACAAGCAAAAGATTAAACAAAGAAAGAAAGCGCAACCAGACTGTGAACACCAGATAACAATGAATAAGAAGGTGATCCACTGATTCCCCACTCACCTTACACATACAACAAAAATCCACAAGAAATATGCCTCTCGACTTTAGGAAGCTTATTCAACGCAGCCACTTCAAAAATGCATTCCGTCTTCCATTTCATTTTCTTTATATACCAAATACACTACAAGTTCTTGAAAGCTTTCTTTCCCATTTGAATGGACATTTTCGATAATTTTTAGCCTTTTCCGATACAAGTTAACCCATTTGATGCATTCATTATTTTTTAGCACATTAAATTCTTTATACCAGATTGGGCAACATAAATCCTATTTAACGTCCAACTCCATCTTGACCCATATTTAGATTGAGACCTGTAAGCCCAATTCATTTCTAAATTTTTACTCACTCTTCTTTTGTTAAGCAATCATCATTATGATCATCTATTCTTATCCAAACTCCGCCTGTGGGAGTATTAGACTTGTATTGTAACAAAAAATGGTATCTATACGAATTCCTTTTCACTCATTAGTTCAGCAATAGAACTTATATTACCAATCTCTAACATCTAGCCAACAGGCCCAAATATCAGAATGCTAGAAAAAAATTTAAAAAAAAAAAAAACATATTATATGAAAATAAGTGGAGTTATAAAGTTTTATTAAAAGCATAGTTTTTCACATTGACTCGTCAACATTACGATTCGTCTGAGTTAACTGGGTTTTGGTAAATTTTTATAAAATTAAATAATTTTTAAATGATTTAAACGTTTACGTTCTAAATAACATGTGATCATATTCTAATCCATATTTTACAAAATTCTACCCCGATTTAAATGGTTTATCTCGTCCAAGGCAACATGACTCGGGCGATTCAACCCGGTGTAGTTACGGAACACCGAGTTTTAAAACCATGATTGAAAGTTCCCTAAACATCAGAATCCCAACCTCAGAAAATCAGAAATTCGAAAATCAAAATTAAATAAAATATTACAGATCTCGAGAGCGAGAGAGAACCTCGAGTGCGTGTTTGTAGCGCTTGAGCTTTCGAAGCTCTCTCACGATGCGGTTGAGCTCGTATTTTCGGACACTTTTGCCCTCTTCGGCCCATTTGCGAATCGCGACTACGGCGCTGCGTTTAGGGTATACGAGGCTTAGAAGCCTTCGCCCTAACGTATCCCCGCCGCCGCCTCTAATGGTGGCCCCGCCGCCATTCGAGGGGATCTCAGGAGCAGCTTCTGCAGAGAATGATCGCACCCCATTAATGGCAGTTCGAATGAAACGCGTCAACATCGCTTAACATACGCACTCCCCCCTTCACAGATGACTGTTTCAGTCAACACTTAACGACGTTACGACCTTTTTCTCTGTTTTGGTCTAACAACGTTAAGATTTAACGTAGAGGCCAGAGTACGGCGGAAGGGTTTTGGGGGGTTTTGAACTTGGACTTCTTAAGAGCTGAGATTGAGAGGGAGAAGAGTGAGAGATGATTCTTGTGAAGAGCAAAGTTTCGCTGTCACTTACCAACTTCGAGTCTGCTGCGCAAGTGTATTGGGTACATCTCAAAATGATCCAATGATAGATGTATAATATTAAAGTTCTGTTGAGTAACATGAAAATTGACATTGATTCTCACATTGCTGATGTGGAGTTGCACACATAGTCATTGTTGCTCTTCACTCAAATCTCGATGACAAACATCTATGATTATGTACTTCCATGTCAGCAATGTGATGGATTGTAATTTTCTTGATTTTTTTTTTGTCAAAATGATCTTGTTTATTTAAATTTAAACATAAAAATGGGGGTATTTAGAACCACTCAAATTTTTATGTCTAATCACTTCTACTACACCTTCTCTCATTATAATCGTAAAGAAAAAGATATAAAACCTTTCCGCTCTTACATTTTTGAAACGCTTGATCAAGTTTTTTTTTTTTCTTTTAATTTTTTTTAAACATAATCTAAAGTTTAAAGTATAAATCCTAGACGATTGAGGTGTCACTTGGGCCAGTGTGACAGTCCATGCGACCCAAATACGTACTTTTGTCAATATATAAAATCAACGGAGGTCCTCATTTGGTCTTCGTGAATTACATGGACCGAACAACCTCAGTGCGATAGGCAGAGCCAGCTGCAATGGACAGATCCAAACCACATCAAGAACCATCTTTGGCCTGCAAATGTAATGTTAACTCGAAAATTAAGGACATTAAGTCATCGGCATGCTCGTTATGCCAAATCATGTGGCAATTACACACAGAAGCAACACATGAAGGCAAGTCAGCAACAATAAATATGACAAAGGTCCAAAATAATTTTACTAATGAACAATAACTTCTTACAAGGCAATACTCATGGTTCACAACGTTACACAACAAAAAGGGCTCGTGCTTGCATAAATATTCAGAACGGAACAACAAAATTTGAACCCAATCGCACTAAACTAAAAGTGACCCAAGTTGAATTAAAAAGTTTGAACACACATGTAGACATAACTGTCCATGGGCGTAATCAGCACGGGTGAACTCCTTATACCTAGACATATTACATGACACTATGTATGTGTCTGTTAACATAAAAACCTTAAATGGGGGGAAAAATGGCATTAATGAAGCAAAAAATAATGTTCATAAATTCATAAAAATTCCAGAGGATTATAGAACAATCTAAGCCATTGATCCAAGACTGAAGCTAGCCAAAGTCAATAAACCTGATTATATCCCACAACAAACCTTAAAAAATGATCCAGTGCAAACCGCACTCAAAGGGGCACTAAGATTTAGCACCAAAAAAAAAAAAAAATCCCTTGTTACAATAATTAAGCTTGGCTTATAATTCCGACGGACACTTATTTATCTCTGCTATAAGATGTGTCTTCTTTCTTTTTGGGTCACGGAAACAACATCAAGCCAATTATTTACAAGGGTTTCAGAAACACATTTTCGTTATTATTGTTAAGAACTTTTTAACCTACTCCTGGTGAGTAACATATACCTTTGGAGTGCTAGCATTAGGACCCATGTAGTCTTCGTGATCTTCTCCTTGATCATTAAAAGCAAGGCAGAGCTCAACACCGTCTTCAGAATCTGAGCATGCAATCCTTTGAAGAAACCTGGTACCCCTTCTCTTTTCCAAATAGAATATAGAACACTTGACATTGTTTTAGGGGCTTTGGGCTGAGCTTCCTTGGTTCCGTCATCGTTTGGGTCAGCAGCCTGAATCATAACTTTACACCTGTCCATAGATTGAAAATCATTGTTGATATATTTAATAATAAAAAAAAGCTGAATTATTAAGGTAGAAAATGTAAGAAACAAAAAGATACCTAATTGCAGGATATGTTAAGAAGGTGGCAATGCTCTTTGAGACAGCCCCCAATGCGAAAGCTGAGAAGGCAGAAAGGGCTTCTGGGGAGGACTCCGTACCTGTTTTGTTAGTCTTTTGCCCTTTCAGGAGTTTATGTTTCAGCTGGTCAAATACAGTGTACTGCAACAAAATGCCTAGTTTAGCTCAATTCTGTCTATTTATTGAAGTGTTAAATCTTCTTTATCGATACATTAGAGTTCGCCCGTGCTGTAAGGCCTACAGCACGATCATCCTCTTTGGAGTTAAAGGAGATAAAATAGGAAAAAACAATAAAGTTGTAGGGGTATTATTGGAAAAGGGGTAGAGGAGTAAAGGCAATAAAGTTGGAGGGGTATCATTTGGAAAAGGGGGAGAAGAGGAAAGACAATAGAGTTGGAAGGGTATTATTGGAAAGGAGGGTAAAAGTGAAAAGACAATAAAGTCGAAGGGTATTCTTGTTAAGGGGCAGAGATAAAAAGAAATAAAGTTGAAATTGTTCCTCGAATACGTGCAAGATTGAATCTGAACACTCTGTATGGGGGATGGGCATTGGAAGAAGACACCTGAAGTGCTTTATTATATAGATAGTTATGTCAATGCACATAACAAGACATACAAGGTAAATGTAGGCATGGATGAGTATGCACAAACATCGGGGCCCACCTAAGGAGATCTCCCTAGCTTAAAAAATAATCACATTGAACGGTGGATGGTTAAGATCATCTACTTGGGTGGATCTCCTAGGCGAGGCCAACCGACCCAGCCCATGTATTGTCTCACATGTACAAAATTTGTATGCAAGAAAAGGCGTGGCCAAATACCTGAATTGCAGGGTTCGATGTCAAAATAAGAGAGATGCCAAGGCCATCGAATGCCTCAGTCCAAGTGCCCTCTGAAAGGGTTTCCCAAAGCCCTTTGGATTTCCCAAAAGCACTTGTTTGCATTCTTGAGGATGCTGTATCGAGGGGCTACACATAGATTCAGTAATTAGAGTTTGAACTTCAAGAAATGGAATAGTTGGAGAAAAAGGTAAATAGATAATCAAATGGAGAGCTCCGAGTTTCCATAATAAATGATATTCACAGGATCAAAATAAAAAAAATAAAAAACTGCAATGAATGCAGGATCCAGCGTTGTAACCCACACGTATCATTCATTAGGGTTATGTTAACATGTGCCCTAAGGGCACATGTTAAGATGCATTAAATACAGCTCCACAAAAATTTTACCAACTAAAATGCCCTCAAAAGATATTTTCACTACCAAAAATACCCTAAAATGCTTATCTGCTAGGCGTATTTAATGCATCTTAACATGTGCCCTTAGGGCACACATTAACAAAACCCCATTCATTATGGTAGCTAGTAAGCTATTGGATACTTTCGCAATCAAATATGCATAGATTTCATTGAAAAGATGCTTGCCTGTGTCACTATGGCAGTGCAAGCCCCGGCAGCAGCAGCAACAATCAAATTTGCTTTGGTACCAATGGATTTATTTCCAGTCTTCCCCAGATACAGCCTTTTAAAGTAGCTGTAGCCATAAAAGTAGACAAACTGTGCAATGAAGGATTGCAGGTTCTTTGTCGCAAGACCTTGGTACAATGAAAGAAACTGCCGATTGGCAAATGCTTCCCACAAAACATCAGAGAGATTCCTACATAAGCCAGAGCAATTGAAATCAAATAAACCATATTTAATGGATAATTTCTGTCTCAATCATCTGTTTTTGGGTCATAACCTAACCAAGAACTTGCAAGCAAGTTGTTATGTGTTTAGTGTCAAGTGTCAAGTGTAAGAAGTATAATTCCCAATGCTCCTATAAGAACATCAAATATCCCTTTTCTTGAAATTGAAGGGGCAATTGATCAAAGAAAAGAGAAAACATTCAAGTTCTCCAAACAGAGAATACAGAGAAAGACTACAATGATGAAACAATGGTCCAAGAACTAATACTAATTATGTTACACTGTCTTTGGCAAGAAAAAGGAAATATCATTAACCATGTTAGGATACAATGGAAGAAATGGCCTACAAAATCCTAAGTAGGACTAAGTCTCTTTGCCCAAGTGTGCCACTCTTCCATCAACGCCTCTTTCATGATGGAAACCGTCAATGTCAATCTACCGAATAACACTTTTAAGGGATTTGCTAGCCAGCTGGCCAAAGAAGGATGCAACAAATACACACAAAAAAAACCCAAAGATTAAATTTCATGCCCATGTATCTATAATCTTTAAATTTGATTGGTTCCCAAGAAAAAGCAAATTTCAAACAAAATATACAAGGCATTCCATTACCACTAGCCCAAATTGTGAGCGCTGTTGGGCATGTATTTCATAAAGTTCTCCAGCTGGTCTAATTAAGTTCATATTGCATATGCATGAGGTTTTACAGGAGTATTTTTTAGGTTGTATTCTCTCATGTGTATCAATTAAAGCTAAAGATAATTTATGGTATTCCAATCTTATACAGTCTTCAAAGAGGATTTCAATCACTTGCCCTAAGTATCTGTGCTATTCACATTAATCATCGGCGCAAAGCAACCGAGTGAAAGTCATTTATCTTTACTGAGTTTTTTTTCACCGAGTCTCACTTTCTTCTTCATTCTTCCGTTCTTTCATTCTCAAAGTTTAATGTTCTGACCCAGACCATCAGAGTTAGAAATTCAAATTCTGCAATCGTCATCTTCATCATTGTTATCCTTGTCATCAAACCTTTGTCCAAAAAAATTTGAGTCGGCTGAACAAAGCATGTTCATCCATTAAATTAAGCCACTATTCTGTTAATTCAGGTGTGTTCAAAACCAGTCTCACTGCCTCAATCCATGCTCTCAAGTTGCAAGTTCCTTCTAATTAGGGCTATAATTAGAGGGCTTCATTGCTAATGACCAAACTATCTCAATCAACTTTCCCTAGTTCATTACCCATTGAGCTACAGCTACATTTTCACGAATGTATTACTTTCTTAGTTTTTCCTCTCATCCAGCTTAGCATCATCATCTTTGCTAAGCTTAATCTACAAAGATTTTGTTTCTTGATCACCCAACATTCATCTACATAAAGCAAACCGGTTTTATCGTTGTTTTATAAAATTTTATTATTAAATCTAACTACAGAACGCCCATTGCTCCCCCAAATCTTATATACTCATAATTAACAAAGTAGGGAGGAAACAAAAAAAATTGTGATGACTTTTTCTTTTTCTTTTTTCACATGTTTAGTATGCAAAAAGGACTTTTTTCACAAAGAAATAATGCAGTAAGAAAACACTTTATGCCAATGGTTCAAAACAGATGCAAATAAACATTAATATTCAGTGTTGTAGAAACATAACCACTAATAAGAAAATATTTTTTGAGATAATAATTATTTTTTACAATAAACTAATTCAGTAAGTGAGAATATTTTTATGAGGGTTTGACACATAATAAGGATCACAACTACAAGCTTCTTACAACTATATTCCAAAACAGGGCATAATAATAGCAAATTATGCCTACTGTTGCAGGAGGCCAAATGCCAAATTTGTTGCTGACAGAATACAAAGACCAAAAATGCATAGTTAAGGAGGGAGCATCTGTAGGGTTATTAACGTTCCTCTGAGTTTCAATCACTGCCCTTCAATTCCAAAGAAAGCTGATAAAATGTTCACAACAGGTATCTTACAAGGAATCTCTAAGATTTGACCTAATTGAGATATCATGGGGTGAGTTGAAGATGACTTTCTTCAGCCCTATTGGGTAAGGGTGCGAATATCCAAATTGAGTCAAAGACGATGTTCTTTAGCAGTGGTTGTGTGTCTTTGTTCAAGGTCCCTATCAAAACTCACTTGCTAAGATGTCCCATTAAAATAAATTATAGAATGATCGGAATGCAAATCACTCGAGCTTTTACCCTGTTGTTCAATATGTTTCTCATTGTCTTCGTTTCCTTGTCTCACTTTACACAAATCATTTTCGTTGACCACAAAATCACATGAGAGTGCATCAGGGGAAAAAATGAGCTAATGAAGAATATTAGATACAAGATTAACAAATGGTTAGCAAATTTTGGCGTTGTAAGCAAGCCATCCATATGACAATCAAGTTTCAAGAATTGAACCACCATTTAAGAATTAAATGTGTGTAACAAATTTCCAAATTGTATGGATACCTCACTCTTATGTTGCTAACTTCTTTTTTCTTCGATAGGTAAGCTGGACTTGAACCCACGACCTCAAAATTGGTTTGGAATGTGTAAAACCAACTGAGCCATGGGTGTAAGCCCTCTACGTTGCTAACATCAAATTGTCATTAAATGAACCAAAATACAGAGGTCTCCAAAAATGAAGATCGCATTAAGAATGTAAAATGTAAACAACCCAATTGCAACACAGATGTCATACAAGAATCCCTGCGAAGTGATAGAGAACAGATCTCTCTCTCTCTCGACAATCTCTAGAAATCCCACCACCTTGTTGCATCCAAATTCCCCAAATGCTTCAGAAAAATTGTTTTTTCCAATATAAGATCGCTTAGTTTAGTTTAGTTAGAATGGGTATTTAAAAATGAAACCAATACCTAAATCAACGTGAACTCATCATTTATAATTTATTCAAACCTAACAAAAACCGCAAACCCCTCCATGATAACTTCATACTGAATGATCAGTTGAGATCCTCCATTAAATTCAAATTTCTGACTAAGAACTGGTAGAAACTAAGGCTTTAAATCTCCAATTAATTTAAAAAAACCCAGATATTTTTCTTAGCTTTAAAACAACAATTTGGGTTTATGTTCCCTAAATTCAACCAAAACATTAACGCCTAAAATAATTTTACCCAAATTAGAATCAGATCAAACTGTATGAAAGATTCCAAATACTAATCAACAAATATGTAGTCAATAATATTTAACAGAAGACACACCCATAAAAGATCTAAAATATCCAGAAAAATTCAAACTTGAAAGTCGCTTTCAATTAAAAAAAAAAAAAAACATCAAAGGAATCGCACAAATAACTTTATAGTCATGTAACAGAACCATCAGAGAATTAATCAAACTTAAGAAAAATCTACAATATATATAAGAGAGAAAAAAAAAATTTGAAAAAGGGAAGATTTTTAAACCTGTACTTTTGCTGGCCATGAGCACGAACCTCAGCCTGGTATTTAGTCTTACACGTGTCGAGGGGATAGAGAATTGTTGTGCTCAGAAGAGATCCAATGGCGCCTGAAGTCGCCTCTGATAGAGATTCAAGATCAACAGACATCACGAAATCTTAAAATGATCAAAAAAGAAAGAAAGAGAGAGAGAGGAAAGAAGGATCAAACATCCATGGAGAAATAAATTTTTTGCTTTGGTTTCGTTAATGAGTTTAGTTGAGACTAGAGAGCGATTGAGAGCTGAAAATTGGCGGAAAAGAGGTGAAATTTTTCTAGGGTACAACAACGTTGGATGCGGATTTTGGAACGACGGCAAAGATTGAAATGATAATAACAGACTAGAATGATACTAGAGGTTCGTAGGTGAAGATTCCTAGAAATTCTTATTAATGCATTCACGTATCAGTTGGTGTCCAGCGACGTAAGACGCTAGAATTTTTTCAGTTGGAGAAGCGTAAACGAGCGTCTCTGTCTTAACGGTGGAACTAACGGCACTTTCACGGAGCTTCTATAGTAAAATTCCACGTGCAGTCATGGAACCACTCGAAAGGAAAGAACTTTGAAACGGCCTTCAAAATTTCGGTGGAGCCGTCCCCTTTATATCACACGTGCGTATTTCACGCTTTACTAACCCAAGTTTCCTCTTTGTTAGGAGGCAAAAGAGGAAAGATAACAAAACTTGAAAAAAAAAAAAAAAAAAAATTGAAAAGATATTATTAAAAATGAGTAAAAATAAATATGAAAAAAAATTGGAGGGGGTAATTTAAAAAAAAAAAATAGAGAAAAAAAAAGAAAGTAAAGTTGATGGAATATTATTAAAAAAAGGTAGACAAAAAAGAAAAAGAAAATAAGGGTATTCTTGAAAAATAAGGAAAAAAGAAAAGGAAACCGAGTGAAGAATTGTCTTCTAGATTGGTGAAGAAATTAAATTCCAATCCCTTCTTACAAGGGATAAACATTGGGCAGTGAACTATTGTAATTTATCATGAGTAAGGATCCAGAATGGTGTCTCCTTCCTAACTAAGGTTCCATGGCATACAATTTTATGCTATGTGACATTTTTTTGGGATCCACTGACCGTATGGATATGAGGCCCATCCCTTAGTGAACCTACCTATCGAAAATCATAGTGTTTGATAACTTTTATCTACTAGATCTAAGTTCTTGAAAAATATCTTAAATCCAACGATTAGAAATCATTCTTAAGAAAATGCTATTATCAATAGATGCACATCACCAATTAACTTGATCTTTTGTGTGTAGATTCACCAAGGGATGGATCACATATCCATAAGTCAATGGGTCACAAAAATGTCATGTGGTACAAAATTGGGTGCCACCCGACCTTAGTTAGGAACGGGACATCGTTTTGGATCCCTATTCTTATTATATAGATTAGAGTTTGTCTGAGAATGGATATTCTTTTGGGATTAAAGGTTATTACTAAAAAGGATTACAAAGGAAATATAAATTTTGGGGGTAGTCTTGGAAAAAAAAACATAAAAGAAAAAAGACAATAACGTTGAAAGGGCATTCTTGAAAATAAAAAAAAGATGAAAGAAACTAAAATTAAAAATTGATGTACCCCTCTTTATGTGAGGGATGGAGAAAGAGTATAAGATCCAACGTTGTATATAGATTTGACACTCTTACGCTTTCAAATTGTTGATATACCCCTTGAACTTAGTCTTTTCTAATCAACCAATGAAAAATGATGTAAAAGTGATTTTTCTTTCCAAAATCAATCATCTTCAACTTAGTTGCATGTGATGAAGATGACGATGATGAGATGATAATGGTGGTGGTGATGATGATGACATTGAGTTCATTTTTTATTAGTCTATGATAAAAAACCAAAGTTAAGCTTCACTAATCTGAGCAAAAGAGATATCCCAAATATTCACAAAAACATAGAGGGGACATCTTTATTTTGAAAACATGAGAGGAGGCATGTGAGGCTAGCCACCAAGCAAGGTGTGACCTAAGTCCATTCAACCAAATGCAAGACGAGAGGCTTTCTCCATAATTTTGAAGAGGGTTGGCTGCTACAAAGTTGAACTCTATTTGAAGTATGTTGATTCAAATAAGAGTACGGTTGTTAATAGCCAAGGCCTCGAAAAGGTGGGTTGTACTTAGACAAGCCCTATATTCCTATCAAGTTAACCCCGAGCCTGACGTTAACTGACTTACGCGAAGTTTGGGCTGAAATAGTTTTATACAAATATTATGTAGGCAAATTTTTTTAAACATATTATCATTAATTCATTATCGATATGGTTTTCTTGAAAAATGCGACATGGGAACATGCACACCTATGCTCCATAATAGATTCTTGTTGTGATTATGAGGAGAGAAACCAAATACGCACGTCAAGAACTTTTTCACACTCCAAAAATGTTGCTCCGGTGCCCCTGTAAATAGCATTCATCAACATGTTCAATGCAATATATATGACAAAAAACTTGAGGCAAAATATATTCATTTTAGTGGATGAAATTTTTCGCTCCATCTCCTTGGTGTGCTTATAACTTGAGCAGACTAGCCCAAGCTCAAACCGGGGTCAACTCGATTAATGGCCAAGCCTGGACCAAGTCACGTAGAACATGAGTTGAGCCAAAGTTAAAATAAGTCATACCCGGCCTTAATTTGGATTGAGGGTTTGGGTGGCCCAGCTCAACCTGAATCCAAGGGTATATACTAATATATAAATATTTTTATATTAATTATATCTGTTTATTTATTTTAAAATTATTTTTTAAATATTCCTTGTTTAAGATATACATTTTTTATTTATACTAGTTGTTGTATTTTTTATTTACAATATATAAGTTCTTTGCTAATCTAAACAAAATTAGACTTCTTCAATGAGCTCAACTCGTGTTCAGAAGCTCAAGCTCAGATTGAGCTTGGGTTAATGAGCTCAGTATCAATGCTAGGGTTGAGGGCTCTGCCACTTGAGTTAAGCTTGAGTCTACACTCTAATCTGTCCAAGTTGCAATCCTACTTGAAACACAACCCTTCCAACGTCCAAGTCAAATATACAAACAAATTAGTAGAGCATTTGAGGCCAAAGAGAGGAAAAAAAAAAAAAAACGTATCACTGATTTGGATTACAAATTTGTTATTAAGAAATTTTTATGCTAAGCCGATGAATCAATGGCATGACACCACATGTATTGAAAAAGCAAGAGTGATTGGTTAGTGAAGAGAAAATTTCTGAACGGTTTGGAGTTCGGATTTTAAGTGTTTTTGTCAATACACGTGGAGTCATTCTATTGGTTCACCAGCTTAGCACAGAAATTTCTTAACATCAAATTTGTACTCTATGATTTGTGAATCCATTCTCTATTTATAAAGGAAATCTAAGAATCTTATATTCGGTTACCTTATCAATCCATATGAAACAATCGAACGAAAAACAAATTAGACCATGGAAATAAAATCATCAGTTTGTTTTTTTGTAGTGAACTGGGCTGTCCGCTATGGAGCCCAGAAAGTAGGGCCAGGTTCAAATATGTTCAGCCCTTTTAAACATCAAATTAGAATCATTTAATGAAAATCATCAAATTAAAAATTAAAATCATTTTTTAGAAGAAACAAAATCAAAATAAACAAAATTTGACAAATTAGCCGATGGGGCGGATTGGCCACATGGTGTATGGTTTTCGTTCAACCATATTGGCTTTGTCAATCAGCCACACAATGTTGCAATGAGTTGGAAAATGATTGAAATATACAACTCATGGGTTCGAAGGGAGTGCAATTTAGGGTTGCATGATTTCGGATGATAGGAAAAGGGCGATGAAATTGAAGTGAGATTCAAATAAAAATGATGTTGAATATCTTCGGAGTTTAAGTTTAATGCGAGGACTCTCTCATTAAACAAATATATTATTGTTAACCAACCAACAACTCCCAAAGAACGATCTATTGGAGAGAGAGAAAACTATGAATATAAGAGAGTCATGGGACTTAATTGGGGTATGACACACTCGAAAGTAGAGGAAAATATACACTCAACACTCCTCTTCACTTATAAGGATGGAAAGAATTGAACCCATGATCTATTCGAACTTAACACTTTGATACCATGTTAACCAACCAACTATTCCCAAAGACTAATCTATTGGAGAGAGTGAGAACTCTAAATATAAGAGGGTCACGGGGATTAACTGGGGTATGACATATATGAACCATGCATAAGGCACCATTTCACTTGGATTCGTGAACATGTTGTCCCCCGTTAAAAACAAGAAGCTTAATTTCACCCCATTCTATGTCATTTGGACACTTATTGGGTAAGGGCAATCTTTTGATAGATATAAAAAACGAATCTTCTTGAGCTATAAACAAAGTTATATACATGAGGCCATACATCCAAATTGGGTCTTCGACTTGGTATAATGCAGCAAAAATGACTTTCTATAACATTTTATTTATGACGTTCATTTAAAAATGTTAGAAGAAAATACATTCTTGTACGTGAGCGTAAACTAATATCTCTATCACCATCACCAATCAAGAAGAAAATGCATTCATGTACATAAGCGAAAAATGGCGTGGATGGTTAGAATTCTTCCATAATATAATAATTAGTCTAAAGGTAATTGACCAATATATAGGGGGGTCATTTCATGATTAAGAGACAAAAGAAAACAAAATTTCTCTCATTAATTAGTGGGATCAATAATTCCAAGGAGACAAAGAATCTTATGATCTCTAGCCATGCACTAGATTCCCTGAATATAGTGGAGGTGGGTCCATCTTGGATACCCTAATTGATCCTCTGTTATGATTTCCACCGTCCATCCTTTTTTTAACCAATTAAATATATAATACCATATTTTTGGCAAGTTAATGCAAATTATAGTTTTAAAATGGGTTGGAGTTGACTCGACTTGATTGGATTTTGAGTTTACTCATAAAAACCAAAACTTGGTGGAATCAACTCAGTGAGCCAACTTGGTAAATCATCTCTGATGATCAAGTCAAGTAACACTGGCAGAACCTCCTATGGTTCCGTTCACCTACGGATACTCTTCGTATCTCAATCGCTCATTAGACATTAATTTAATTTACAAAGAGAACTGCTATTAACACAGTAACTTTTACTTATAACACTCCAATCCATATATAAACAGGGAATATAATTTCTCTTTTACAAATATTTATTATCCATATGCAACATGCCAATAAAGAAGTCAAATCTTATATAGTCCTTTAGAGTGGGCTGGTGGACATAGTGCGATTGGGTCATGGGTGGGTTTGGTTGACCAATATGGGTCATTATGTGGAGGTGATGAGAAGGATTAGGTCCACCAAAAAAAGACAAACTTTATAATCTAATTTCCTTTTTCATTTCTTGTCTGTCCCATATTGGTTACATGGATTGCATGTTTTGCATGCCCGTTTGGTCGGTCACATTTTACATCTACATTTCATTTCTTTCCCAAAATTTTGGGAGAATTTAGTGAAGTATATATATATATATATATATATATATATATATATATATATATATATATATATATATATATATATATATATATATATATATATATATAGGGTCCCGTTCGGCACCCTAAGTTTTACCACACACTTTAACAAACGCGTTTTGTCCTACATGGGTTAGAAGTTTCGGAATGGGCTGATTTTTGGTGAGGATGATCTCTATGGTGAGGAGATCATCCTCACCAAAAATCAGCTCATTCCAAAACTTCTAACCCCATCAAAAATGATTTACAAAAAATGGACGGTCTACGATTTTTCAACTTGTAAACATGGGGCTAAACATTTCGGAATGGGCTGATTTTTGGGGAGGATGATCTTCTAATCATAGAGATCATCCTCACCAAAAATCAGCCCATTCCAAAACTTCTAACCCATGTAGGACAAAAAACGTTTGTTAAAGTGTGTGGTAAAACTTAGGGTGCTGAACATTTCCCATATATATATATATAGGGAAATGTTCAGCAACAAACATTTTGACAAACATTTTGGCAAAACATTTTTGAAAATATGGGTTACAGGTTTTGGAATGGGCTGATTTTTGGTGAGGATGATCTCTACAGGGAATAGATCATCATCACCAAAAATCAGCCCATTCCAAAACTTCTAACCCATCAAAAATGGTTTACAAAAAATGGACGGTTCACAATTTTTCAACCTGTTAACATGGGGCTAGAAGTTTTGGAATGGGCTGATTTTTGATGAGAATGATCTCCTCACCGTAGAGATCATCCTCACCAAAAATCAGCCCATTCCAAAACCTCTAACCCATGTTTTGAAAAATGTTTTGCCAAAATGTTTGTCAAAATGTTTGTTGCTGAAAGGGACCCATATATATATATATATATATATATATATATATATATATAGGGAGCGGTTCAGCAGTCCTAAAGTTTGCCAAGTTTTGTGCCAAACATTTTTTGTAAATCAATTTTGATGGGGTTAGAAGTTTTGGAATATGCTGATTTTTTGTGAGGATGATCTCTATGATGAAGAGATCATCCTCATAAAAAATCAGCTCATTTTGAAACGTCTAACCCTAGTTTACAAGTTGAAGAATCGTGGATCGTCCAATTTTTGTAAATCACTTTTGATGGGGTTAGAAGTTTTGGAATAGGCTGATTTTTGGTGAGGATGATCTCCTCATCATAGAGATCATCCTCACAAAAAAATCAGCTCATTCCAAATCTTCTAACCCATATTTTGAAAAATGTTTGGCACCAAACTTGGCAAACTTTAGGGCTGTTGAACCGTCCCCATATATATATATATATATATATATATATATATATATATATATATATATATATATATATATATATATATATATATATATATATATATATATATATATATCATAAATGATTTTTTGACTTGAAAATTTTCACTCGATTGACATGGTAAGGGCATAGAATCGTAGATATTTTTCTTTGTGTATCCCGAAGAAAAATGTCTACAATGTTGTGCTCTTGCCACATCAATCGGGTGAAGACTGGATGAAAATTTTTGAGTAAAAAAATCACGACTCTACCTATATTAGTCATAAGTGTAGGATTGGGGAGAAAAATTACTCACAGACAAGTCAATCTGGGAATCCCAAATTGATCAATTGGGCATCGACCAATTTACAAAACTACTCTCATTAGGCTTCATGCAATTGATCATCCAGAATACTATGAAATTCTACATTGACTTTTCTATGAGTAAAAGATCTCTTGGGATATTATATATGAATTCACACCCAATGACAGAAGACTTGATTTTAGATAGAGTACAATGAACGAACAATATTTATTTAACCAACCCCAAATCTTTGAGACAAGGCATTTATTATTGTTGTTGTAATATAACAATAACCAAGCAATAAACATATAGAAAAGAAATAAAAGATCAAAGATGCAAGCACACGAGGGATTCTTCCACAATTTGATGATAATGTGTTAAAAAAACCTAAACAATAACATGGATCACATGATCCTTCACCAAAGATGGATTAGTGAATTTTGGGGATGTGGTAACCCAAAGATTGCAACCATCGTGCACCTATACTCGGTCTTGTATACCACAACTTGCAATCTTCTTGCCCACTTGATTAACTTAAAGGGACATTTTAAAAAACGAAGAAAAAGTTTTTGTCAAAGGTACAAATTTAAATAAACATTTTGGTCATATACTTTGATTGATATATTCTAGTTGAATTTTCCCATCTTCATTCTAGTTTTTAGGCTTTAGCTCCATCGTCTTGGCAAGTGCACTTTGACTACTAAGTTAGTAGAAATTGCAGTAGAATAACACTGTTATATATTGAGTAATGTCACTTACCTTTGCATTTTTTTATTTAGTTTATATAATTTTTGAAATTTCCTAATTATATATATTTTTTTCAATTCTCTATTATATCCAACTCTAAAATTGATAAATGCATAAATTACCTATTTTTACCCCTACTTTATGGTGGTTATTTAACATTAATTTAATTCATTTAGCCTAATTAGTTGAATTTTCAATTTTATAAGTATGGAAATGTCAATAAGTAAAAGAATGACTAAAGATGAATTTTTTGTGAAGAAAAATTGTAAAAGGAAGGAGTAGTTATTGAAAAAAATAAAATGAATAGTCAAAAATAGAAAAAGAGAAAAAGTTTTTAAAAGAGAGACTTAAATGTACTCAAGTCTTATTCTAAAATAATCCTTACATCTCTCATATATTTTTTTTTCAATTTCTTTCCTTCTCTCATCCACATATGAATTTCTCTTTTTTTTTATTTTTTATTTATTTATTTTTCTCTTAATTTTCTATTTATTCTATAGAGAATTCTTCTTCTTCTTCAATCTTCCTTCATCTTTAGTTTTCTTCTTCTTCTTCTTTTTTTAAAAATTATTTTTCTAGATTTTTTATTCAATAATTTTTATAGATTTTTCTATAGAGTTTGTCAACAAAAATCTTAGTTTGGACTAAGGGTGAAGCTTGAAAATTATCAATTTTTTTTTTTATAATAATGATGTATAATTTTCATTTTTTTTAATTAATATAAAGATAAGTTAATTATTTTGATTAATTTAATATCCATAAATTCTTTTTGAATTTTTGTTTATAATTATCACATCGAATCTTTGAAAATTTTCTTTGATTCATTGTGGATGGATGTTATATTGATTACTTAGAGAATCCTTATGATATGTAAATGTGTTACACATGACGACTTTAGATTTTTCAAAATACTTTAATAAATAAAATTTTGATTTAATTGATATATCATCCGGTTAGAGAGAATATTTAAATTGATCAAAAATAAAATTATGAATTTTTTAGTAGATCTCTGATGCATTGCTTTTTAAATTCGTTTTTATTTTGCTCCTTATGCGAGTGTAAAAAATCATATGTTTTCATAGTTTAGTTTAATCTTCTTTCACATCACATGTGTTTTTTATTCACTTGTTACACGATCCCGTGAATCAACCTCACACTCTTGAGATTGTATTACTTCTCTACACAACCTATACTTGGGATTATTAATCTACACTATTTCAAAGATTGCAAAAGCTTCTTGGAAGATCTTCTATTCATGATGGTGTCTTAGTTCATTTATTTGCCAAGGCACATGTTTAGTCCATCAACCTCCGTTATAGGATCTGGATCATGATGTATAACCTATCAGGGTAATCCCAAAAAGGCCATGGTTACCCCCTCTCAATTATGAGGCTTTGGCTTTCAATTTTCTTAGGGCTTGGAAAATTTTTATGTTCCCACAATCATCAAGGAGACCAGAAAAAAGGAAAGAGTCGTGCTGGGGTGACATTGGGATTTACTGCAATTCTCACATTTCATAAGTGGGGTGCACACATAACCGTAGATGTTTCTTAAGATACGAGTAAAAAGCATCTAAGGTTTTGTGTGCACCTCCACATTAGAAATGTGAATCACAGTAAATCCAATGTCACCAAGAAAAACAGTACCTAAACAGTCAACATGTAGACCTAAAAGAGGTAAGCCAATTAATTAATGGTCCTGATTTTATGTGCACCAGTAGTAAACCATGCTACTGAAACTGGTCTTCTATACAAGTGAGTGTTGATAGTTTCCATTGTCTTTTAACTCCTTATGTCCACTTATCTAAAAGGGTATCTCCAATTATACATTTGTTGAGGGTATTTTGGGAATAATAAGATAAGCCAAATATACCTCCATATTGTAGAGAGAAACCATTTATAATAACATTGACAACTACCATTAAAATATTTTACTGATATCAAATTCAAAATATTAAGCCAAAAAAGGGACAAAAGGGTAAAAAATAATCAAAAAGAGTAAGAGGAGGCTTTAAGAGTGGCCACCCAAAAAGGCTCCCAAATCAAACTCCCTTTGTTCCCCAGCCTACCTTCCTTGCACCTGCTTGGCTTTTGAAATTCTTCCATTCCCATTTCATCCTCATCACTCCCTTTAATGTCATTTGTCTCCTCATCCACGTAATCTTCGACTTCTTTGCGTATAATTTCACGTACACGTTCTTGGTCTTCATAATGTTCTTCTTTTCCTTCTTCGACGGCTTCGGAGTCTAAATAAGAATAATTACAATTATTTAGAAAGTGAAGCTTAAGACAACCATCAATCCTTTCAGCTTTAAAGATTGTATTTGATGGGACAATGACGGCTTTCATCACCAAGCGTCCACCTTCGCGGTGGGACCTAATGCGGAGGCAGTTGGTACCACTGATTGATGTTAAGGGAGGTGGGTAAGATCCATTATTTATCGTACTGTACTTTGAAATTTGTCGTAATTTTGTTGGAGTTGAAAATGAAGAGATATCGAGGTTCTCACTAACATTACTTCCTGTCTCGCAACCTAAATTCTCCGTGCACAAGTCTAAGCTCTTCTGGCTAAGCCTCGACGACGAATGCTTAATGAGAGAGTGAACATAAGGCCTGTCTTTGTCCTCCTTTAGATCCTTTGAGAGACTTTGAGATGTATTAGTGATAGTTTTGATAAAGCTCCATCCCCCAAAGTCGTCATTCGAGTTGATGTTGGTGTTGTCGTTGTTGTTGTCATTGTCATCATTATTGTCGTCATTAATCGTGATGATGTTGTTGCCATACCCATCAGTGTCGTAAACTGATTTTGGTCTTTGAGACCATTTAATGGGTCGGAGGAAGTGTGACTTGGGTGCAACCAATTTGAGTCCCAAGGCTTGTGGTTCGGCAAGCTCGGGTTCAAGACATGATTGCAGCCCCTGATACACTGTGGATGACATGACTATATAATACACCGTCACGAAAATTAGTGGAGAAATGTAAAAAAAGGAGAGAGGATTGAAAGAGTAGGAAGAACAATGGAGATGGGTTTTTTAATTAGAATGCAAAAGTGTGAGGGTTTGAGACCCTTATAGTTGCATAAAAAAGATTAAGAGAAGGAAAATCCATGTGTTGGAGTGGGTGAGGAAGTTAAAAGATAAGAGGAGAAGATTGAGGAAGAGAAGAGGTAGAGAAGAAAAGAAGAGAGGATATGGGAAACAAGAGAAGAGGTAGAGAAGAAAAGAAGAGAGGATATGGGAAAGAAGTGAGAGGAGTGGGTGTGAATTTGTAGTCCCACAAAAGTGACAATAGGGACGTAAAGTGAAGACAGAGAGAAAGAGAGAGAAAACAAAAGGATTATTTGAAATATTTCATGAAAAGGGTTGCTATCTCTCCTTATTTTCCTTGTGATACATTTGTTCTCATTTATTCATTTTAGATAGCCAACTTAAGAGTCAAAAATGTATGTGGACGTGTTCAAAGGGAAGGAAACATCAAGACCCACTGAAATATATTAGTGTATGAAATTACTTAAATGCCCATACTCCAAACTCTTCCAACCTAGTGTAAGTGTCCAAATAACTTTCAAAGTTTCAACAGAACTCCACTTTGATGGTTTCTGTTGGTTTTTATTTAAAGTAAGGAGACCAACATATCTCTGCTTTTGGTCTGGCCTAGCTTGTTAAAAATGACAAAACTACACAGATAGAACAAAAGCCACCAACACACTCACATACTAACACACCCTTTGATGTATTTTATTTTATAGTTTTATTTATTTTGCTTTAGAAATGTTAAAGATCTTGAAAAGAAGGAAATGACCTTCCACTAACTCAAACAACCTTTTGTTTGATGGCTAGGTCTTAACCTATGAAAACTACTAAGGGTTGAATGGGTACCCAATTAGGTTGACAATGGATCGGATTTGGATCATACTGAAGTTCATTTGGAACCTCTTTGATAAGAGTTGGATCAGTTTGGATCCAAATGGATAACTTGGACTGGATGTTTTTGGATCTCAACAAGTTCCAACCCGATTCGGCTACTATACTTCCACTCCTGGGCCAAGAAGTGAGAGTTATTATAAGTTGGGTTTAAGAAATTCCAGGTTCAACAATTTCCACTAATGATTCACTTTTCTTCCATAAAGGAGGATTTTAGTGAATAAATATTTTATATTTAAACAAAAAATGTAGCATATATTTTACATTTTCTTGCATTTTATCATATTGGGGTCCGGTCAAATCGGGATGTAATTGACATAAACCGATAGAAATGATAGTAGATTAGATACAAAATCCATCATCCAAACCTAAAGTAATCGGATCGGATTTTGGGTCATTCAATCCCTAAGAACCAATTAATCAACGTGAAGGTGGGCCAACGGGTTTCGAACCTAGGTTGTGGGACCAACACTCTACATGACATTACCAACTTACCTAATTGTAGGGTAAGTTATACATAGTAGGGTTTGTATGACACATGGAGCTCGCTCCATGTATAGTAGTGCAAAAAATGTCATCTTTTGTCTAATACGTATGTAATTCTTATTTTTCTAATTATTTCTTCTCTCAATGTTTTTTAATACAACAGATGAGCACCTAACACTAATTGGATCTTGGGTATTAGTTGAACCGAACCGACCCATTTGAACTTTTATTACTATCCTCCCCATCCCTCTTCCTTTATGGGTCACCAGTTGTAAAAAATTTCACCATTGCCTTACTAAGTTTGAGAGGCACCACATGAGCACTTTCATCACTATTTATCGTCAAAACAAAAGTTTGTTGAACATGGGTGACAACAGTTCCCATGCAACAGTCAAGTACAAACGACTGTCACAAAAGTAAGTAATTAAAAATAAAAGAAAATAAAAACTCCCAATAGGAAATCAACCAATTAAATCGGCAAATCAACAAATTAATCCATGATTTGTCGATTAATTGCAAAATTTATCTCCTTCAACCTTCAAATCTCGAGAATAAGATGGGGTTTTTTTTTTATGGCGTTTCGTGAAGAAACTCAAAATAATCATTCATATAAGCCCCAGAATTTTCTTGAATATTTTTTTTTGAAACTTTCCCAAATTTATCTAAATTAAATCGAAGTAAGCCCGTCAAATAATTACCTAATCCGCCTCACCCAAGTGGGTACACAACATATGGTCTCCCTATTATTTATTTATTTATTTTATAAAGAAAAACATAACTCTAGTAAATATGGCATATTTAGGGACTTTTGATTACTATGGAATTATAATTGTAAAGTACATTGGAATAAGACCATCACAAGCAGTGGGGTTGAATTAACAGCTCTTTCATACCCTTTAAAATTGTTTCTTGACTTATAGTTAATTTGACCTCATCAAACTCTTGGACATAGGGGCTGTTTGGATTGTCTTTTTGAATCCAAAGTATGTATTTTTTGAAAGTGGTTTTGTGCAAAAGATAAACCTTGCTATGAAAATGGTGATCCAAACTGCCCCTAAAGCTTACTACTCTTTCTTTACTTTTCTAAGCAAATTGTGATCAAAGCCACTATCTCATATTTGCAGACTAGCTCACCATCCCAGAACACCACGTCAAACCCTTGAAACATTCCAAACCTTTAGAATTGAATGGACTTTGAAGTACACCTAAATAGAAAAAAAAAAAATGATAAATTAAAAAGAAAGCTGCTATTGGCACCCCAACAAGTTTCTTATTACACCTCAATTTCTTAAATTATTTATCACACCCCAATTAAAGATTAAAACACATTCAAACATGACAAAGGTTTGGCTCAAATTATAATCTCAACATTACAAAACATTATAACACTCTATCAAACTGTTTCAGTAGTTGTTTAAAATCCTAAACCACCACCCCCCCCCCCCCCCCCCCCCCCCCCCAAAAAAAAAAATAATAAATAAATAGAAAAAAAAAAAAAAAACAAGAGATTTTCTATTAGCACTCCAACTTTTACATATTAGCAATCATTTCCTTATTTTCTTTTTCGTTTTTAATTGGAGTGCAATTTAGTAAAAGTTGGGGTGCCAATGGCTGCTCGCATAAAATAAAATAAAAGATAATCAAAAATCAACCAAAAGGGTTGATTTTATCCACCAAGGATATCTTCTGCCAAGGAAAAAAAAATCACCTAATCTAATCAAATACCAACCAAGAGAATGCAATAGACAAGACCAGTATTCCATTTGAATGGCACCATTTTGTTTTGAAGACCGACTGATCGTGCCATATATCCAAACTCGTAAGTACCAGCACAGCATGTCTGATACAGATAAGGAGTACGAACCTTATCGTACTCCCATAGTCACTCATGTATTCCTCTTCTAACTATGGCTTGTTAAAAATTGCATAAGGTATCTTCCAAAGGTCTCACATGGGGTTATGATTCTGAAGAATATACCATGACACAAAACAAGAGGAGACAGATTGGTACCCTTTGGTGCTTCTAAAAATACATCCTTTTAGCTCTCACTTCAAGGGGGAAAAAAAAGCCTCTTTGTAAGTGAGTGCAATAAGAACATGGGCTCTTACCTCCCTACCTCCACACCCTCAAACCCCTAACCATCAAATTTGCACTCAAAAGCCCTCTTTACTTTTGATTTGGTTTGGACAACCAAGTAATAGGGAGACTCATTTAACTAAGACCCTAACCATCAAATTTGCACTCACAAGTCACAACCCCTCTTTGCTTTTGAATTAGTTTAGCCAATCAAGAAAAAGACTCTTAAAACTATGAAAAAGTGCGATTGTCTGTTTCTCATGTGCCATTGGCCTCCCTGAAGTTGCACATAATTTTTAACTTTATTTTGTGGTTTTCTTTAAGACACGTTAAGAAAGTTGTGAGAATCCACTTCATGGCTTACCCAAGCACATGTAAGCCTTTTTTGGACCATGTTAGTGCCACCTTTTTTTCTTCCCTTGCATTGGTCATCTTTGTTTACTAAAAGAAAAAAAAGAATGATCTACGTAAACCATGCAAACGTGTCACGCAATTAGTACTCGGAGAAAAAATGAATTGTGCATTGAGACCTTGAAAAACTTTAAGAGTTTGTATACATGAGGTTGAAACTCAACTTTACAGCTAATATGACAATGGGTAGAATTTCATGTGGAACTGATTGTTTTTCCGAGGTTATTGTTTTATTAAGGAAATTATCGATCGCTTTCTTGATTAGAATGACTGTTAATACATTGAAAGGTTTCTGTACTTAGTCTAACCCAGAACTAATATATTATATAATCTGACGTCGTTAGCATTTGAAGTCGTATGGTTTCTTTTTCGTAGATTCTTATCCTATTAAGAAAATAATCTATTGCTTTCCAGATTATGATGACTGATAGAAGTTGAGGATTTCTGTATTTGGCCTACCCAAAGGTATTAAGTCATCTAAGGTGTTAAAATACTACAGAATCTAATGTAAAGGTGTAGAATTTCAAGTGGCATGCATTTTTTTTTCTTAGACTTTTTTTTTTCTTCTTTTAAGGAAATATTCTATGTTTTCATGGCTATGATGGATGACTCTTAGACATTGAAGGGTTTCTGCCTACCCAAAGATATTAATTCATCTGTAGTGTTAATCTGATCTACCAAATATACAAAGATAGGTAGATGATATATATATGGAAATGTTCAACACCCTAAGCTTTACCCTACACTTTAACAAACATGTTTTGTCCTACATGGGTTAGAATTTTTTGAATGGGCTGATTTTTGGTGAGGATGATCTCTATGATTAGAAGATCATCCTCAGCAAAAATCAGCCCATTCCGAAATTTTTAACCCCATGCTTACAAGTTGACAAATCGTGGACCGTCCTTTTTTTATAAATCATTTTTTATGGGGTTAGAAGTTTTGGAATGAGCTGATTTTTGGTGAGGATGATCTCCTCACCATAGAGATCATCCTCGCCAAAAATCAGCCCATTCTAAAACTTCTAACCCATGTAGGACAAAACACGTTTGTTAAAGTGTAGGGTAAAGCTTAAGGTGGGGAACGGGACCATATATATATATATATAGGGTCCGTTCAGCAACAAACATTTGGACAAACATTTTGGCAAAACATTTTTCAAAACATGGGTTAGAAGTTTTGGAATGGGATGATTTTTGGTGAGGATGATCTCCTCACTCTAACCCATGTTTTGAAAAATGTTTTGCCAAAATGTTTGTTGCTCAACATTTCCCACATATATATATATATATATATATATATATATATATATATATATATATATATATATATATATATATATGGCATTTTTTTGACAAAATCCCAAACAACATTTTAGACAAAGCATTTTATTTTATATGGGTTAAAAGTTTCGGAATGGACTGATTTTTTTGTAAGGATGATCTCTATGATGAGAAAATCTTCATCACAAATAATAGTCAAATTTGAAATTTATAAGTTAAAGAATTGTGAACCGTCAATTTTTTACCTTAAGTTTGTAACCACTTTTCATGGGATTAGAATGTTCAAAATTGGCTGATTTTTTGTGAGGATGATCTACTCACCAATCTCACAAAAAATCAGTCTATTCCGAAACTTTTTAACCATATAAGACAAAATTTTGTCTAGAATATTGTCTAGGATTTTATCAAAATAACATATATATTTGGCCAACACATTTTGTCCTACATGGATTTGAAGTTTCAGAATGGGTTGATTTTTTGTGAGGATGACTAAAAAGGGACGGTCCATGATTCTTCCACTCGTAAACCTGGGGTTACAATTTTCATAATGAGCTAATTTTTAGTGTGGATGATTTTCTCATAGTAGAGATTATCTTCACAAAAAAATCACCCCATTTTGAAACTTCTAACCCATGTAAGACAAAAAGTGTTGGCTCATGAATGAATTGGATTTTGGTGAAAAGTGTTCGAATGGGCTGATTTTTTGTGAGGATAATCTCTATGGTAAGGAGATCATCTTTATAAATAAAAAAAAATCAGTCCATCCTTCTAATTCCATCTAAAGTGATTTACAAATAAAGATCATCATATATATAGGGGAGCATTCAAAGACCCTAAAAAGAGCCAAACATTTTTCTAGATATGAGTTAGAAGCTTCATAATAGGTTGATTTTTTGTAAGGATTATCTATAATTGATGATTCACGATTCTTCAACTTGTAAAATGTGATTAGAAGTTTCAGAATGGGCTAATTTTTTGTGAGAATGATCTCTTCACCGTAGAGATCATCCTCACAAAAAATTACCTAATATGAAAGTTTTAAACCATATAGGACAAATCTTATCTCCCAACGTTGTTCCCCTAACATATATATATATAGGGAAATGTTCAACAACAAACATTTTGGCAAAACATTTTTCAAAACATAAGTTAGAGGTTTTGGAATGGGCTGATTTTTGGTGAGGATGATCTCTACGATGAGGAAATCATCATCACTAAAAATCAGCCCATTCCAAACTTCTAACCCCATCAAAATGGTTTACAAAAAATGGACAGTCCACGATTTTTCAACTTGTAAACATGGGGATAGAAGTTTTGAAATGGCCTGATTTTTGGTGAGGATGATATCCTCACCGTAGAGATAATCCTCACCAAAAATCAGCCCATTCCAAAACCTCTAACCCATGTTTTGAAAAATGTTTTGCCAAAATGTTTGTTGTTGAACGGGACCATATATATATATATATATATATAGGGTCACGTTATTACGACCCCCTTTGCGACACACCTTTTTGTCTTATATGGGCAAAAATGTTTGGAATGGGCTGATTTTTTGTGAGGATGATCTTTATGGCGAGGGGATCATCCTGGCAAAAAATCATCACATTCCAAAACTTCTAACCCCATCAAAATTGATTTACAAAAATTGGACGGTCTATAATTTTTCAACAAAAATCGGACGGTCTAGAAGTTTTGGAATGGGATGATTTTTTGCCAGGATGATTCCCTCACCATAGAGATCATCCTCACAAAAAATCAGCCCATTCCAAATATTTTTGCCCATATAAGACAAAAAGGTGTGTCGCAAAGGGGGTCGTAATAACGTGACCCACATATATATATATATATATACACACACAGAATCTGATGTAAAGAATTAAACCATTAAGGCTTTCCACTAAAAATTACCTAGTCAAAGAATGATGGCTTCAACGTACTCAGTACCTACTTCATAATAAATAAATAAAAGAAGTACAAGATATCAACAACAACCAACGATGCCAAAAGCATAAAGTTGTAAGGACATCCAATCGAGTAAGGATTAGCGCTTCATTAGTACCTTTCGCATTAACAAGCAAAAATACAAAATGCCGCTCTAATTTATAGAGTTATAGAGAAGCAATTGGACAATTAATCAACATGCAAAGTCATTCGGGGAGAAAACATAATTTTGTATTCTCATTTGATGTATCGTATATATGTTAATACATATTTGATACAATATAATGCCGTTACAACATCGCCACTCCCTTAGGAACAATCAATCAATATGGTTGGAGAAATTTCTCAGTTTGAATGTGAGCGAAACAATTTCAAGATACATGTAGGTTTTGGATTTCAATCTGTAATGTCTGCAGTTTTTTCTCGACACTCGCTAATTCATCTTGTATCTCCAATAGTCTCTCTACTCTTTGTTGTGCTGCATCCTGATAAGGCTTGCTAATGAGCTCAACAAAGGTCTTCAGAGACTCAATTGTCTGTAAGAGATCCTTCAACATGGCCTCCTCGAGTTCACGTGCCAATGCATCTGCCGTCCTTTTGACCTTTTCTGCCACTTCTTTTCGACGAGTTGGGAAGTTTGATATTGCTATAAAACTATTAAAAATAAAGGTTCAATCAGCCCTCAAACAATGAAAATGCAAACTATACACACACACATACGTATAGAGTTCGTCCGTGCCACATCCTCTTTAAATTAAGGGGAGGGAGGTAAAAATGGAAAAATAATAAAATTGAAGGGGCATTATTAAAAATCTTCGAGGTTCAGAGGTAAAATAAGAAAAATGATAGAGTTGGAAGGGTATTATTAACAAAGGGGGAGACGAGGAAAAACAATAAAGTGGGTTAAGGGGTAAAATAAGAAGGATAGTAAAGTTAGAGGGGTATTATTAAAAACGGGATAAAAGGGGATAAATAGTAAATTAGAGAGATATTATTGAAAAAATGGAGGGGAGGAAAGGAAATACAATAAAGTGAGTGGGGAGGACCTCAACAAACTGTAGCTAAGTTAGCCCTACAGTTGTGTTTTATTTTATATATATGGAAAATGTTCGGCACCCTACTATTTGCCTTACGTGTTTTGTCCTACATGGGTTATCTCCTCACCAAAAATCAGCCCATTCCGAAACTTCTAGCCCCATGTTTACAAGTTGAAGAATCGTGGACCATCCATTTTTTGTAAACCATTTTTGATGGGATTAGAAGTTTCGGAATGGGCTGATTTTTGGTGAGGATGATCTCTACGTAAGGCAAATGGTAGGGTGCCGACCATTCTCCATATATATATATATATGGGGGCGGTTCAAGGGCCATATGTAAAAACATACGAAAAAACAATGGTTTTTCAAAATATGGGTTAGAGGTTTTGGATTGAGCTGATTTTTTGCAAGGATGGTCACTATGATGAGAAGATCATCCTCACAAAAAAATCAGCTCAATCAGAAACTTCTAAATCCATCAAAAGTTATTTACAAATTATTGACAAAAATTGACAAAAAATCGACGGTCCACATTCTAAATCACTTTTAATGGGGTTAGAAGTTTCAGATTGGACTGAATTTTTTTTCCGGATGATCTTCCCATCATAGAGATCATCCTCACAAAAAATCAGCTCAATCCGAAATTTCTAACCCATATTTTGAAAATTTATTTATGTTACATTGTTTTTACATATGTCCCTTGAACCTGACCCTATATATATATATATAGAGAGAGAGAGAGAGAGAGAGAGATTAGCAAGGAACTTTGAATCATGAAAGCAATCATTACCCGCCAGCAGAACAAAGACCTAGAGCAAGAAGATCTTCCAATGTGGTTGGCAGCACAGAAGTAAGAAGGGAAGCAGATAGACCAGCCGCTCCTAGTCCTCCAAAAGTTCCCAAAACCTGAAAATCATATCAAGTTGACTAAGACCTATCAAGTTGGTCATTTACTTGAACCAACATCACTCTAAGAATGACTTGTCTCACAAATTGAAACATTATGGAAATTAAGAGTTCTCTGAAAAAATTGAAGGAAGATTCGCAACAAGGCAACATCGAGCTTAGAAGTTGTAAGTATAGAATGATCCAAGCAATAAAAGATTCTAATATTTTATCATTATTTAGTTTTAGGATAAATAAGAAAGTCAGATGTAGAGAATACTAGGGAGACCACAGTGAGTCATAGATGACACCATTGGAGGATTCTCACCAAGTCAAAGAGAAATAATTTTGCCTACATAATGCAATATTTGAACTCACTATTTCACGAATTTCTTGCTCAAAAAGCCTTGCAGCAGCAGTAGGGTTGAAGTTCTCGATTACTTCAATGCTGAGCTCCTTTCCTTTCCTCTGCAACTCGTAATTTCCTGAATGCATCTGGTCATGCTGGTTGACAAATGAAGGCCATTTCTTCTCGAAAGTTTCCTTATAGAGACTCCTTTCACGAGCATTGTTTGATTGTAGCCAAATTGAATATTCCCCAAGTAGTTTCTACATGCAAGACGGTAGAGAAAATTAATCCATGAAATGTTAGAACCAACTCATAATATAGAAAGAAAATTCAAAGATTAGTTTACGTGACTGACCAATGCAGTATGTGAGAATATCTAAAGTGCAATGTAAATCTGGAAACCCAAAAGTGATTAAAATAGGATATGCAACATAAAATATGATATGCCAATTGTTTGTTCAGTGCTTTAGTTAATAGAAATAATTTGAAATCCTGTAATTATTGACTAAACAAACCAGGCTTCTGGATCCAAATACCGGTCTATGAACATAGGCAAAGAGCAAAAGAAACAGATGCAATATTCAATCAAAGGGAATTTGTAAGGGGCAAAATATCGTACAAAGATACAAAAAACAGAAAGCTACTACGAGTCTCAAAATGACAATGAAAAAAAAATCGAACCACTGCAAGGAAGTCTACAAAAACAATAGATGGAATTCATTTCAAGGGAAAAGAAATAGTACAAAACATACAAAAACAGAGGGACAGTAGATAAAGTCTTACAATAGTCATGAAACAAGAATTTTTTTTTTTTTTTCAAGTGTTAGCTAAATCCTCCCATCTGAATAAAAAATCATCATAGTTTGACAAGTCAGGTTAGAAGAACTTACTAATGCATCAGAAAGCGTGGGATTCATAATGTCATTTTGAACACTTGAGGTGACAGGCATTAAACCAGGTTTCTCTCCTTTGAAAACATAGGAAGAAACAAGACCAAGATTTGACAATTGAAGAGAAGATTCTATAAGCCTGACAGCACGAGCTTTTGCAGTATCAATCTGAAAGTTACATAAATAGGTCATCTCTCAAGCACAGTCTCAAACAAGGGGCATTCCACTAAATATCAGTAAGTTTCCATTGAAAATAACATAATATATATAACTTCCAAAAAACAATTACATCCAAAAAGTTTGATTTTGTTAGGAACATACCAATGACAAAGTCTGTCTCCTCCAAGACATGCTCTCACTTTCCATCTTCATCGCATAGTCTTTCACTCCACTAACTATTTCATTAACTGACATTAAATCCTGGTTGGCAGATTCAAAATCTTTCCTCACAAGTGTTTCACAGGCGGCAAGTAGTCGATCAGCAATTCCAATTGGTGTTCCAAGCTTAAGCTTCATCCTTTCCATGCCTGTATCTGTTGATCCATCTAAAAAACTATATATGAATTTCTCAAGTTCATAGAAGCCACTACTTCTCCAACGGGAATCCCTCGCCAATAATTCATCATGATTTTCCTTAACATCTGTGAGAACAGAAAGTTTTGCTTCGATTGCAGATCGTGCAGATACAGGATATAGCACCACATGTTTTGTATTCAGCAGCTTTCGAGTATTCCCTTTGATGAATGCAATGGCTTCCTCAAGCTGATGCAAATCAGAGAAATCAGACAGGTTTATTGAAGAGAGCTTCTATTGTCACACCAACTTTTACTAATGCCACCCCAAGATGAGTGCTAATTCTTTGGTGATTTACATATGAATTGGGGTGGCATTAGCAAAAGTTGGTGTGGCAATAGAATCTCTCTTGTTCAATGAAGGGAAAAAAAAACCCACTGACGGTCCAGTATGTAGGAGATCACTTATGAGAAAGGAATCAAAACATATGTAAATGCATATCTAAACCTCACTGGCATTCTGAAAGAGATCAGATTTGTTCAAGACAAACACAACTTTTTTCTTCCATTGCTGAATGTAACGAAGAAAAGTAACCTGAAAAGCAACAAGCATATGAGCAAGAATTAATTTCCACAAAAGATTAGATGATTAAGAGTCGAACCGTGGATAACAAGTTTCTTTATCTAAGACATGGAAAAATGCAGGATCAAGGAAAAGCAACATTATTTTAAAAAGAGTGATTCTATTGACCCACCAACTTTTGCTAACATAGCCCCAATTCATATGTAAATCATCAGAGAATTAGCACACATCTTGGGGCGGCATTAGTAAAAGTTGATGTGGCAATAGAAACTCTCTTTAAAAATTGACTCCTGATATAAAACAAAGGCTACTTTAGTTTATCAAAATGAGTACAGAACTAGAAACAGAAAGACCTGCAAAGAGGCCAAAATGTTTAGTTGGCAACAGAGAATTTACTTGTACCAAGTGAACTTTTAAAGATTTTCTAGAGATTCCTATAGCACTCATGGTTTAGGATTAGAGAATATATCATGTCCTTCCTGGTATTTTCTTATTCTTTTCTTCTCCTGAATAGTGCTGTGCCTATGCTACTGGGGAATACACACGCCCGAGTACTTGACCGTCATTTTTAAAAGATTTACATCGAAACACAAATCAACCATGAAACAACTTCGCTGAGACAAAAAATTGTGAAGATAAAGCATTTTGAATTTGAATATTTGATTAGCTGGAACCAAATTAATCAGCCATCATCCATCTTTATTTCTAATAAGCGAAAAACATTTAAAAAAAAAAAGCTAATGTGCTATTAAAAACATGTCATCATGGAGTTTGCCTCCATAATGAAAATGAATGCAGGGAGAAGATCCGTAAAATGGTGTTTCGAAGATAAGATCCTTAAAATGCCATCATGTCTTGTAACTTATCTGAACAAAAAAAGTGTTTTGTAGTTCACAATATTTTCACTTCCATTCCACATGCAGAATTAGGTACATAAATGCCATGTTGGCTAGTAAACTCATCATACCTCGCTTTCAGTTAATGGTCGATCAGCAGAAATAACAAAAAGAACCAAATCTGCACGAGGCACAAACTCTTCAGTAAGGCGTTGCTGCCTTTGGAGAATAACATTAGTACCGGGCGTATCAACAAGGTTCATCTGTTTCACAAAAAGATTTGGCTAAAATCCAGATGCAAGTTTAGAAAGCAAGTAAAATTGAAAATGATATGTGCTACATGACTTGTATCAAAAGAAAACAATAAAGGAATAATGAATAATAAAAATGGATGTTTCATAAAAATATGAGTCAACAAACTTAAATTGACTAACATTTTTCAGAATCGGTGCAGGTAGGTAGCAAATAAATTGACCATCAGGAAGCCTTTCACAACGTTCTTGCTCATGAGTATTCATCTCAGAATAGTGCAGCAAGGTGATCTCATTAGTTGTTGGAACAACTCCCTCTTTGAGGTACCTTCTTCCAAGGAGAGCATTGATTACAGTTGATTTTCCAGAGTTAAATTCACCCTAATAAAATGAAATAAAATAAAGATTCAAGTGGATAAGAAAAACCTTAAAACAGAAACATTTTCAAAATGGCCTGAAGTATAAATTAACAGCAGAATCTATAAGTGGCGGTTAAATAATTTAATCAAAAACACAATTTTAAATCCTACTGGTCATATCATTAGATCCAAACAGTCTACCAACAAGAAAAATACAGGAAGACACATAGAATCCGAATACTTATATGTAAAGGAATAAAGTTAGCATGCAAGATGTTCATGTTTCAATTGAACATTGTGGCAGGATATAAAACAGAAGTCAAGAGATGTTTACAATACACACAAAATTTCCTTTTCCCCAATTAGAAACAAGAGAACATATATGCATGCTGAGAATGTATATCTAATTACACTAAATAAAAAGACATGATTATGCATTGATCCCTTTATGACTTGCAAAACCATCATAACTGCACTAGAAATTATTAAAGATGATAACGGGGTTCATAGAGTTCAATACTTTTCTCCCTTTGTTGTCATAGTTGCCTATACTATTGTATGAAAACCATACTTTGTTTTTTATTCATGAGACATATCTCATTCTTAGCATATGTGGGTCAATGTGCTCCACAACAATTATATACCATGACTTGTAGACAAACCGTGTTTTGGTTCACGACTGTTGCAAAAGCAGACAATTGCCTGCTTCATGTGATTTCTTATGAAGTGTTTTTTTTTTTAAATATCGGGTCCACTTCTCCGAAGAAAGAAACTCAAATTAATTCCTTTCTTATGGATTCTACCTATGACCTATCATACATAAATTTTTCAATCAAATATGGAATCATAGGTTCTTTGATGATTTAGAGGAGGACGAGTAAAAGGTTACCTGTGAGTAGGGCTGGCAATGATTCGATTTTACCCGATATCTGATCCGTTCTGATCCGAAAAATTAGGGCTTGGATATAACAAATGGATTTTCGTATCAGATTCGGTTTGAAATTTGAAAATCCGGTAATATTTCAGATTGGTTTCAGATTTATCTAGACCCGATCAAATTATAATCCGATCCGGTAATTTTTTAACACAAAAGCCATGTCTTCCGTCCCTCTTTGTTAAATAAAAAGAAAACCCTAAAACTCATCTTCCTCAACCTCAGATGAGTCCCCAAAATCCATCTCTTCAACCTCCACCAGTCCACCACGCCACCCCATCTCCAGGTATTCTCCCTCAAAACTCTTTCTCTGGAATATTTCCATAGAGAAAAAAAGGTCTACGTCCTTTGGTCCCTTGCTTTCGAATTTCTGATCCAAGTGTTTGAGGCTTCTAGCAAATAGTGTTGTAGAGAAGTATAAGCAAACTAACAATGGCATGGGCAGCAAGAGAGAAGATCTTCACAAGTTGTATGGCCTCCCTGATCTCTCTCTCTCTCTTTGGTTCCTCCCAAACCCTAAACATCTTCTCCCTCTTCAAAAGTAAAGAGATTTTGTGTTGGATCGGATGGATTCGGTTTCAGGCTTGATTAGACCTTAGTCGGATCAGATTCGGTTCAAAAACTAATTGATCCGATCAGATCAGATTTGGATTACAGGGAACAAATTTTGGGTTGGTAGAGGTTCGATACTAATCCGGTACCGAACCGATACATTGCCAGCCCTACCTATGAGAATAAGGCATTAATGTTCAGAACTATGACACTTACCAACTAGACAAAATTGAATGGAGGAACATTATTTGTTCATGAGCTTCAAATTTTAGGATGAGCCTTTGATTATCATGACAATGATGCTTAGATGGTATTTGGTGTTCAAAAAATACCGATATTTGTTTAGATGCTTTGTGTTTCAGATAGGGCTCCCTCGTCTTTGGGGGATGATAAATTTAGTCTTTATTTTTAGTCCACTCTAGGTCTTTTCGACCTCTTAAGGTTGTACTCTCTAGGGATTGTTCTCCTAGTACAATCAATTTTACTTATCAAAAGGGATTCTTGCGCTTCTTGCATCCATAACGTGGTAATGAATTTTTTCTTTTAGATAAATATAGCTTCATTAAGAGAATGGAATAAACGACAAACCAAAACCCAAGCACATAATACCCCATGTAAAGACAAAAAATAGACCCTTAAATTTAACAAACATTTTGCACCAAAGAAATAAGAGCCCTAAGATACTCATCAGTGTTTCTTTAAGTGATTGCTCCTTTCCTTCAAAGGTCCTTTTGTTTCCTCCCAGATCCTCAACATGCTACAAAAGGAGTAAGAACCCACAAAATTCTCTATGTGAAAAAAGACCTTGATCTACCAACTTTGGAACAATGACAAAATGGAACTAGGGAAATACCCAATCAGCATGGAACAAAGAAAAATGGTAACGCTATTAGAGTGGTGTAATTAACCGGAAATCAGACCCTGGTATGCAGCAAGAATACGGTACAGACTAGGACAACTTCTAGCATGGTACAATCCGAGCAATCCCTAGGGTCCACAAGGCACCAAACAAAATAATAATAGTAAATTTCATCATAATTTGGGTTTTCACTTGTATCATGAAATGAACATACATTTAGCATCCATGATGCATCATTATTATGGAAACAACAGAACTACAAGAATTTCCTCAAGTCTAACTTTTGATGATCAAGTCCAAGCAAATAGAGATCAATCGTCAATTCATTCAAGAAAAGCTCAATGGGGTATCATCCAAATCTTCATGGTGTAGCATATAGTCAACTTGCTTTAAAAAAATGTATAATATCCCACTACTGATGAGAAATCAACCTCGACCTTCCTGATTTCTTGCTTTCAATGTTAACAAGATGGTGATGAAAAAAAAAAAGAAATATATGCAGCAGGGAAAAATAATGAAAGGAGACACCTCACAACAAAAGTTCTTACATAAAAGACATGAGACTAAGAACATCAAACAAATAAAAAAATTTCTTTCTAGTAACTAAAGCCACCTTTATATGGAACTCTATAAAGAAAATATTTGAAATTTAGAGCTAATACCAATGTATAATCCGTGGAACCAGAGTTTGCTGAAGTTCAACACACAATTACCACTATAACCAGCAAAAATGGCTCATCAAGTTGAGAAACAGCATCGGTGAGAAGTGAGACCTCCTCCATCTGTCATTCAAGACCAATGATTACATATTTAGTTTCAAATACTCATGGAAACAATTGAGAGAATAACAGATATTATCTGAAGAACAACAACTACCAAATGCTAAACATTAAAAGATCACCAGTGGTGTAGCTTTGCCGATGACTGAGATTGCTTCTAGTAAAACTATTCTTTCCATCTCTATGAACTGTTTTTCCCTATCATCCAATTTAATAAAGCCAGCGACACCTCTTTTCCCATTAAATCCCTTTTCCACATCAATTTTATTGGAGCTCTGAAACTCATCCTCCATTCTTGTATTCATCACGTTTACAGTAGAGAAAAGCTTGTTTAGAGCATCATCACTAAACAACTTCATATCTTCCAAGGAAATAACTAACCCACTAGCACCTGATTTGAATGACTTTGATGCTTTAAGTGGTGCATCCTCTCCTACCAGAGCAATCTTGGTAAAAATTGGTACCTTTACACTATGTATGGAAGAGTTCACTAGAACATCAGCATATTTTTCTCTATCAATACCAAATATAAGAAAATCTGCACCTTCAGAATTACATGCACTTAAAGCAGCATCTTCAGTTTGAACATTTCTTGCTACTAATGGGAGAAGTACAGACTCAAATTTGGATGCCATCATCATATTCCTTGCAACAAGGGTAGGAATACCTGTAA
Organism: Akebia trifoliata; assembly: GCF_017979445.1. NCBI lineage: Eukaryota > Viridiplantae > Streptophyta > Magnoliopsida > Ranunculales > Lardizabalaceae > Akebia > Akebia trifoliata. The sequence goes on along the minus strand of NC_141382.1, from coordinate 6,699,870 downwards.
AAACAATGAAAAAAAGAAATATTATGAATAACAGTACAGACAATAGAGTTTCTTGTAAAGTGTGCAGACTATTTGATAAAGAATTTTCTGAGGATAAGTTGTGGATATCTACTATAACAACAGATTGCACGACCATGATTACCAGTCATGGCCAGGAAAAGGGACTGATATGCGTAGATACAGCATTTATAATTAAAATGAAAGTATCCGTCGGATAAGGCAAACATTTTGAACCATATAATTAACATAGCTGCACAATGACCAGGCCCTTAAGGAATGAATATTCAGATTTTATATTAGGAAATTTATTCTAGTTTTTTAGGGAAAAATATTCTGATTGTTGGGTAATCAGAGAAAAAGGATTCCTTAAATAAATCATAGCCTACACCTTATCCCAATGAATGAGGTTGGCAATACGAATCATAATTTTCCATTGTACTGTATCATGAACCATATCTTCAGTCAAGACTGTCCTTTTAAACCCTTGACTTGCACCACAGCATTATTCTTACTGGTATTGTTATTGGTCTTCTTTGCGCATGCCCAGACCATCTCATACAACTTTATATAGTGTTTCTTCGACACTATGTTGCCTGTCTCACACCCAGATGAAGGCTATGTCAAGTTTGGCAGTTCCTGTAAAAAAAATTCCCATATCCTAACATGGATCATAGTCCATCATTGAATTGAACAGAATGCAAGACTTGCTCAGCCAACTGCAGGCCTTTTGGAATAAGATTTTGATGATGATGATGATATGTGTACATGTTTTATTGCGTCTTTTGTGTGTGTGTATGTGCATCATTCACTATTGTAGTTTCCCATTGCTAAACCCCACTTGCCAATTAGACCAAATTTTGGCATCTCTTTCCAATAAAATCCATTGAATATTATTACCTACTCGCAAAGAGGGCGCTTAAACACGGCCTAATTGCACCCAAAATCAGGCCACCCCAAGTGGCTGGAATTTATAGCCGAAATAAGGCATGTAATAGGCCTAACAGTGGACAGGTTTGGGCCTTAATGGACCAGGCCCAACTAGATAAAAAATATAAATAGGACACCATGTGAACACTTAAAGTGGCACATGCCCCATCAAGTTGATGTGTTTAGCGAGAAGGCATCTCGCCTCTTTTAGATCCTTAATTTTTTAGGATTTTTGAGACCTTCTAATTTTAGAACTCCTAGTTTAATATTCTTCCTACTTTCTATTTTGGTTTAAAAGGGAAGGGAGACATTATTACCATTATATGGTATGTTGGGGGGTTTTTAACTTTTGGGACTGTTAAAAACTGATGGAGGTCGTAGAGCAGTCCATATTTTGATTCTAAGGAAACATATTGAAGAAGTTTTGCTTAACTTTCTTAAATTTTCTACACTTTTTCTCTCTATTTTTGCCAGGAGAAAACTGCCCCTTGCATTAATTCCCTTTCTATATAGAAGTGAAATGAGAGAAAAAATAGATTTGAGATAACTCGGCGATTGTGTCGCAACAGCTTGTGCACAAAGTCTGGGAAGTTTTGCTACCTCTCTTGTTATCGTTTCTACAATCCAACCATGTGAACCATTTCCCAAGTGGAGTCGTCAATATTTTGGAATGGGAATTGGAATAAGGTCTTGAATGAACGTACATGGATAAAATACAGTGAGTAGATCAGACATCCCTCCTCCTAAATAAAGAAGACGGACATTACACTAGTTGAAGGGGAAGAAAATAAAGGAGAGGATGGTAAGGTCCTATGAAAGGAAGTGTGAAAGGATGCGAGAGAGAGAGAGGAAGATAGGCCCCGATGTTAGGGAGAAGATGACAATTAGGATTGGATTAAGGATGGGTGGATGTCCATCTGTTTTTGGTGCCCTTAAATTCTCTTCTTCAGGCAAATAGGTTATATACAACTAAACTAATCCTCTCATTTGACAACCCATTTAGAAGCGACGATTGTTATATAATGGGGCACTAACATTGTCTGATAAATTATTCCTTAAAGAGAAACTGTTCGATACAACATTGTCTAATTCGTAACGAGAACATTTATTCTTGGGACTTAGATTCTAGTAAGAATCTCAAAATTTTGTAGATAATAAAGGTGACATCTCTTCTCAACCTTTTGAATGAGGTCTAAGTCAGGGAGAATGATCAGGACAAAGAGTGGATCAAGGCCAAAGATAAGAGATTCACTATCCGTTCTTATTACAAAGCTCTTCTCCCTAGGTCAGCAATTTCTTTCCCAATCCATTCCATTCGGTAGACATTTGTTCCATCTAAAGTATCCTTCTTCATTTGACTTGCCTCCTTAGGGAGGATTCTCACTTTAGACAATTTAATCTCTCGGGGATGGATCACTCCAAATTGTTGCCCCCTTTGTATGAAAGATGGAGAATCCATAAACCATACTCTTAGAAGAGTAATAGAAAGAGAATCGTTCAGCCACAATGAGGGCTGGGAAGTGTATTTATTATAATAATAATAAGAGTGAAAAGACATATATACTCTTACAAAGGGAATAACCAAAAAAACTAAACATAAAGACATAAACTGATCAGAACATATTTCAATATTCCCCCTCAAGCTGAAACAAATATATCAACTATGCCCAGTTTAATAAGATGAGAGTTAGTAATAGAAGGGCCAACAGACTTCGTAAGTATGTCACCAAGCTGATCTGAAGAAGATACAAACATTGTTTGAAGGACACCAGATCGAACTTTCTCCCTAAGAAAGTAAATATCAACCTCTATATGCTTGATTCTCTCGTGAAGAACAAAGTTAGAAATAAGCATAATAGCAGACTTATTGTCACAAAACAGTGTGGAGGAACCAGAAACAAGAAATCTCAGCTCTATCAACAAAGATCGAAGTCAAATAAACTCACATGAGCTAAAGGCCATAGCCCGATAGTCAGCTTCAGTATAAGAACATGAAACCACACTTTGTTTCTTACTTTTCACGAGATCAGGTTACCACCATGGAAAGTATAGAAATCAAAGGTAGATCTCCTATCCGTAATAAATCCAGCATAATCAGCGTTTGTAAAACAAGACAAATGAAATTGAGCAGTGGATGAATAAAAGAGTCCAAGACTTGGACACAACTTCAAGTAGCAAAAAATATGATAAACAACATCAAGATGAAAAGTGTGCAGAGTATGCATAAACTAACTAACCACAAATGAATCAGACGGCCTACGAATCTCTGAAAAGAGAAAGGATCAGATAATAAATCATCAAATTCAACATGAAGACGATGATTCTGATCCATAGGAGAAGAAACAGGACAACAAAAGCATACTAGTGTCCTAAAGAAGATCCAATGTGTATTTATACTGAGATAACGAAATACCACAATAAGAGCAGACCACTTCTACCCCTAAGAAGTACTTGAGGGGACCCAAGTCCTTAGCCTCAAAAGCACAACCCAATAACATCTTTACTCTGTCAATCCACTATGCATCATCTCCAATCCACTATGCATCAGGATAATATCATCCACATAAACTAGAACAATGGTGTAATAGTCATCCAATCCTCAACGAACAAAACAAGTATGATCTAAGTGGCATCTAGAGAATTTCATAGATAAAATAACCTTAGAAAAACGCTAAAACTAGGCTCGCGGAGACCGCTTCAGATCATACAAAGATTTGATAAGATAATATACTTTCCCAGAATACTCCCTTTGAAGATGAAACCTAAAGGGGGGTCCATATAGATAATCTCAATCATATCACCATTCAAAAATGTATTCTTCACATCAAGTTGGTGAAGAAACCACGAGTGACATGCAGTTAAAGAGATAAGAAGGTGAACAGTAAAAAGTTTAGCTACAGGAGCAAATATAGCACCGAAATCCTTTCCTGAAACTTGGGTCAATACCTTAGTAACTAGATAAGTATTGTATCGATCAACAGTGTCATCCACCAAATACTTGACATTGAAAACCCATTTACAACCAACAATTCGCTTCCCAAAGGGAAAGGAAACAAGCTCCCAAATATGATTCTTCTGCAAAGCATCCATCTTAGTAATCATGGTTACAGTCCACTGAGGATCTCGTAAAGCCTCTGAAACGGATCAGAGAACTCTAATAGAAGCAATAGCAACAAGGTAAGCCTGATAAGAAGAAAATAGTCCTTGATAAGAAATAAATTGGGTAATAAGATGATCAATAACACACACCCACTTACCTTTGCGAAGTGTAATAGGTAAGTGAGAATCAGAAACATATGGGATAAGAGTAAGGGTAGGAGATAATATACTTGAGTCCAAGGAGGAGGTTAGCAAAGTTGAAGAGGGAGAAGGTGACAAGAGTAAACCTTAAGTGTTGGTGAAGCTGGATCAAAGACCAGAGAAGAGAGCACTAGAGGAGAAGGAGCATAAGAAAAGTCTTACAAAGGAGAAGAGTCCTGTAAAGAAGATATGACATGAAAATAGGGAACATTTTCAAAAAAAGTGACATTCATAGAATGTATGACACAATGAGAAATAAGATCATAACAATGATACCCCTTCAACATAAAAGAATATCCCAAGAAAACACATCGAATGACTTTGTCATCTAACTTTGTGCAATGAAGAGTGCGGTCCTAAATAAAACAAATGCACCCAAAGACTCTGGGTGTAATAGGAAAGAGAGTGCTATCAGGACAAAGAACATGTAGAGGCACCTGACCTCTTAAGGTGCAACTCGGAATGCGGTTAATAAAAAAAACCCAAGATGAGGACAACTATATTCCAATATAACTTAGGAACATGCATTCCTCGAAGAAGGCAATGAACAATGTTTATAAGGTGACGATTCTTATGTTCTGCCACCCCGTTCTGCTCAGGAGTGTAAGGACAAGTCAATTGTTAAAGCGTATCATACTCATAAAGATGTGAATGAATCCCATCAGAGATATGTTCCCCACCGTTGTCAGACCTAAGAGATTTGACAGTAATGTTGTATTGGGTTTGAATCATTTTAAGAGAGTTAATAAAAATAGGTAACATCTCAGATCGAGAACGCATCAAATAGACCCAAGTAGAATGAGAATAATCATCTATAAATGTAACATAATACCTATGACCAGTAAAAGCAGTAACGGGAAAGCCTCCACACATCAAAATGAATCAAATCAAACATTATATTAAATCGATGCATGCGAAATATAAAAAGTACGTGTGTGTTTAGAAAGATCACACACAGAGCATTGAAACTTGTGTCCACTACAATAATTTTTTAAAATAAGAAATAAAAAACATAAATACTGAAAATTAACATATCCTAAGCAAGTATGCCAGAAGTCGAAAGACTAAGAAGAAAATGTACGACTCCCAGAGGAAGGAAACACAAAAGCTAGAGCAATATTAGTATGCGTAGATCCCAATAGGTACATCCCATCCCGCTCATATCCCACAGAGCAGTAGCATGCAGAGATCCAAAATTGTTAGCTAATGGGAGCAAAATGTGTTATCACACATATTAAAATAATCCATTGGCCTCCAAACGTGCACCCTCTCCCCCTCCCCCTACCCCACCACGTTGAATGTGGATTTGCCGCATCACACGCGACCAATCCATGCAACATACACGTGAACCAATTCATTTTGCACCATCTACAGACCAAGACAAAGCATGTGCACCGTAATTTTGCACCTAAAAGATTGGTCAAATGAGGCATTAGTTCTAGTAGGTGGGTAGGAAATACCCAAGGTGACTAGATATGGAAGAGAATATTCCCTATAGGTTGACTAAAGGAGAGATGTGCTTCCCAAGTGTCATGCATCCAACAAGAATTGATTACACCAAATAGAAAATTTTGTAAAATTGCAATGTGCCCCTCCTTGATTTAAAGGAGAAAAATCTTGTGAAGTTGAGAAAACATGTTGGGTGTAACCAAAAATAGGAGGTAGAGATGGATAAGCAAAAGGGCTAGGTAGGACAAATATCATAAATAAGCACATTTGAGGGAATGTAGGATGTATTTGGTTTGGTCACATTCAATGAAGATCAATGATGATGGCAATGAGAAGGAGAACTTCAGCGCAAGTTGATGACTCTAACAAATGAGAAGATGAACCCAAAAAATGTGGGAGGAAATAGTAAGAAAATATGTTACAAAAGATGTGGCCCCAGATAGTTGGGATAAAGCTTTTTTGATTTTACATCAATTGTAAGAAGAATCTTATCATGAGAGAAGGCAGAATAGAGGGTTGTTGACACCAAAATTTTAAATTCCAAAATGACCCCATAAAACATTCAAACTTACTAATTATCAAAGTCATTTTAGCCAAAACAAATAAAATCGACTCCACGCGAACGAAGTCGTGTCGTCAGGATGATTGAGCTTCTCCCATGCCCGAGAAAAGATGGGTTGGTTGTTCTGGGTGAGAAGAATGATGGGTTACAAACACGCAAATCCCATAACCACATTATTTAAATTTTTTTTAAAAATTTTAAAAATATCTTTCAAATTGCCTTAATTAATATTTTAATTACATAAATGCCCTGGCAATGTACTAAATGATAAACAATGATATAAGACTAGATTATCTCTTTCAAAATTTTAACATAATCCTAATTGTTGAATATTACATAAATCCTAGTTTTTGTAATACATGTGCATTGCACATTACACATTTCCACCTACTAGTACAAGGTTAATTCATTTCCTAAGTGAGCGGAATCTTTTTACTTTCCCTTCAGAGATTAATCAACAAGGCCCATTGTTTAGTTCTTATTACCATTATAAATTTAAGATAATAAAAAAAATTCTGAGAACTTTTCCAACTTACAGATAACAGTAACCAGCAATTCAAAAAATAAACAAAGCAAAGCAAAGTAAATCAAAGCGGGGATTACCTTGATCTGAGAGCACCACACCGCTTGCACCAACCGCGGCCGCAATATCTACACGCTCTGAAATAAGCAAATAAGCTCGATCTCTAATAACCGACTTCAACAAGCAAGCGGCCTCATACAACTGCCCACCACTTCCTTCTATGCTATCGAGCACAACAATTCCAACCCACTTAGAGACCGCTAAATCGATAGAATCCAAAACACCTTCGTTCCTCAGTACTTCATCTGAGTTCAATTGCAGTACAAGCGTAGGTACCTTGATTGTTGGTCGTTTGAATCCACCAGGAAACACTGTTCTAGGCTGCTGTTTCTGTTGTTGATTCAGATTATTTGATTCAAATGAGCTCATTCCAAGAGAATTTGCAGAGAATCGAACTCGGCGATTTGGGGATTTGAAAGTTGGATCATGGCGGAGAAATGTTGAAGTATGGGTTTTGAAGAGGAGAGGAAGTTGGGGGAGGTGAATGGAGGTGGAGCTAGAGAACAATGAGACCATTGAAGGTGATGGATTGGGAAATTTGGGTTTTCAGATCCAGGATTTTGTAGGTGAAGATGAGAGGAGAGTGGGATAGAGAGCCTTATCTCTGTTTCTTTGACGCTGTGGTCATAGAAAGATCTATCAGGTTATCCGTATAGGTGAAGTCGACGAGTCGAGGGAGCAAAGTGGAAAAGTGAGGCTTTTTAGTGGCAGTTTTAATTTATTTTTTTGGGTAATTTAGAGGTACTCCCTCGGCTTTAGTTCAAATTAGAGATGTCCCAAGTTTTCATGAATTTTTTTTTTGATAAGTAGTTTTCATGACATACCCATCTTAAAAAAAATCTCATTTATTATTATTATTATTATTATATCTTTTTAAAATTCCTATATTGCCCTTATTCGTTGCACTCCTCTATGTTTCTATTTTGTCCGTCTATCAAAAATAAAAATAAAAATGTAGTTGTAACCCCAATAAGTGATAAACAAAGGGAAAGTTGATTGAGATGTGCAATGAAGGTCAATTACAGGCCCAATTGTGACATGCAATTAAAGATTCTAAAAAAACAAGAGGAAGATTCAAAAGAACATTGATTAAGATAATGAGAATGGGTATGAACACACTGAATTAACAAAAGTTGTGGCTTTAGACAGGATTAAATGGATGAACAGGTTTTGTTCAAACAACCCCGAATTTTTTGTTACAAGGCTTTGATGATGATAGTGGTGTTAGTGGTGATGATGGTGATTTAAATACTTTAAACATTTTTTATAATCCAATGGTTCATGACAATGATGAGTAAATGAAAAGTAGTTATATGGAATCTCTTGCGAAACTACTTCTCTACCATTAATATTCATGAATCAACAGTGTACCGCATGTTAACATAGGGCCAATAAAATAGGTCAATTTGGAAAGCCTGTTTCAATTGATACCAGCTTAGATTGCTCAAGTCTCGAACTTCTCAAATGCTTGCATCATATAAGTCAAGTTGTTCGTATAGATAAAAAGAGCAAGGCCCTTGCACTATTGGCAAGGTGATTCTGCTTCCAATGCCATTGTTTTTAGAACGATTTTGTTACATTCTTCCTATTTTCTCTGCATGCTCTCGCTGGCACTGCCTTGGAGTTGAACGTAATTAAAAATTGCTTCAATTGGATATGGACCATGGTTTTAAATCTCAAACAAGACAACTCATCTCGGATTAGATAAACCATTGAACTCAGTTATAATTATTTATTTATATATATAAATAAATAATTATAAATATTTTGTTATACAAAATAAGGTTGATTAGAAGATGCTTAATCATAAAATTAAATTTTATTTAGATAATAGGTATGTAAATTCTAAAAGAATGGATGATTTTAATTAAAATTACTCAATCCCGATTGACTCGACTGAATTTTACTGATTGGGAGTGATTTTCAAGATCTCGGCCGAGTCATCTCGAACAAGATTTGAAGTCGTGATATGGACTCACCTGATTGATTGATATTGGTTGATTTGGGATGATTCTCATTGGGTACACCATTAGGTCATCGTATGAGGTCTAGGTCTTCTTTCTGGTGCCCTAAACTATGGAACAAGGGAAATTTGACACTGAAATCTGTGTGAGTGTAGAGGAGGGGATGGACAAATGTTTTCCCTGGTCACCTAGCAAGAAGGAAATTTGACATATCGTGTTCTCACAAAACTTGCAGCGATGGCTTATGGGATGTCATTAGCGTCAAGAAGGCAATGCAACTTGTCCTTCTGGTATGTAAACATGTGCTTCCTTGTTTCGTGAATCATTGGAACATTTTAACAAATTTATTTTGTGTAATATGCACAGATAAGATAAGGATATGCTGCAGATAAAGGGAATATGGTAGAGAAGATTGCTGATGTAGTCTTAAGTGAAGCAAAAACTTTGAGAACAAAGGATAACACATCCATAATTTTCTTGGATTTCGACGCTACCTTTTGAACTGTTCCTCATAAAGTTGATTTTAAATGTAACAATTTTGAGTTTATAGTACCCCATTCATAAAAGTTCCGAAATTATTCCGCATTCCTCACATTTTCCTCTCTTTGTGCTCATCGTAGGTCAGTCCAGCAAAATCGAAATATATGATCAGTGTGGGTAGAATTCTATCCATCAATTCCAGGCACTACTTGGATGTAGATTTTGCCTAAGCTGTATAGTTTCAAAAGGTATTACTTAGTTGGCTTTGCAAATCGAGTTTACCTCAACTGAGGACCAAGTTGTACATGTGCCATATGCATGTAGTGATGATAAATACGGTGACATAACTGTAAACACTAATGATTTTCTAACTCGAAAATTTTCACTCGGTTGATGTGGCAAGTGCACAGAACCATATATCTTTTTCCTTGTGTATCCCGAAGAAGAAGATCTATGCTTTTGTGCCCTTGCCATGTCGACCGAGTGAAAATTTTCGAGTCATAAAAGCACGGCTCAAATGTAAAACCATCTTAAGAAATATAAATGCAAGTGTGTTCTTTTATCGGCTAGCAAGAACGGGACTAGGCCAATGCCGGGGTGTCGGACTATTCTTCAAGAAACAAGGGAGCGGTTTGGGAAGACCAATCGGTAAAGCGACCTCGTATCTTCTTGACAACAACTAGTCCTCAACCCATGGCATTACTGCACATTTTCGCGCCTTGAAACTTCAATGCCGCAGAACAAGTCGTGGTTGCGTACGGCATCCCAATGTCAGTTTGCAGCCTCAACATCTGTGAATTTTTCATGCTTGATTGATCGAAGATGGATGTAAACCACCCATGAAATGAATGACTTATAGGTTTTGTTTTAAGGTATTTTGATTTGGGTATCAAGGCATTACGTTTATGATCAAGTTCCTTTTGCAGAAAATTAGATGAGAAAATTTCAAATTGAGGGGAAAAAAAAATTATATTGCCAATGATTTCCCAATAGAAAAAGATAACTTATATTGACACTCCATGAAATTAAACTTAGAGCCTGAGTGCAGATAACCACTTTATTTTTTATTGACTGAACCCCTTCCCCTTCCCATCATTTCTTCTTCAAAGAAGCTCTTCCATTTGGGATTTTACTTGAGCAGAGAAGCTCAAAAACCACATAAGACAACATCGTGGCATTTACACGAAAAATCCTTTAATGTGAAAGAAAACAATGCCTAATCCAATCAATAATCTTCAACTATATGCATCATCAAAGAAGAAAAATAACTATTGGTTTACACTATTGACCTTCACCAACAATGTGGTCTCCGATCAACAACAAACAAGAATTCTCTTATCGTGAATAGGATTGAAAATAAAAACATTGTTTTGGGATACCAATGAATGCCTTTAATAGTGCTAACGATTTTCTAACTCAAAAATTTTCATTTGGTCTGAAGTCGGCTGATGTGGCAAGGGCGGGACAGAACCGTTGATCGTTTTCCTTGTGTATCTTGAAAAAAAAGATCTATGGTTCTGTGCCCTTGCCACGTCAGCCGCTACACCAAGTGAAATTTTTTGAGTCAGAAAATGACAACTCCTTTTGTAGTGGATTAAGGTTTGTAGAGTTTAGTAATACCTTCAAAGTTACAATCGAAATGACTAAAGGAATGAGCTTGAAATGACTTCCGATGAAACTAAAATGCATTCTTTCTTGTTTCAATAGGATATACTTCTATTATTCTTTACAGTTTGGGCATTCGACCACCATCACCACCACCACCATTTCTATTATTTATCTCTTTGACTATTGATCGTTCCATTTATGCTTCCTTCCTCACAAGATGTTAAGAGATTTTGGGAAATGGATTGGTGGCTACTGCACCAGTTAATGTTTTTATTATCTCTATGATTTTAAATTATTTTTAAACATTTTTTAATGAAATTTAATTTACGCCAATATTAAAAAAAAAAAAAATTTGATACAATAAGACGTAAAACGACCATTGACTTGATTTAGATAAAATCAGAACTACCTCACTCATTGTTTTTGTAGTGCAACAAAAGTCTCTATATACCTAATTATCAATATTTAAAATCTAATCTCTGTACAATAAAAAAAAACTATCTCGATTCATATATATTGGAACAATACAAAATATTTCCCAAACATTCAGTAAATTTTCCAACCTAATTGATCAAACTTAATTTGCCAAGTAATATAGACATGTATGGTCCACTTAATTATTAATTTGAACGTTTACAATATTATTTGTCCACTATACCAATCAAAAGATTGGTCACGAGTTGGACAAGCTAGATGAATCAATTGGTGGGCCACGAAAGCCAAAAGGTATAACTACAAGCATATAGCGCGAAGGGGAATTTGTCATTGTATTTATTTATAGGGTTTTTTAAGTAAATTAAAGAAGTTCGGGACACATCTCGTCAGTTTAATATAGGAAAAAAAATATAAAAAGAGGGTTAAATATTTTAATATTAAAATGTTAATGTATTAAAATATATTATCCAAAAATTATCAAAAACGAATTAAGTTGTTGGACAATCCAACATTTTAATGTATTAAAATATATTATTTTACTAAAAATACCCTTCAAATGATTAAAATGCTGGACTATCCAGCATTTTAATAGCTTCTCCCACAATTTAGCTTTCATTCAAAACATTACTGTCCATCGACTTAATTCGTTTTTGATAATTTTTGAAAATAAATTTTTTTTTTTTAAATATTAAAATGTTTAACCCTCTTTTTAATAATTATTCCTTTAATATGGTATAAGGGCCATATCCGTAATTTACACTATTCTCCTCAGGACTCAATCTTATAACATAAAGAGAGAGAGAGGGTTTAAGTTACGAAGGTGGAGAGAGAGAGAGAAGGTTTAAGTTACGAAGGTGGAGAGAGAGAGAGATGAGAATGAGCAATTCGCAAGCAGAAGGAGAGAACCGTTTAGTTTAATATATGTTTATGTTTATTTATTAAAAAACCAAAATAATTCGCTACCATCCGTAATATTTCCCGCCATGATGGTTCAGCTGGAGAACGAATCTGGTCCGTCAATCGATCAGATTGAGAATACCAAGACCTTAATCTTCGCTCTCAATCGCATCTCTCGAAACCTTCCTCTCCCTCCCGACATCTTCGATACTGTCTCCTCCATCTATAGTTCTGATAATGGGGATAATCTCGATGAATATGGTGATGGAGCTCAGGATGGCGTTGAAGTTAGTCACAATCGCTTCTTTGAGGAGGACTCGGTAAAGGTTTTATTGAAGGTTTTTGGCTTTTGTTGTTTCTTGGGTCTGGTTGAATTGGGGTATTTTTATTCGTAATTTGATGGATTGTGGGTGATTATTTCTTTGATTTCGCGGTTTTACAATTTTACTCTCTTGTTTGATAGGAAATTGTAGTTTACGAGTTAATTTTTTTTTTCTTGGGTGGGAAGAGAATCACGGAATTGGAGTTTTGTTCCTAATTTGGTAGATTGCGGTGTGATTATTTATACGTTTATTTGTGGTTCTACTTACTTGTTTGATGGGAAATTATAGTTTAGATTTCAATTTTGTTTGTTAATTCACGTATTTTGATTTTTTTGTGGTTTTACTTTCTTGTTTGATGGGAAAAATATCAGTATTTTCCCCCCTTTTGACGCGGATTTTCTTCCTTTTCCTTTCTTGAGTTTCTTGTCGTGTTTATTTGCGTGCTTCATATTTTGTTTCTAAGAGAAACATTAGTGTTTCTGGTTTTTTTTTTGAAACTCTAAATAAAACTTTTGGTATTCTTGGAATTCTCGGTTATTTGGTTTCTTCTTATAAATGGGTTCTGTAAGGATAGCGAGCACTAGGTTTGGAAGCTAACCGATGACGAACATATGTTGCTAAGATCCTCGATTGACAGAGATGCAATGTGATCACTTATTCTTGTAAACCTCGGTTTCTAACTGACCATTAAAGTAGGGAATTTCAACCTTAATTCCATAGTCTTGTTCTTGGGGTTAGTCTTATCTTGTTTCCGCTTACTTATGGGTTGGATTGCATTTCAGAGTCTAGGAGGCGGAGAAAGATTTTTCAATGTTCATGGTTTGTGCTTTACTCTATCCATGCATCCTAGAAACTCCATCAACAGTTGGAGTTGTTGAGCTAAGCCTACCCCATATTCAGTTCATGCTAATCTATGTGCTGTTCATAGGTCTGTACTATTCCTGGATTGAGTTGCGACCACGGTTTAAAATCTCGTCTTGATAGTGTTTTTGATCAGGAGAAAACTGAAAATGAACGAAACTTTGAACCATGGTTGTAATTGATTGCTCAGACACCAATTTCAATGTAGTATAAGCCTGAAGCCTTCAATATTGGTTGCTGGTCTGCTGGACAGAAACTAGAATGTTTAAAAAAAAAAAAAAAAAAGTTGGATGTTTAGATGGTTGTGTTTAGAAAGACAGCAAGTAAAAGCTTCAATTAGAAAGGAAAAAAAAAATTGAAAGCCAAAACACTCTAATTTAAAACTACTCACAACACTTTAAAAACAACAATAACTCAAGACTCTCAGAGAAATAAGTAACACTAGTATTACTAGAGTAAGCACATGCATCCTCTTTGGGGTCAAGGGCTAGAAGAGGAAAGTTAATAAAGTTGGAGGGGTATTCTTGGAAAGGGTGGTAGAAAAGGAAAGAGAATAAAGTTGGAAGGGTATTCTTAGAATTTGGAAAGGAAGAGAAGAGGAAATACTATAAAGTGAAAAGTTGTCATCGAGATTTGCGAGGAGATTAAATCTCAACCCCTTTTTATGTGAGGGATAAAGAGAGTGGGGTCTACCGTTGTGTTTTATTTTATATTTATATATGTATATATGGGTCCCATTCGGCAACCAACATTAAGGAACCAACATGGAGCCAACTCCTTTGTCCTATATGGGTTAGAAGTTTTGGAATGGGCTGATTTTTTGTGAGGATGATCTCCTAGAAGAGATCATCCTCACAAAAAATCAGCCTAATCTGAAACTTCTAACCCCATCAAAAGTGGTTTAGAATTGTGGATTGTTGATTTTTTTACCATTAATTTGTAAACCATTTTTGATGGGCTGATTTTTTTTATGAGGATGATCTCCTCATCATAGAGATCATCCTCACAAAAAATTAGCCTAATCCAAAACTTTTAAGCCATATAGGACAAATTGTGGCTCCTAACGTGGCTGCTGAATGCTACCCTAATATGTATACATACATAGTCATGAATATATATATACATATATGGGAAGCGGTCGGAGGCCCTAAAGAGAGCCGAACATTGTGCCAAACATTTTTCAAATTAGGGGTTTGAAGCTTTGGGATGGGCTGATTTTTTGTGAGGATGATCTCCATGGCGAGGAGATCATCCTCACCAAAAACCAGCTCATTCCGAAACTTCTAACCTTAGTTCACAAGTTGAAGAATTGTGCACCGTCCGATTTTTGTAAATCACTTTTGATGGCGTTAAAAGTTTTGGAATGGGCTGATTTTTGGTGAGGATGATCTCCTCATCATAGAGATCATCCTCACAAAAAATCAGCCCATTTCAAAACTTCTAACCCCTATTTTGAAAAATGTTTGGCTCTCTTTAGGGCCTCCGAACGCCACCCTATATATACATATATCTATCTATATATATATATAGATATGTGTATATGGTGCTATCAAACTAGTCATGGCCTTCAATTTAGAATGGGAATCACTAGAGCCACAAAACATAGTGGTAAGCAGGTAAAGACACAAAGGTCTTATGTGATTGATAACTGTCGCTGGATGCTGTGATATAGATCACGCTTCCATTAGTTAAGTGGTATAGAGCATGTCACATGGATACACAACATGATGGATGTGGGCTTTGGTTCCTGATCTGGAACCAGTGGTGTTGTGTCTGTTTTCAAACTGTACTCTCGATTTCAAACTGTAATCTTTAGGAATTCGTTTAGCAGCATGAGCTGAAAATCGTAAAGCTTCATAAGTTCGCTGAAAATCATGATCCTGTTTGGTTTATTTCTTTATTGAAGTAATGCCATTTCATGTGGTGTACTTAGAGATTCACTTCAATTTGTTGTAACATTTATGCATTTCAAGCCAATGTAGAATGAAATATATGATCTTGTTGTTTGCATGTACACTTGGTTTTGAAGTATTTTTGGTGGTGTTGAATTAATTATCACATATTATATCATGTGTTTGTCTTGATTTGTGTTATAATGACTATGGAACTCATTTTACACAGAACCGTACTAGAATTTTGGATAGAGTGGATTTAATGTCAGACCTTGAGGATGCACTACTGAAGCAACGACCCAACTGCATGTCGGGCTTGGAATTGAGAGAATCTAAGGAAAATCGTTTACAAAGCCACATTCAACATCGTTTAACAGAGCTCAAAGGTTAATATTTGATGTTAAGAGCCTTAATCTTGTAAATTTACTTAGGTTGCATGTGGCCTATTATCTCCAATCTTGATGGATAATCTCATCATTTGCTTCTTTTTGAACTTTGATATCTAATTTCTTGAGAAGTGGATTCGTAGAGCATTTGAGCACATAAAAAACTATTATTATGCTTCTATAGGCCCTAGGAAAGAAAAACAATATGCTTATTAAGTTAATTTCTAGATACAGTTAAAAATTATTTTCAATTATCTGCTGTATATCAATAAAAGAGCCTATGCTTATGAATATATATTCACTTTGGATCAATGGCTGCTCACACTTCTTGATTTAATTACTTTTTGGTGTAAAGGATCTTTCTCTCTCTCTCTCTCTCTCTCTCTCTCTCTCTCTCTCACACACACACACACACACACCCACACACACACCCCCTTGCTACTAGTACCCATAGAACATTCTTTGGTCAATCAGATAAGTTCTGCTGATTTCCTCAATGGAAAGCCATAGTTTGCATGAAGATAGGGTTACAAGAGTTGACAGAGAAGCATAGGGATATTGTGTATTCTTGCATAGGGATATTGTGTATTGTTGCATTGATCTTCCTTTTTAATTTACTTTGTTTTCCAAATTCACACTCACTTTTTAATGGCATTTTTTGTTTCTTTATCATATTGCTTTTCTTTTAAATCTGAGCTTTATTATCTTTCCAGCTATGGTCTATATTTTTTCTCACAGCTGACATACGCATATAATATTTAATCAGAGTTGCCTTCAAGTAGGGGTGAAGACATGCAGATGAAGTGCTTGCTTGAGCTATATGGACTAAAGGTAACCTAATAAGTTATTACTAAAATTGCTTCCACAGCATAGTTACTTGTTTTGTTTAGTTTTTTATTGGTAAAACAAAGTTAAGTTGGTAAGTTGAAATGCATATATGTTACAAGTCAAACCTCCAATATTTTGTTCCAATCATCTACAAGATGGAGAGTCTTGGTTAAGACATTCCAAGGCAAGGTGAAACTTTAAACCAGGACTAATATTATGGTTGAGACTCAGCTTGATTCATATTTCACACTGCACACACGTATCACACACACACACACACACACACACACACACACACACACACACACTGTTAGAAAAGTCTGTGACATGAAGGTGTGTTTCTGTCAATGGACAATAATAAACTTAGTGAAAATTTACCACTTTGCATACCAAACACTTTACTGTTACTATTTTTGGGAACAATTGCAAGCTTTCTTTTAATTAATTTTCTTAGACTTCCTTCAATTTGCTTTTGTTGTGATATGGAGAGATGACATATGGTTTTGTCCTTGTGGACATGGATTCTTTTTGTAACAGCTAGTAGAGTTGCAAAGCAAGGTTCGGTCTGAGGTGAGTTCAGAGTACTTGCTGCGAGACAAATGTGCATATCCTGACAAGCTATTGTTTCACTGGGGGATGATGCGATTGCATCGTCCCTTTATATATGGTACGGGAGATGCTTTTTCTATGGAAGCCGACGATCGCCTGCGCAACAAACGCGATGCAGAGGTAATATCACCTACATGCATTATCATTTTTTTTTAGCGCTAGACTATTCAATTACTAGAAATTTGGAATATCTAAAATCTTGGCCTAATAGACTGTAAATGTGCCCGATAAACATCAGAGTTGCAAACATTGCAGCTTTCATCAGAACAAAATTTTTTGGAGCCTCAATGGGGTCATCTATGCACAATTTGACCTTGCTAAATAAGGGTTTTGTTAACGTGTGCCCTAAAGGCATATGTTTAGGTGCATTAAATACACCTTGGAAATTCAATTTCCTACCAAAAATGCTCTCAAATGCTTATTTCCAAGGTGTATTTAATGCACCTAAACGTGTACCCTTAGGGCACATGTTAACAAAACCCATAAAATAATTGGATTTATCAGATCTATTGCACTCTTTTTGGATGGTAAGAAAAAAAATCAATTGATTGTTGGTTACACTCATCCTACGAGGTAAATTTTTATCTTAGGGAGACATCTAGATGGGACAATTGATAAGTGGGTTCTGCTCCTTTGTACAAATACCAAAAGTGTGTCTATGGAGTTCATAGATGAATTTATGGTCCATAATAAGTGGGTAATTCCACCCCTTTCTATGTGTGCCAAAAGTTAGAGTTCATAGATCAATTTATGAGCTATAATAATCAAATTAGAGATCATCTTAATTTGCAAATCTTGTTTTGTCTTCATCTCTTTTATGTGACATTCAGCACACTGCTAATGTTGCGAAATCTCCTTGCTGCAGAGATTGTCAAGGTTAGAAGAAGAGGAGAAGAATCGTATGGAGACTGGAAAAAGGAGGTTTTTTGCAGAAATTCTTAATGCGGCTCGTGAGTTTCAATTGCAAGGACAAGCTGCTTTGAAGCGTCGGAAACAGAGAAATGATGGTGTCCAGGCATGTCATTTGTCTGTCTGCTTTCTTTGTAGCCTGTTTTGTCGTTCTTGTGGACCTCTGAACCTTTTACATCATGTCTACTGTAATGCACTTTTGCTGTTTGTGCAATTGGTGGATCAAGCTAGCTGAAAATGAAGTTATTCGAGGAATTCAATGTTTTATCCTTAGCAGCCCGTCATAACTATTATTGGCAATATTCCATTAATCTTGTGATAACATAACAGAACTTTAGTCTTAGACCTATAGCTCAGTTGGTTTGACAAATTGCAAAACAACTTTGAAGTTGTGGGTTCAAGTCCAGCTTACCCATCACGAAAAAAAAAAAAAAAAAAACAGAATTTTTTTATTTTAGAATATCACAAGATATGTTTACTTTAAAAAAAGCCATTGTGCACAGATTCCCATTTTGCAATCGTTTTAACATTTATCAAATTAATAAAAATATTTTCCATATTTCTATTTTTATGTGCTTGACCGAAAACAAATATCTTCTGGATTTTCTGTAGAGATTCCTATGCCAGGAAATTTATGAGGACAAGATTATGTATGTATCTAATAATGATGCAATGATGCAAACATATCTGTTATCATAAAAGGAAATGGTTCATACTACATCTAGCGTACTTTATATATATAGGGGAATGCTTACGTTCAAGGCTTCATGGGGACATTAGCATTATCCACTATATTTACTCTCCAATAATACCCCTGCCCATTTTGTCTTTTAGTGAAAAGACAAGCGTATGTTGGTCTTTTACATAATAAATGCTTGTTTATATAATAAATACGTGTTTTTTACAAATAAGTGCTAAGAGCATTTAGTCTTTGAATTTAAATGTTTTGTTTGCAATAAATGTTCTGCAAGTAAAGTTGACAAGCATTTTTTATTTTAAAGAGCATACCCTTGTCTTTTTCACGAAAAGACAAAATAAGTAAAGGTATTATTGGAAAGTGAATGTGGTGGAGAATGCTAATGTCCCCATGAGATCTTGGATGTTAGCATTCCCCATATATATAAGGTTAGGATTGGGGGACAACTATTTATAACAATCTTTTTTTACAAGTTCAGATGCTGTCCATTTTACAAGATCCTACGGTATCCAGTGGTGTTGTAAAAAACATTGAAAAAATGGATGACATTCGGGTGGTTTAGAAAAAACATTGTAACAAATAGTTGTCCCTTGACCCTGACTCATATATATATATATATAGGGAAGTGTTCAAAGGCCCTAAAGAGAGCCAAACATTGTGCCAAACATTTTTCAAATCATGGGTTAGAAGCTTCGGAATGGGCTGATTTTTTGTGAGGATGGTCTCTATGGTGAAGAGATCATCCTCACCAAAAATCAACTCATTCCGAAACCCCTAGTTTACAAGTTGAAGAATCGTGGACCGTTCCAATTTTTGTAAACAACTTTTGATGAGGTTAGAAGTTTCGGAATGGGCTGATTTTTGGTGAGGATGATCTCCTCATCATAGAGATCATCCTCACAAAAAATCAGCCCATTCCAAAATCTTTAACCCATACATTGAAAAAATGTTTGGCTCTCTTTAGGGCATCTGAACGCCACCCATATATGTATATAAAGTTCTTTTGCCTTTTATAAAATACTGTAATAAGCAAGATTTCTACTATAAGGCTATACATTCTGATTGAATCATCACCTATCATCTAAAGACTATTTTCAAATCTGGACTCCCTAAAATTTAGGGAACTACGCTTCGTCCATACAAAATGGTCCATACCTTATGTACTTATTGTATTTTCTCATAAGCTCCAACATGATACCACTAACACTTTATGTCTTTACCACGTTTGGAAAATGCCTTACATGGGCGGGCGAGCAGTAAGTAGTTCAATAATACCCAGAGGATGCATTGAATAATCATAGTAGTAGTGGTGTTGGTTGTAGTAGGAATGATAATAGTAAGGTTCATTATGTGTTCTGCGATATATAAACAGGCATGGCATGGAAGGCAAAGACAACGTGCTACTCGGGCAGAGAAATTGAGGTTCCAAGCACTTAAAGCTGATGATCAAGAAGCTTACATGCGTATGGTGGAGGAGAGCAAAAATGAACGGTTAACAATGCTTCTTGGAAAGACCAATGAGCTTCTTGGTCGTTTGGGAGCCGCTGTTCAAAAGCAAAAAGACGCAGAACACGTTGATGGCATTGAATCTTTAAAAGGCTTAGAACCCAATGACCCATCCCAGTTGTCGGCTTCTAAGAGTGAAAGCCCAGCAGATATGACTCCAGAGGAAGATGTAGAAGTAGTTGATTTAGATTCTGATCACAATGCTAAGACGAGTGATCTACTTGAAGGCCAGCGGCAGTATGATTCTGTTATCCATTCAATTCAGGAGAAGGTAAAAAGAAGACCACAGTTTTTCTGCTTTTTTTTTTCTTAATCTTCTAAGCTTTAATTTTATTTTTCAGTGCATTTTGGTACTTCTATGCATTTTATATCTAATTGCATTCAGCGTCGAACAATTAGGGTGGTATATTTCGGTCCAGTCAGTTTTGATGACTCGAGGTTACTGCCTCTATTGAACTTCACATTTAGTGAAGATCTTTATTTGGAGGAAATGCAGAGTACCTGTCAGGTAGATCAGGCCAACATGTCATTGTGACATGTGGCACACATGAAATGGTAGTGATTAGATCCACATTTTAAAGATAGATACCATCATGGGAGATCTTCTAGGCCAAAATATGGCCCCAATCAAATTATGTTAAGTTCCCTCCATGTCGAATTTTTAACTTAAGATTCCATTTTTTTTCTTCTTGTGGGCCAAAATGTAATAGATTGGTTGGTTAGGAACATCAAATAAAATGATTTTTTCATAGAGGATCTTGCAGATTGGCCCCATACAAATAGTAGGTCCCATCGTGCATGTTTAACTGTACCATTGCTCAAATTGACAGGTTGTCCTTGTGCTTTACTTGACAGATATGCAATATATCCTCTTAATAATTACTTCATACACCTTTTTGATCTTTGATGAACACTTTTAAAGTATATCACCTGAACAAGTATTAAGGGAATTTTTATCATTGCCAGACACTTGAGGATTGAGGAACAACATTTTTGACGGTTCCCAAAAATATACCCAATTTTGCAGAGGATGGTGATCTCAAGTAACAAGGAATGGCACACATAACAATGATGTTGCATGTAGAAACCATAACAAACACACAGAATAACTGACCAATTGAAAATTATTCAGTGAAAGACCAGTGAAGAGGATGGTAGAAGTAAGAAGGCAAGAGGTTGTCACAGTGCTCAGTACTAAATAATGATAATCTAATCTTTTTTTTTCTCCTTTCCATCTTTCAAATTAGCATATCATTGAGGAAATATGCGCCAGTATATTCTGAATTACTTAGGAAATGTGAAACTGAGAAAATAGGATTGGGGAACCGATCTGACATTTTTCTTTTTCATTCAAGTTTGGCATAGGCATGTTAACCAACCAACTACTCCAAAAGACCAATCTGTTGTAGAGGGGGAGAACTATGAATATAAGAGGGTCATAGGGCTTAACTGGGGTATGACACACTCGAGAGTGGAGGAAAATATAAACTCAACAAGGCATACTGATGTTTTTTGTTGATGTGACCCCTCAAGAAAAAAAATGAGTTCCTCATATGAATGTTCTTATAAGTATAACATGCAGATCTCTGGCAACATTTAGTACCTGATATTGATGGTTTCATTTAGATGAGGGCAGAGGATCTAACATACATTCGAACATTACAGGTAACAGAGCAGCCATCAATGCTTCAAGGTGGAGAACTAAGGCCTTACCAGTTGGAAGGACTTCAGTGGATGCTTTCTTTGTTTAACAACAATCTAAATGGTATTTTAGCTGATGAGATGGGGTTAGGGAAGACAATACAAACCATATCATTGGTTGCATATCTCATGGAGAACAAGGGTGTAACTGGGCCACATTTGATTGTCGCTCCAAAGGCTGTACTGCCAAATTGGGTTCATGAATTCTCGACCTGGGCTCCTAGGTACACAGATTTGTCTTTTGTAATACACGTAAATCCTTTTCTTTTTCTTTTTCTTCTTCCGTTTTTGTTACCTTTTAACATTCACTTTACTTTCAAATCACTTTCGTAAGGGTTTTCTTTTTTGATCCAGTATCGTGGCCATTCTATATGATGGGCGTCTAGATGAAAGGAAGGCAATGAGGGAAGAGTATTCAGGAGAGGGAAAGTTCAATGTGATGATCACCCATTATGATCTAATCATGCGAGACAAAGCATTTTTGAAGAAAATTCACTGGTACTACATGATTGTTGATGAAGGGCATAGGTTAAAAAATCACGAGTGCGCTCTTGCACGGACTCTTGTGTCAGGGTATGCTACATGCACATTTGGAAGGATTTGCAGATTGAATCTTTTTTGAAGTGTGATTACATACTCTAGTATTGTGTACTGCCGTATTTAGCCTGTACTTATTGTTTACCCCCCCTCTTGCTCAATTTTTTCAATGTAACTCATATGTTGTCATGCAATGTCTCCTAGATGGCACTTTGGTTCTTTTAATTGGCCGTTTTCTTGGTGCGGTGTTCTAACAATTTAAAATGCTCGCTCTAACTGTATTAATTCTTAGATCGAGTTGTACTCCATAAATTTATATCAACAAAGTTATGTCCCCAATACTACTAAAATAATAACCAAAAAACCTTAACTGATATCCCGATATGCACTATAGAGAATCTGTTCTAAACTCATAGTTAAACAAACAAAAGATCTTCTCTCTAACAATATTAAAATCATGCATCTTCACTTATCCTTATTCTTGGCTACATTACTATCTCGTCAAATTAAATAATTTTCCATCTCGCATATATACCTAATTTCTCAATATTTCAAATTGAGGTTGATGGAAATGCATTTTTTTGCTATTCATCTTACGTGGTGTTAGGTAGTTAGTAAAATTACTAATGTTATCTATGGACAAATAGTGAAAAATAGACTTATTTCATCTCAAGGAAACCAAAATTTTTATTGTTTTTTAAGTGAAAATTAATTTACACATCAAAGAAAAAGTGGGGGATCAGATGATGCAGGACACAAATCAAGCCAACAATCATGGGTTCCAATGAAAATTTTGGAATTATTTAGATTGCAACTTGTTTGGGTCTAGAGTTATTTTTTTTATTCCTTTTATTTGATTGAGACTTGTTTTAGATTAGATTATTTTATTTTTAAATATATTTTAATTATATTAGAAGTCATATATGAGTTTAGGTATTATTTACGTCATTTTTATTTAGGTCTTATTTTGATATTTTGAGAGGTCAAAATTTGTCATATTAGATTGATTTTTGTCTCATGTGATAGGTTATTCAGTTACCTATCCAACGCACCCAAGATTTCACAATTTCAATGAGTTTTGAGAAAGTTATGGTCAAAATACCGATGGGATGTCAGTCTTACACATGATTGACTTTTCTCAAGGTCAAAAGAGTCTTTTTTTTAATGTAATTTTAAGATTAAGTTTTTTGTCTAGCCTTTATATATATATATGACTATTATAATTGATTTAACAATCATGGGGAAAAAAAATTGCAGCTCGTCCAAAAATTTCTCTAGTAATTGGAGGTTATCCATCTTGGTGTGATTCCAAGGTTCTATCCTTCTATCCCTTATCTTTCTTTTCTAATTTTGATTTTCTTATTCTTAGTTTTCTTGATTCTTAAAACTCTTTTCCCTCAACCCTTAATCCTTAACCTACAAACCTCAACCTCTAACCCTGTACTTTATTTCATAAACCTAGATCCCTAATCGTTATTGCAAAATGTTGTAATTAAACCCCGCAACTAAACCCCAGGGTTTACCCTAAACTTTTAAGGTAATCCAATTTTAGCTCAAATCCTTAATGTAATCCCAAATCAAGTTCCCTAATCCCCTATATTTATTTTCTTCCCTCACCATTCTGCATCATTAGGTATGATGGGTTTTAAGGTCACAGACTCCATATTATTTTTTTTTCGAAAAGTACAGACTCCATATTATTAGTTAAGTAGTTATGGCGTTTTGGGGGGAGAAATTGAGTCTTTGGAGGAGGGTAATTAATGTTAAATATGGTGAGAAGGCTTGTGGGTGGTAGAGTGGAGAGGTGAAGCCGTCTCAGTATTATTAGTTTAGTAGTTATGGCGTTTTGGGAGAGAAATTGAATCTGTCAAGGCAAGTAATTAAGGCTATATGGTGAGAAGGCCTATGAGTGGGAGAATGGAGAGGTGAAGTCGTCTTATGGATGTAGCTTTTGGAAAGGCATTGTAAGAATACTACCAAAGCTCTGTGGAAGAATTGTCTTTTTAAGGTGGGTAGAGGTAATAGGATAATGTTTTGGGAGGATTGGTGGTACAATGTTTTACCATTAGCCCTATAATTACTTTCTTTGTACTAATTGTCATAAAATAAGAACCCAATGGTGAAACAATTCATGAGAGATCTCAGGGGATTGTGGTTTCAGAAGAAGATTGGGAAATTCCAACCTTAGCTAATCTTATCCATTAGATCATTATTTATACTATTTGTCTATAAAAGGAGGACAAGAGGGAGCAGACGTGTGATCAAGATAATTTGTTCTCGGTAAGATTGTTCTATTCATCGTTAGTGTCTCCATTTTCACGAAAGTTTCTTGTTTCATCCATTTGGGGCCACAGAGTTCCATCAAAAGTGTCATTTTTTTATTTGGTTAGCCACATTGGATACAATTCTCACCATGGATCATTTAATCAATCGGGGGTTGTCTATGTCTAATTTTGTATTCTTGTAAAGTCGATGGATCATCTTCTGATTCACTGTTTTTTGTTAGGTAGAGTTGGTCATTCGTTTGATCGTTTTTCCATTGTTATTGAGTGTTTTCTAAGTTGGCCTTGTCTTTGTTCCATTGTCGGGAATTATAAAAAAAAATAATTGATCTCTAATTCCTTTTGCAACTTCTTGGAGAATCTGGACGGAAAAAAAAAAACAAAAGAGTTTCTCAAGGGAAGGAACAATTGCATGAAGAGATAGTTACAGAAATTCTAGGGATGGTATTTTTTTGGTGCGAGCTGTTTGATAAGTTCAAAGGTTTATTTATTTATTATTTATTATTATTATTTTTAATTATTTTTTTTAAGGATTCTGTGTTCTAGTGGAATTTTATGAGTTTGGTCTAAGTGTAAAATTCGTTTTTTATTTTATTATATATATATTTGAAATTCTCTCTTGTACTTAGGTAGGTCGCCTTGATCTCCTTTGCTCAATTTTTATAAAATATTCTTACAAAAAAAAAAAAAAAAAACAGTAAAAATACCCCACTTAGAATTTTCTCCTTTGTATTGATAGGTTTAAGTGTGAAGGCAAGGTTTTGGCCCCAAGGGAGTGTCTAAACACAAAAGTTTCTTGTTTCATCCATTTGGGGCCACAGAGTTCCATCAAAAGTGTCATTTTTTTATTTGGTTAGCCACATTGGATACAATTCTCACCATGGATCATTTAATCAATCGGGGGTTGTCTATGTCTAATTTTGTATTCTTGTAAAGTCAATGGATCATCTTCTGATTCACTGTTTTTTGTTAGGTAGAGTTGGTCATTCGTTTGATCATTTTTCCTTTGTTATTGAGTATTTTCTAAGTTGGCCTTGTCTTTGTTCCATTGTCGGGAATTATAAAAAAAAAATAATTGATCTCTAATTCCTTTTGCAACTTCTTGGAGAATCTGGAAGGAAAAAAAAACAGAAGAGTTTCTCAAGGGAAGGAACAATTGCATGAAGAGATAGTTACAGAAATTCTAGGGATGGTATTTTTTTGGTGCGAGCTGTTTGATAAGTTCAAAGGTTTATTTATTATTTATTTATTTTTTTTTTTTTTTAATTTTTTTTAAGATTCTGTGTTCTAGTGGAATTTTATGAGTTTGGTCTAAGTGTAAAATTCGTTTTTTATTTTATTTTATATATATATATATATATATATATATTTGAAATTCTCTCTTGTACTTAGGTAGGTCGCCTTGATCTCCTTTTCTCAATTTTTATAAAATTATTCTTACAAAAAAAAAAAAAAAAAACAGTAAAAATACCCAACTTAGAATTTTCTCCTTTGTATTGATAGGTTTAAGTGTGAAGGCAAGGTTTTGGCCCCAAGGGAGTGTCTAACCACACAAAATAACTAATTGTTTTAGATGTTTATATTAAAAGATGGAAGAGAGGGTGAAATAATTGATGGCAAAGAAAAAAGATGGTGGAATATAAAATAAGGTGCTGTAACCTATGCAATATTGTACCATGTATTAGCACATCCAGTATCATCTTTCCAAATAGTTTCCTTTATTTTTTTCCTGTACATTTATCTTATTCCCTTGAAGAAAAAGTGAGGGGTTTGTCTAATAGATTGTCTCCTTGTGTGCAGCTATCATATAAGACGCAGACTTCTGTTAACTGGTACTCCAATACAGAATAGCCTGCAGGAATTGTGGGCCCTGCTTAATTTTCTCCTCCCTACCATTTTTAATTCAGTGCAGCATTTCGAAGAATGGTTTAATGCACCATTTGCAGATCGTTGTGAGGTTTCTCTTAATGATGAAGAAGAGCTGTTGATCATTCGTCGTTTGCATCAGGTATTTCTTGACACGTACTCTTAATTTTAAGTCATAATATCCTCTTCTTGAACTTTTGCTAATTTTATGCTGTTTTCTGGATTCTCAGGTTATAAGACCCTTCATTCTAAGAAGGAAGAAAGACGAGGTGGAGAAGTACCTTCCTGGGAAAACTCAGGTCATACTGAAATGTGATCTGTCAGCATGGCAGAAAGTATATTATCAGCAGGTCACGGACGTGGGGAGAGTTGGGCTGGATTCTGGTATGTTTGCTTTAGTTGGTATTAGCTATTTTTTGTCAACCTCCAAGGTGGGTGGTGTGATCTCTTGCTTATGTCATCTTCATCATCAAAGCCTTATCCCATAAATCTGTTCTTGGTGATGAGTTGTGGTATTTGTTGGATCAAAATATCTTCTATCATGTGTGTTTTGTTCTAATGTGGGGTTTGATCATAAACTACTCCGCATTTGGTATTGTTAATTCAGCTTGACCCTATTGTCTCTTACGGTGCCTAAAGTTCAAGCTAGGAGGTTAGACTTTCACAAGACTTACACATTTCCTTGAGAAGTTCATGATACCGTGTAGATTTGAACAGTTGTGCTCATGCCTTGTCCTTTTTTCTTGGGCTATTGCCTGAAAGGTTTAAAATTTCGTTTCGGGGGAATGTTTTAGTCAAGGAAGAAAACCGAAACAAAATGAAACATTCAATTGTTTTTTTTATATAAATATTCTCAAAACATTGCAAAACATCAGCATTTTAGTGATAAATATTGTTAAAAAAATATGTTTTATCTTATCAAATGACTATTATAGCAATATAGCTATTTTTGTCAAATATATCACAATTTTTCATGTTGATGTGCATCTATCTATAGTTCCATCATTTTCTCCCTAAATCCAATATTTTTCTTAAGGTTTGAAGGAGGTAGAATCTCAAGGTTAAAGATAAGGGTAAAAAGTTTTACTCAACATGTTGCATATGACAGGTTTTGGGGAGAAAAATCAAAGGTTTTTAACTAGAGGTTGGGGATAGGGACATTTGGGTCAATTTGGTTAATCTGCTAGAGATGATGGGCATCGAGGGACGTGTCATCAGTTTGAATACACAGGGATGTATCTCAAATATTCATCAAAAGCGGAGGGGAACTGTTTTATGGTTCCCCTATAAATAATCATTGTTTCTAATTTGTCAATTTTTTATTTTTTTAGTTTCATTTTGTTCCAGTTCATCCAAAACATTCCTGGACGAAGCCAAATATACTGAAATATTTCGAGAAAAACTGGCACTAACCAAAACATCCATTGAAACTTTGATTCCAAACATGTTTTGTATGGGAATATTCAAATAATGGAACTTTTTGGCCGATACATTTCTAAATAGTATGATACTTTGGACCATGATTGTCATTAATACAAAGTCTACCTGTCAAAAAAAGAAAAGAATCCAACAAAAAGGCACAAGAAATATGGAAATGATGTTTATTTTTAGTTGGGCCATCCCATCCATGGTTCACAGTTTCATGGCGTTTTGGAATGTTTTGGTATGTCATTCTAGTTTTGGTTGAGATCAGAATGAAACATTGAAAGTTTTAGAATGTTTCGATTGAGAATGTTTCGTTTTTTGCCCTGACTGAAACATTGCATTGAAGTGAGATGTTAAACCTTGATCCCATTTGATTGATTGGGTGCTCTTAGGTGATTCCTTAATGACCAATGCATGCCTAAGCCTTGTTTTAGGCAATACGTAGCAAGGACACTACACTTATAGGGATTTTTCCATGTTGGACATAGACACAGACACCTCAACATCCCATCTTAATGCGTAAGGTAGTTTTAACCTACATTAATTTATTGATGTGCTAAACACAAGAACGATTTAGTATCTGAAAATATGTGTTCATGTATTTATTAGAAAAAATCTTAGTTATATATAACTAGGTTATTATATTATAATATGTGTATGGATGTGTTGGCATGCCGGGTTTCTAAAATGCATTGTGTTAGACACCTCATTCTTGCATCCTTTTCTAAAGTGTATCAAGGTTGCACGTCTTAATTTTGGTCTGCATTGTTCATCCATAACTTGTGATTGGTCATCTGTGAACTTGTTTTCTGTCGTTTATTTATTAGTAATACCCAATTTTGATTATAATAGACGTGCAAGTCAAAGTTTGTTTTAAATCGCATTATCTTTGATATAGAGTTGTAATCTTCTTTCTATCATCTAAAGAATGCAATTTTTAGCTGAGTCCAGTAACAGTGTGGTTATAATTTTTCCAACTTCATCCTTTCTGTCACTTGTCTTCTCTCTCAACTTAATAAATTTCTTACCGTTTTCTCTTACTTTTCTTGTTCGACTTTCAATCCTTTTCAACTCATTAAACTAACAGGATCTGGGAAGTCCAAGAGTCTCCAGAACCTATCAATGCAGCTGAGAAAATGTTGTAACCATCCCTACCTTTTTGTTGGAGATTACAGCATTTGGAGAAAGGAGGAGATTATCCGAGCATCGGGAAAATTTGAGATGCTTGATCGCTTACTCCCAAAACTCCAAAAGGCAGGGCATAGAGTTTTACTTTTCTCACAAATGACCCGTCTCATGGACATTCTGGAAATTTATCTACAGCTGCACAATTTCAAGTATCTTAGACTTGATGGCTCAACTAAGACGGAAGAAAGAGGGACTTTATTGAAGCAGTTCAATGCACCGGATTCCCCTTTCTTTATGTTTCTTTTGAGCACCCGGGCTGGAGGTCTTGGTCTAAACTTACAAACAGCGGATACTGTTATAATCTTTGACAGTGATTGGAATCCCCAGATGGATCAACAGGCAGAGGATCGGGCCCACCGTATTGGACAAAAGAAGGAGGTGCGGGTTTTTGTGCTGGTGAGCGTTGGATCAATTGAAGAGGTGATCTTGGAACGCGCGAAACAGAAAATGGGCATTGATGCCAAGGTCATCCAGGCAGGCCTGTTTAATACAACTTCTACAGGTTGGTTGTTATCTTTGATCCTTCAATGATTGAATTAATAATAGTGATTAATCTTGATGAGAGAGGCTATTGACACCCCAACTTTTACTTGTTATACCCCAATTAAAATAAATAAAAATAAACAATGGTTGAGAATAATAAAAGTTGTAGTGCCAGTAGAATCCTTCAATGTTTGTTTAGATTTCTATTTGCTAGATTTAGGATTTATATGAGCCTAATCCTAATTGTAAACAACTGCCGAAGTTGTTTGAATGTGTTATAATGCTTTGTGATGTAGTGGTGATGACTTGAACCGAACTTCTGTAATGTTTGAATGGTGTGCTTTAATCTTTAAGTAGGGTGATAAATTTTTTTAGACATTGAGGTGTAATAAGCAAAAGTTGGGGTGCCAATAGCAGCTCTCTTAATATTTTAGTGATTTTGGGTGTTGGGGGGGGATGACAGTTTGATCCCTGGTGTTTGCTTGAAAGTTGAAACTATAAGGGCACCCCTTTTTAAAGGAACTGCTGTATCATACTCTCATTGGACACAAGTGTCTGGAACATGCCAATGACACTTTAGGGGTGTCAATGGATGGTCGAAAATTCGAATCCGATTCAAATTCGAAAAATCGGATATTATCCAAAAATTTCGGATATTGGATTCAAATTCGGATAGTTTTATATGTTTGAATCCTTATCGGATACAAATTCGGATATTCACATTTCGAATCCAATAATATCCGATTCGAGATAATATATAATATGTATTACTTTATTTGATTAATTTTTTATATAAATAATATTATATATATTATTTTATTTTATTTATTTATTATATAAATATTTTAACAAATAATAAGTTTTTTTTTTTAATATTGAAAAATCAGTTGGACAAGGAAAAATTATGTTTTTTTATGTACAAATTATTCGAATTCTAATCGGATATTATCTGATATCTGATAGGATAATCGGATTCGAATTTGGATATCAGATAAAATTTTTGGATATTGCTGTATCCAAACTGTTGACTGCCCTAATATACTTCAGCTACAATCTTTTAGAGACATATTTGCATCTGGGTGTGAAGATGGCAGAGCCATGTTCCCTGTATTTGCCCTATTGCGTGTTAGAGTGATATGTCAGAATATGAGGATCGTCCCTTTAGAATGATTTTTGATCTCTCGTCCTGACAATTTTGTTTTTTAATATTAATATTGCATATATGAACTTACATGTGTAAATTGATCCTGTACTGTGTTTAGTGTTATGGGTGTGACAATATATTGGGATTTTCGGGGAAAGTACGTCTGTCAATATGAAGCTACTTGATCTCTTTTTATGCAGCTCAGGACAGACGAGAGATGTTGCAGGAGATTATGCGTAGAGGTACAAGCTCACTTGGGACTGATGTGCCGAGTGAGAGAGAGATCAACCGCCTCGCAGCCCGATCTGAGGATGAGTACTGGTTATTTGAGAAGATGGACGAGGAGAGACGGCGGAGAGAGAACTACAGATCAAGATTGATGGAGGAACATGAGGTTCCCGATTGGGCATATTCTGTCGCCAAGGGAGAAAACAAGAAGGATCCCAAACCTGATAGTGGCACCACCATCACAGGAAAGCGGCAGAGAAGAGAGGTGGTCTATGCTGACACCCTCAGTGACTTACAGTGGATGAAAGCTGTGGAAAATGGAGAATTCTCTAAGCTGGCAACTGGAGGTAAAAGTGACCGTCTTCCTCCTGAGGCCAATGAATCAAGCAGTGACAATGTCTTGGGAGAACGAGAAGCATCAGAACAGAGGAATGACGGTGACTATATGGTAAGTTGGGATGCAACCGGAGATTTCTTGGGTCGATCCAAGTCTGAACCCACCCAATCCAACAAACCCGAATATGAAAATGTTGGAGGAAATGGTTGGAGTTGGGACATGTTAACTTGGAAGGCACACAAGAGGAAGAGATCAAGCCTTGGGGTGTCAAGTTCATCATCCAATGCAAGAGGGCCGACTCCTAACAACAGAGGAAATTGATGAGTTTTGATTGTAACTTCAGCTCTAGGTACCCAAGTGTTTTGGGCCTCAGAATCAGTCATTTTAGAAGAAAAAATATGTTATTAGAAGCAAAATGGGTTAGCCAACTGTGGAATAATAAGGATTTGATGATGATGGTGATTAACATCTAGTTGTTACACCTCATCGAGCCACCTCTAACATTTCTAAATAAAACCGTATTTCCATCTCCTGTCAAAAGTGAAAATTCTGAAAACTAAATACTTGAATTATAGCAAGTACCATTCTGTTCAGAATCATATTTTTTGATTTGTAAAGGTAATCTCAGAATTAAAATTTGAAAATCAAAGGTTTCTAACATCCTACATCTGGTTTGGTCCATCATACCATAAGAGAGGATTAATCCAATGTGTAATAGTCAAAAATAACATTATTGGGATAGGAAGAACACGTTTATTTAATAAACTTTCCAAAGCAATTCTAAGAGCCTACATTTTCAAGTACATTAGACCATTAATGAAGCAAATTATGGTGTTTCCGAAACAAAAATTTATGCTCCCAGTGTAGCTAAGCTACTTAAGAAAGATCTTCTGAATGAGATGCAGCAGCTGATCTTTCTCCACGTAAAATAGTAGGCTAAACAAGGCAGGAGTCTTCTTGGTTGACTTCGAGATGCTTAAGCTTCAATCCCAAATCATCCTCATTTCCATCACTCTCTTCTTTTGACTCCTCTTCATCATCTTCACCTTCCCCTTCGGGATCATTCTCATCCAAGGGTCCAAGTACGACAAGGGATTTCTTGAACAACTCCCTCACCTCATCAATGCTTTCATCAGATATGTAATTTCCATTGATATTCAACAATTTAAACTCAGACTTACGAACCACAACCTGTGCCAAGAACCTCGCCCCAGGCCTTCTTATTGCATTGTTGCTCTTATTGACTTCCTTTAACTGGTTGTCACCATCTTCCAATGCCTTGCTGATCAGAATGACACCCTCGTCCTTTAGTTCATTTTTGGCCAAGTTCAACTTAGTGAGGAACCTCTTTGCCATTATACAGGAAGCTAAAGCGGTGGCAGCTTTGGGTGTGATGTCGTTTCCAACCATCTCGAGGACTTCGAGAGAAGGAGCACTTCCCTCAAGAGCCCTAGCAAGAGCAATGGCTCCCTCATCTTCCAGATTTAGGTAGCTTAGGTAAGCCTCAGTGAGACCTACATGCGAAGAAATAGCTTTACTAGGAGCAACACCGGCTTCCACGCCAAACATGTTGCCCGTCAGATCGAGCTTCTTCAAATTAGTACATGACCCTAGTGCCTTGGTTAAAGCAACACCCCCTTTAGAGCCTACCCTTGTAGAGGAGCATTTGAAATCCTCCAATACATGAGAACGCTCCACAATCTCGGAAATAGCAATGGCCCCTTCATCTCCCATCATATTATTGTGAAAATGTAGGACTTTAAGCTTCTCAGTGGAAGGAATTAGCTCTCACACTGCTTGCGCAGCCTTCTCAGAGATTCCATCATTCATCAAATAGAGCTGCTCCAAGGTATTTTGTGATTTCAAGAGTGCCCCAAAGGCCCTGACACCCTTCTCACCTAAGGTGTTGTTTGAGAGGTTCAGAGACTTCAACACACAGCCCTCAAGGGCTTTAGAGAATATATTCATGACTTCAAGAGCTTCTGCTTCTGGTAAACTGATCCTGAATGGATACCAAGATAGGCTCCGCAACACGAGCTGCATCAACTCCAAAGCTTCTATTGCTGAAGCATACCTTAGTGTTTGAATTCGCCGTCTCCACTAATGACCTTAGAAACTCCTTAGCTTCCTCTGCATCAATAAAAGCTCAACAGCCACTGGATGTATCGAAAAACATTTTATTAGATACGGGAACTTTTCCCTCCTTCGTTCTTAAGCTGCTTTTAAGAACTTTGAGCATAAAGCTTATTGGCTTCTTTGGCATAAAGTTGAACCACAGAACTTCCGTCACCATCAGTTGCCTCTCGTAATGTTCATTAGCAGCGGAAAATGCCATATCTTCTGTTTGTTTGGCATTCTCCTCAGCCTCTTCTTTGCTCAATAGATCATATTTCCTGGAAGGGTGGAAAGATTCTTGGTCATTCGTTCCACAAGCACTACTAGCCTTGTACTCTGGTTAGGTGGCCAAAGTTTAATTGATAATGAACGCTGTTGAAAAGTCTCAGCAGTGGTCTCCATTCACCCTGCAAATCGCATTATGGGTTCCATAGAAACAATGAAAAATTAAAATGTAAGCAAAAACGCCAACTTTCTCTAGATGAAAATACCAGTGAGAAAACAGGTAAATTTCATGTCTCCAACTAGTTAAGTTTTAATTGGTTCCATGAAGTGTGATCATATGTAGCTTTAGCATTTAGTATCCAATTCACAAGCAACCCACTGAAGAAAAGTATAGTAGTAGTTGTCAACAAGGGCCTTTCAATGGTTTCTTCAGTCTCAACCCAAAATTGCAATAACCAGGCCAGTCACATTGTTCACACATAAGACAATGTATGGACAGCACCTACAATTGCTGGATGAATGCAACAGGGTGAAGTCTTTCAACCAAATGAAGGAAAAAAGATTAAAATAGCATTCACAGAGAACAACTCCAAAACTCTCTCTAAGACCCACCATTGTTAACTCTCACTACTAGCTTTTTTGCATGGAGAAAATATTAAATTTACACACTCCTTACCATACCCTTAAATTTCTTATGTATTAGAATATGTTGCTGAAGCCCAAGGGCTCAATTGTGTCACTACAGACTAATGTTTGTTCCAATTCTGACATGTCTACAAGTATCTGTGTAATACAGTAACTAGAAACATTTGCACATATCTTCATTCATTTCGTCTCATATCTCCATCTATGTCATCTCTGCCACTACCAATAATTTCAGCTTCAAGCTTGCACAAATAACATTACGAATTGCCTCAATTCACAGATTGGATGAAGTATTTAACATATGCACGACACGTTTGCCAATAATTAGTGTGTAGAGGATGGATCACACCAAACCTACAAGAAATAATTAAAATAAAAGCAACATTACCCTATGTGTTAGGATATGTTTTTGAGTGTGCAAGGGTGTCTCTATGTTGAGACATCCCCAGCACGTATCCATAAGACCATCGATATTATTGGATCAATCAAGAAACAATTGTGATTTGTATTTCCAAGGTAGAAATACATCAACACTGGAAATTTGTATGTATCATTTATAGGACATATAAAACAACGAAAAATGAGGTAAAATCCATTTAGGAGGATGATATACGGAACATGGTTTTAAATCTCGTCTGAGAACCGAGACGACTCGTCCGAGTCATCTCGGTATCGTCCACCAACGAGATGGGTTGACATGGTTCGAAACCTTATTGGATTTCATCCTTAACAGAATCCAAAACATTGATCCAAACCCGAAGTTATTGGATCGGAACAAATCGGATTCAGTTCTAATCTGATCCATTGACAACCTTAATTGGGGAATATCACAATACTGATATTAGGGTTATTTAACATATTTACTAATAATTTAGGACCATAAAATTAAAAAACCTTACTAATCAAAATAATTATTTTGCTTACATTGTAAATAATTTTGGAATGTGTGCTGTTCCATTAAACATATATTTAAATTTCAAACTTAATTTTTCTTCTGTTGTGTAAACCTTGATTAGTATACATTATCATCACAAAATGTCATTTCGTACTAATCACACTATAGGCATCATTTAAGGAGACCTCGCAATTCTCTAAATTATCCAAAGGTCCATAAAATCAGAGTTGGCCCCCACACACCTAAATCAGGATCCATTGATTGAGGCATGCTTCATGTAGTTTGGTCTGAGTTTTCGCAGGTAAAACCCATCGTACACCTAACAAATGGGTTAGCTCATGGTTAAGTTTGAAACCCACAAAAATGAGTTGGATCAATAATCAAATACCATTTAAACCAATTATGTAACATTAGGTTGAGTTGGGGGGCATATTTGAAAATATTCTCTTACCCTAAATTTATAAATACCAAAGCCTCCCTCATATGAGATGGACTGGGATTACTATCTTAGAAGAGGGAAGCTCTCTCTCTAGAGAAAAAGCTCTTAAGCCCTCCCTTAGAGACAAAGCAAAGTTTTTTAAGAAACTCAAACTCCGATTAAAGAGAAGATCAAGTCTAAAATCCTTTTTCGAAAGTCAAAAAATCATTCTTAATCGATAAAGTATGAAGAGAAAAAATCTACAAAAGTCTTTACAGAAGATCAAACATAGCAAAGCTATCATCAAAGAAACCCTTCTCAGTTGATAAAACGCGAAGTTCAGATAAAAGAAAGTCACACACATATCATTATTACTATTTTTTGTACGTGACTGTTAATCAGAAGATAATACTGAGATTTGTACATTCATTTTCATGAAATCAACAAAATCATTTATGATATTATTTCACAAATCTTGAGGTAGATTTGTAAAATTTGTTGTCACACATTTATATTCTTAAACTTATGTGACAACATGGTTTCAAATCTCGGTATTTCACTTCGTCTCGTCCATAAACGAGACCGAATTGTCTAGATTCACAATCAAGTTTGGGGTCAAGTCCACTTAGCCAAGTTTCAAATCGACTCGAAGAATTTTGAAACCATATATATATATATGTATAACCCATGGCCTCAATCAATATTGCAAACCTTATGTTTTAATTGCCAAAGACATGCTTGATTCCCCTCCGCAAATGAAATAAAATCAAGAACAAGCTTATCCCCTAAATCTAACTCCCTCCAATACATCACCCCAATTTTCTTCAACAACAATATCAATGTCGTTGTCTAGGATCCATTACTTTGATCTTCCAATGCCCATCAGACAAATTAGCATTCTCCGCTCTTCCTCTCCACTTCTTTATCCTTGCATCCATGCTCTTCGAGAGGGCGCAAAATGGATGTAACTTCTTCGGCATTGCATCATAAACTCCCCACCATTTCTCATGAGCAGAATCGCTAGCAAAAGGATGATGATCCAACATGTCCCAATTACAATCATAGTCTCTATAACACATCCATGGCTTCAAACCCAAGTAATGAATCGCGTAAAGCGACTTGGGTACCTCATGTTGTTGTGTCTTATTAACTCCATCATCGAAAATCTTGAGAAAATTCAACTTTGTTGGCCAACGATGCCACCACGTAAAAGCTTCATTAAGGAAACCTTGGTCACCACCATTGTATGAAACTAAGGTGTGTCTCTTCTTCATGAGCATCTCGAATACACATTTCGAAGGTTCGATCAACATTATCCCGGAATTGAACAGTACTTTATCATTCCCAATTGCGGATAATTGAGGGTACACAAAGAATTTATCAATGTTTTTAAGAATGATAAGGTCGGAGTCTATGAAGATGAGCTTGTCGTATTCGGTGAGTTGCCATATACGAAGCTTACTGTAGTTCCACTTATTGTAGGCGTCTCTTTCGGCTTGTGGGCTTCGAATGCGCTCGATGCGCTTAATTTTCCATCCCGCAGCCCTTAGAGCTCGATGGCTTTTCTTGGTTATGGATTCATCGGCTAGGAGGACGAGATCTTTCATCGAGTTGGTTTGAATTATGCTTTGGGCTAAAGCAATGGCACCACAAACATAAGCTTCTGAAGAATGTAGGACTGTTACATAGGCCTCTTTGGGGTGTTCAATGGGGTTAGCAAGATTTGAGGAATAATGGCCGATTTTTCCTTCACCTACATTTCATCCGCAAAACAAATAAATTAAAAAAAAAAAAAAAAAAAGAAATGGACACGGAGAACAAAAAATGAGAAACATAAGGAAAAAAAAAAAGATAATTATGTTAGTGGATGCAGATTTTAATAACACCAAGCGATGTTTTAATGCCAGTTTACACTGATTTTTTTTTTTTGGTTGTAGATATCGCAAAGGTTCAAGAATTATTTAGAACAATAATTACTAATTAATGATTTTGGAGGTTTAATTTTAAGGTAAATTCTCAAATAATTATCAAAGTTTTCAAAAATACTGAAAGTGCTACATGTGTTGACACAACTACTATGTAATGTTAACAAAATATTATCTAATTGTAGTATTTCGAAAATACCGAAAACTTTTATAGTTATTGGGAAATTTACCCTTAATTCTAACATCTAATGCTCGGCTTGAAAGTTAGCATATCCCCTTTAAAATAATGGGTGGAGAAATCAAACTAATCACTTTGATAATACCCTTCGATTCAACACCCATTTTATTATTTTTAAATTTTTGTGGTTTAATTTTATCATTAAATTGTCAAAAATAATATTATGAATGCCACCTTCTAACACGAATCATGATCATTTGATTCAAATGACTTGATTGATTACAATCTTAATAAGAAGGAATGGACAAGTTGAAAGTTCTACTAGAGCAATGTAAAAACTTTAAAGAACATAAATAGAGATGGTGATATCGGATATGAAAACAATTTCACTAATAAAATGCACATGGTTCTAGAAAGATGGAGTCCGACTTTGAAGCGGGCAGCACACTCAAAATTTCGATAGAACCCTGTTCGCAACACACATGGCTTCTTGCATTTAGTTAACACCCCTACTTTTTCATCAATATTTGGGATTCCTCCTTAGACACACCACATTTAATCCAAAGAAGAGGATTCTACTTTTTCAAAGAGATGGCTAGAACCACACACAAGAAATGAAGGTTTTGAGTTTGAAGCCCCTCTTAAGGGGACACTCGGATTAGTTGGGTGCTTTGAATAACTCAATGAGTCGTGATGATTCGACGCTCTTTTTTCAAACACCCCCTATACACCCACATCACATTATCCTAGATCCTTTGCTTTGAGATACACAAGAAAAATATGTTTGATTTTGTAATTGCCAGGTTAAGGAGCATATGAGGGGGACGTCTGAAAAAAGAGCGTTAGATTATCATTAGGCTAACTCAATATAAAAAATTAAAAAAAGAAAAAAAAAAAAAGTTGTGATGAATGCATGCGATATATATGCGATTGACGTGGGAAGATAATAAAATCATAGATCTTTTTCTTCGGGAAACACAAGAAAAAATATCTGTGGTTATTTGCCCTTGTCACATCTAGGGGTGTCAATGAATAGACGAAAATTCAAATCCGATTCAAATTCTAATTCGAAAAATCAGATATTATCCGAAAATTTTGGATATCGAATTCGAATTCGGATAGTTTTATATATTCGAATCCTTATTGAATATAGATTCGGATATTAACATTTCGAATCCTATAATATTCGATTCAAAATAATATATAATATATAATATATTTTATTTTATTTTATTTTATTTATTATATAAATAATATAATATATTTTATTTTATTTTATAATAGAATTTTTTAAATAATAAAAAATCAATAGGATATAGAAAATTTGTGTGTTTTTTTACTTCAAATTATTCAAATTCTAATAAAATATTATCCAATATCCGATAGGATAATCAGATTCGAATTTAGATAGAATTTTAGAACATTCATCAGATTTGAATTCAAATTTGGTTATCGGATAAAATTTTCGGATTCAAATTTAGATAATACTATATCTGAACCCATAAATATCCGTTGACAGCCCTAGCCACATCAGCCGCTTTTGATTCACACGTGCATTCTTTAATAAATAAATATAAACAAAAAAAAGCGTAGGTTGGTAACGTTGGAATGGTGGGTCCCACTTACGTGCATGTGTGCCACGTGTACTGGTGTGAAAAGGATGTACAGAACGATTCCAAGAAACCTTTTGCCAACTAAGTTACCAGGATGTGGATGACACGTGTGGAACACTTAAAAGGCATGTACAATGGTCTCACCCAAAGCTTCCTTCACCTACCATTATTAAGGCCAGTTTGTTTCTTAGTTGAAAGTAGGTAAGTATTTCTTACCAAAATTAATACAATATTTAGAAAATAAAACTACTTTCTTAGGGTCTGTTTTTTCGGTGGAAAATTAATTTTTCTAGGAAATATGTTTCAACATTTTGAAAAGAAATTGATTTTCTGATCTAATCCAATTTCTTATTATCAACAAAGAAATATTATCTTATATCTTACGACCGATCAACACCTGATTCCATTAAACTTTTCTTTAGAACCTGAGAAATTAATTTCCCCCAATCTATTGTCACCGTATATAAATGAAGATTTTCCCATAAAAATCTTTTCTAAGCAAACAATCATAACCTTCTAATTTTGCTTAAGAAAAAAATTGTATCATAAAATAAGCTGAATTTATCAATGACAAAAAAAAAAAAAAAAGTGGTTGCCATGGAAAATCGTTGTGATCAATTTTTTCCCGGAAAATGTGATTTTTAGGTGTATGATTGCGTATTTTTCTTCCCAAGGTGATATTCCACATTGGGCCAAAAAAATGTTTTCCCACCATAAATGATTTTCCCACCTATTACAACTCTCCTTTGGAAAATTTTCTAGATGCAATCAAATGGTGGAAATCATTTTCATAAGGAAATCATTTTCCCTTGAAAAATGATCATAAATACAGAACTTAAGAAGAAGAGAGAGAGAGAGAGAGAGAGAGAGAGAGAGAGGGTGGTAAGGTCATCACCTTGTTTATCATAATTTAGAGCAATTTGACATGTCCCTACAGGCATGAGCACCTTCTGTTTCAGTCTCCTCAAATCAGGTTTATACATCCAAAACTCCTCTTCTTGCTTCACAAGATCATCACATCTGAAGATCTCCCACATGGGCCCACACGACCCGATAAACACGACAAACACTTGATCATCAATACCATTCTTCCTTCTCCTCCCATTTTTAACCACCAAGTTAGCTACCACTAAATTAATTTGTAGTCTAAACACATCTCTAATGCCTTCTCTCTCCACCCCATTTCCACAAGGTATCCTTGAGACGACAACGTCGAATTCATCGTAATCTTCATATATCGGCAT
This sequence comes from Akebia trifoliata, assembly GCF_017979445.1. Lineage (NCBI taxonomy): Eukaryota > Viridiplantae > Streptophyta > Magnoliopsida > Ranunculales > Lardizabalaceae > Akebia > Akebia trifoliata. Next base: position 6,659,205 of record NC_141382.1, on the reverse strand, counting down.
TGGAATTTCCATACATTTAGGTACTTCCCACTTCTCATCTTCATCGATCCATTCGGGGAAGAAATCGTCCCAACGTCGCTCTTTTGGTACTCGATCGAAACGTACTAGACTCGTCTTGCCTAATCTTTCCCATTCTTCTTTTTCTTTTTCATGCATGTTTACTAAACCAATCTTCATCTTCTTTCCCTCAAATTTCTTCGTGAGGAAATCTAATCGGGGTGATGGTTTCTTTTGCTCATGAGTTGGATCAATGATCATCGATCCATGGAAGACGATTGGATGAGATTTTAGTGTCAAAGTTGAGGTAAGGAGTATGAGGGAGAGAGAAAGGGAGAGAAGAGAGACGACTAAGAGATTGAGTTTTAGGTTGTTGGCTCTTGAAGCCATTTTTCAGCTTCTTACGTCTTACGTTTTGCTTTGTAAGACAAATGATCCTTGTCTTCTATTTTTAAGTGGGTATACGTTACATGGAAAATTACTAATCTCTAGGAAATCTAAGTTTTCCTCTCATCTCAGACCTACATTTGATGCTGATGTTGTTTGAGGTTAGTAATTTAATATACAACAACATTTGGCACACAAGTTTTAACGTACGGCTGAGATGAAAGGCCACCTGTGGATTGTCCAAGATGGATATGGCTCTGGTCAGTCATCCTAATCTCGAAGGTAACTTGGTGAGCTGGTCAATGTGAATTATTTGCCATATTAATTAACCCACGTGAGAAAATGAATTATCTGATATTTCGAAAGATTAATGCTGGAGTGATCTCATTGGAAGATACACGGGAGACATCTTGACGTGGTGGTGCGCAAATGTTAGATGCATTTCTACGATAAACATGTAAAATGCATCTATAGACATGCGCGCGCCACCATGTCAAAGTGTCTCCGCTGAAGTCACTCTAGCACGACTCATTTTGAAAATATTATCCGAATTAATGAAATTTTTACTAAGTTAATAAAGCTATATAATTATTGGAAGGGTTAGGTTCTTGTGACTCATGGAAAAAACACAAGATCCCAATCATTTAAACACAAAATCTATTGATTGAGATTTATATATATGGATCGTGATAACACAAATCTTAGAGATACTTATCTTAAGGATAAATCTCAACCATTTGGTTTTTTTTTTCCATCAGTCATTCTACATGCGTCACCACGTACCATTTCTTGACCCTTATTTAAATGAGTATATAAAATAAGATTTCTTGACTAAGCTTCTAGTTATCCACCTAAAGTAAGAAAAAAAATTATAATTATAATTTTCCTTCTAAGGTTAGGTGGGTATTGGCGTCCTAACTTCTAATAACTAACATGAAGCTATACCTACAAAATGATTCAATTTCTTTCTTCTTTTTCTTCTTCTTCTTCTTCTTCTACTTCTTTTTTTTTAAGTTGTTGCAATCTGACATCTAAATTGCAGTTTAGAAGTAGAGTTGCCACATATTCAATAAGAATTGGGTTTATTTATTTTATTATTATTATTATTTTTTTTTTTGATAGGTCATTGTTGTTCATCTTTTCATATCAAATCTTGTCTTTTACTTTTGTAATAATTATTTATTTATTTATTTTAAAATTGTACAATCGTGAGACACAAATCTTTGTGAGGGATCCACTTTAACCATTCTATTACACACCATATTAGATAATACAAATTTTAAGACTTTTAAGATTTGAGATTTACCCACCACACCTAACTTTATCAAGTTTGTTACTCAGCACACCTTGAAGTAGGTTGAAGAAGGACCACTTGACTAAGTGGTAAGACTCTATGGAGATACTTCCCAAGATCTTAAGTTCAAATCTCTTGAATTGCTTCTTATGCTAATCACTAACCCCAACAAGCGAAAAAAAAACCTTAAAATGGGTTAAAGAGGTAAAAGAGGAAATACGATCTCAATGTGTAGCATCCAAAAATATAATTTAATGCCACAGGGTGTTAAAGGAAAAAATCCTAAGTACTTAATTATTATTATTATTTTTTGTTTATAATTTTAACCGTTTAGCTTTGAGAAATTGATAGCTATCCATTTTCATCACCTTCGATTATGTTCAAAAAAAAAATTTTCAAAATTTTTTTTTTTTTTTGAATATGAGATTTTCCATGATATCCAGTAGGGTGTGGTGGTGGATTGCCAATTTAATCATCTATGTGGATCCAATAAACCTTAGTAAGATTCAAAATCTTATTAACTTAGTCATGCTAGCCTAATTCATAAGTTGTTCATAAACAACTTAATAAAGTAAGGAGAAACCCTTTCCTTGACAGCATAGTAAGGCTTTACTAAGGGTTGATTTGCTTAAATAGATTACCACATCAGAATCCTCTAAGTTTCATCTAAAAACTCTAATAAAAAAAATACAAAAAATAATTTCTTTTGAATTAGATCCAAAGTTTTGAAAAATGGATGACTACCGAACTTCCATGTAACTCTCAAAGTTAAAAATGAAATTCAATGGCGAAAATAATATTTTTAATTTTGTTTTCTTTCAAATGTTATAGAATTTTGTCCTCTACAACCTTAAAGGATCGGATCATGTGTTTGAATGCCAAGAGGTGAACCCAATGACCCTTAGTAAGGCAAGGCGGACTCTAAAGTAAGGGTTCCACATAGAACACACCATTCTCACCCATTCCATTAATCATAATTGTAAACAACTACTAAAATTGTTTGCAAGAATGTTATAATGTTTTGTAATGTTAAGATCATAATTTGAGCCTAATCATGTGTTATGATGTGGCTGCCAAGAGGTTAAAGATGATGGGTTGACTAGAAACAGACGGACATTTATTAGGGGTGTGAGAATGAGTTTCCCACGAGTGTATAACATTTGTGGGAAGTGTCATATTATTGTTGTGTAATGTTGCATTATAATTTGCGCCAAACCTTTGTAATGTTTGAAGAGTGCGTTAATCTTCCATTGACACCCCAACTGTTACATCTTAAATCCAAATTAAAAATAAAAGTAAAAGTTGGGGTGCCAATAAAAGTTCTCTCATTTTTGGTTAGATTTCTTTTTTTTTTTGTTTAGGATTTTATATGACTCTAATCATAATTGTAACCAACTATTGAAATTGCTTGCACTAGTGTTATAGTAGCCAAACATTTGTAATGTTTGAAGAGTGTTTTAATTTTCAAGAAAATATGGAAACAAACAATTTGTTAGAAGATATCTTTTTTCGCATCTCTTCATGTGGGATCCCGTGCATTTTAAAGAAATAATTCAATGTCCAATACATAACGAATATCCAACATGTAAGGAACATGTGTAAGAGTGACTAACCCATGAGTGCCAACTATTTGGCCAACACGTTTTGTCATACACGGGGGTTAGCAGTTTTGGAATGGACCGCTTTTAGGTGAAGAGATTTGTATAATAAGAAGATCGTCCTCACCAAAAATCAGCCCATTCCTAAACTTTTAACCCCATCAAAACTGGTTTGCAAAAAAAAAAAATGGACGGCATACAATAGACTTGGGGGGGGGGGGGGTTAAAAGCAAGATTTTGCCAAATTACGTTTACATTTACCAACATCACACCAGTGAGGAACAAATTTACAACGACAGTCAAATTACTTAATGGCAAACAAGAAACAACTTGTAATTCAGAATTATGAATGAACAGTAGTGTATCTACTTGGATTTCTCAATGGATTACAAATGAACTGAATCAAACAGAACTAGGACAACAAACATGCCTACACAAAAATAAGAATGTTAAAAAAGTAAGATTATAGAGCCTGCCCAAATTACTTTTACCCCACCGCTTTGATGAGAAACCAATTTACAACGACAGTCAAATCTCTGACTTATATATTAAGCATGATTCCTCAACCAAATGGCTAACAAGTAACGACTATAATGTAGAATGGATGGGATGGGATGACACAATGTAATGGCGAAACTGAAGACTTGTTCGAATGTACCTACAATTTGTCTAAAAATTTAGTAGAAAGTATTGATTTTCTATCATTCTTCAGGCTTCTTTGCTTAAGTGGACTCCACACAAAATGTCTCCTTTGCAGAGCAACCACGGTTGGATGCTTTGGCTTCCATGAGCCAACCTGCACTGGAGGACTGCCCAAGAACCTTGATTGTAATCGACCAACAACTGGAGTTGCATCTCCCGCTGTTGCTGATCTCAACTCCATCACTGATACCCTCCTTCGTGGGTCCTTTGAGAATGACTGTAGTCGACCACCACCATTGTTTGATTGGAATTTAGAGGTGTTGAGTGGTGTCATAGTTGATGATGAGTGTGACTCAGGGCGGATAGTCGCGATAGAGACCCTTCTCTTGGGCTGATGAACCTGTGTTGTTGCACTAAGAGGCCGTACCGCAATTGAAATTCTCCTCGGTTGCATCAAAGTTCTAGTGTTGGTCATCGTTACCATTGTCCCCAAAATGTTTTCTTTGTTTTTGTCTACTCCTGATGCTGCAGTAAGTGGGGCAGAGCCAAGTTTATGTGGTGGGACCGCTGATGGAGAGGGCAAGAAGTTTGTGATTCTTCTCAGTGGTGGCCTCAGCTTTGAGGGACACAACGGCGGTTTTTTCTGTATTTGGCCCTTCGGAAATTGTGGTATAGCTGATGATGCTAATGATCGGGCAGCTCTGGTTTCTTGATTGAGTCGGGTTTTCCTCTCTTCTGCTAATTGGTTCTCAAGGTCTCGAACCTGTTAAGAAATTTTGGAAAAAAAAAAAATCAGTTAACTCTTTGAAATTGATGGAAATGGAAGAGAACATGTTGGAAACTTTTTTTTTAAAAACTACTTATTACCTTCTCTTGGAGACTTCTGCAGAGTTGTTCACGGGCAGCAAATCTTAGTTGCAAGGATTGCATACTGTCCTGTAACTTCTTTGTTTCTTTCTCTTCATGCCTTAGCTTCTCGGCCTGTTAGAAAAAGTAGCCAAGTTGCATGAGTTCAAACCATGAAGTAAACTTCATTCGATAGTTGTCCTATCATTCTAGTATAGAATATGTAGAGATGAGATTATTACCATCTGTTTGTACTTGAAAATTTCAGAAGGGTCTGACTGTTTACGGGCGGGGCCATACTCAATCCCCCGAACTCGACTAGCAAAGTTCAGGGAGCAAAGGGTCTCCCCTAAGTCTGCAGAACTTTGGCTTATTTGAACAAACATTAAAGTCTTGCAATCGCCGCCTGTATGTTTCGTTGTAATTCATGTATTAGTAAAAGTTTCCGGGGGGTAAAATCTTTAAATAGAGATTGACCAAAACTATATACTAATCAGTCAATTACCATGTTTAATAACAAGTCTAAGCATAAAGGACTTAATTTTTAAACAAGAACAAGCTTACCAAGAGAACTCTGCAACAAATGAGTGAGCTTAGAGTTCCTGGTTTGGACAACAAAACACATACAAACATTAGATACACACACATGCACACACACAGAGAGAGAGAGAGAGAGAGAGAGAGAGAGAGAGAGGTGCCTGTAGGGAATGTGGGGTGTCTTGGATGCTAGAGCAGAGATAACATCACCAAGTGCCGAGAGGGATTTATTAATAAATTGAGACTCTTTAAGCCTCTCACCATCAACTTCAATCCTCCCAACACGCTCACTACCCGCCAAGTCTACCAACCAGAGGTGGCTCCTGGACCTCTGCCCATTTACCAAATTCTCCCCTCTTACAGTTACTCGAAACAAGCTGCATTCAAAAAGGATATTATATCATTTATCTTCATCATATAACATCCTCAAAAACACAATATCTTCTTCACCCTCACTTTGTTTATCAGAATTACTATTAAGAAAAACATATTCAATATTTCCTACAAGGAATCATCATCATCATAAAATTTGGGGTCTGCAGAACAAATTTTGTTCCTCCATTCTATTCTGTCTAAAGTGTTAAAACGCATTGGTATTAGTTTATAGATACAAATTTTAGGGATGGATTTTTAGAGAAAGAGCCAAAAACACCCGAATTTGATAAGTGGGGATAAAATACCAAGAAACTAAGACCTCTAAATTGGTGTATATGGAATTGATGACAAACAGAAAAAACAAGATTCAATAACCACTGTTTACCAATGAGAGCGGCTACTGAGTTCGTTAGCGTTGGTTGATCCAACGGCTCTAATTCGGCTTCCAGTCTTAAGCAGCTCCCATACCTCCTCTGTGTTGTGCACAGAAGCTTCAACCAACCCTGGGACTTCCTGTGTTCCCTCTGCTGTTTGCTTTATCTCCAACCTTCATAAATTTTCACAAACATCCAAAACCTATAAAAATTTCCTCTTTCTTTCCAGTTTAAACCAATTGAAGAAAGTGAAGAGAAAAAAAAAATACTTACTTTTTCGATGGTAGGTTGGAATTCTCGACTAGAAGATCCCTAATCTTCTCATTGTAAACTTCCAACATACTCACAAATAACTCGTATTTCATAGTACCGTTGCGCTCCTTGGAAACCCGAAACAATTCCTCTAAGGTTCTATAGTTAACTCCTCGGTTTTCCGTGGTTCCTTCCATTGTAAATGTCTTTCCTGTCCCTGTCTGCCCATAAGCAAATATACAGACATTGAACCCATCCAACACCGAAGTCACGACAGGTGAAGTCTGAGAAAATACAGCCTCTGCAAGTTTTCCAAAATCAAGAAATTAAATACCTCTCAACCCATATGTTCCCTTTCTTCGGATCTTATAATACATAAATTAAAATGAGATGGCTCATTGTAAAATTACTGAAAAAGCTTCAGCAATGAGAATCAAACACAAACCCATTAAACTGAATCCTCTTTAAACAAAAATTTATGTATGGTTTTTTTCCCCTAGATTATGATTACCTTGATTGTCCTGGGGACCAAATACATGGTCAAACTTGAATTGTTTTCTGGAAGAATCAGAGCAAACAATTTGTAGCTCAGTTTCTTGAGATGGATCGAAATCTACCACTGAAGAGTAACCATTGGCGATTTCATCCTGGTTTAATGGCCTACATCTGCAGAAGACCCTTATGTTGCCTTTAAGCTCAATTACTTCATTGTAGAGGCGTTTTCGTTGAAGACTTTCTTCAAGGTATTTCTTCTTGAGAGTTTCATATTCAGAACCTGAATAATCCCATTACAGCATAAATAAATCAGGTAATTTACCCAAGATAAGATATAAGGAGGAAAAGAACAGTGAGGGTTTGTAAAGGATCATACTGAAAAGCTGAAGAGCAGCCCAAACATCAGATCCAGGGAATGGTTCCGAAGTGATGCACTTTACTTCGTCGGAAAGCACTGTGTGCTCCTTCTTCAAAGTCTGAAACAGAAACAATAAAAAACTGTGCTAATGGATTTGGATTTATTTAAATTTGTATATTTGCAGAATCTGACCTGGATTTTTTCATTCAAAGAATCGATTCTCTGCAAAGGGGGAATTAGGTTTTTCTGCTCCTGATCTGAAGAAGTTGTTTCTTGGGCTTGATTAACAAGATCATCTTTGATCATCAAATGGATATTTTTAGGTGGTTGATCTGAAAAAAACCCAAACACCTCAGATCAATTGGTAGAACCCAAAACTAGATAAAATGGTGGAAAAAAAAAAGAACCCCATAACCAAGAAAAGAAAGAAGATTGAAAAATCTACAAATTGGGTCTCTTAGGGTTTAATCTCAAACGAAACAACATTGAAGAAAAAAGAAAATGTTTGAGCAGAATTCTTACCAGATCAATGTGTAGAACCCAAAACTAAATAAAATGGTGGAAAAAAAAAAGAAAAAAGAAAAAAAGAAACCTATAACAAAGAAAAGAAAGAAGATTGAAAATCTACAAACTGGATCTCTTAGGGTTTAATCTCAAATGAAAAAAATAAATAAAAACAAGAAGAAATTTGAGAAGAATTCTTACCATGATCCGCAATGAAACTGGTCTTCTCTGAAAGAGTTTCTTGGTTTTGATCTGAAAAAACATCCAAACATCACGGATCGATCTAATTCAATCAAGTAAAATAGGGGGAAAACAAAGAAGAAGATAGAAGGAATTTAATAGTCAACCATACCTTCCATGGTGTTAGTTTACTTCTGTTAAACGAATCAGAAATTTTAAATTAAGAACTTTTGGCGAAGAAGATGAGAAGATTTCAGAGCTCGAAACGAATTGGATGTAAGATGAGAGGGAGAGAGAGAGAGAGAGATGGGTTTTGTTTATGGTCCTTCAAACGGTCATATAGGGTTTTGTTTCGATTTCGATTTTTGAATTACAAATCAACTTGAACCGTTGGATTCGATGATACGTATAAACGGCTAGTTTTAGGAGCCTTTTGTAGATCTGAGAGATTTGAAATAATTTGCGGAGCGTTTAGAAAAGAAACTGCCCACGATTCTCTCTGTCCAAAACACACACTATGAACCCTAGTTTTAAAACTCGTCGAGTCAATTGGAAACTCGGTCGAGTTGTATCAGAAACAGGCCAAGTCAAACAGACTCGGAAGGGTTTCAAGTGAGTTGACCAGGAAACTTGATGGCACCAAATCTCCAACTCAACTCAACCAGCCATCTCAAAAAATGGATCGGGTCAAAAACTTGACCAAGTTATTCAAGCACATGACATTTTTGCGGAGAGAAACAAAATGAGAGTTACTATTTCCACACCAAGCTTTACTAACGCCACACCAACTGTGCAATTTACATAGAAATTGGTGTGGCATTAGTAAAACTTGGTGTGACAATAGTAGCTCTCAAAAAACAATATCCTTCTTTATTTTAAAATTTTTAAAATAAGGAAAGTTACCAAAATAACAACGTTGTTGTTGTTGTTGTTGTTTTTTTTTTTTTTTAATTACATGAAAAATTAATAAAAATGATGAAGTAACATTAAAATTGACATCGATTCTCACATTAGTGACGTGGATGTATGTACATAATCATAAATGCTGTTAATTGAGATACAAGTAAAAAAAGAGTCGTACCAACCGGGGTTGGGCTTGAGGGTAAGACTGGGTGTGCTCCCTAGGTCTTGTCTTCGAATCCCCTTCCCACCACCTTGTGTGGCACTTAATGGGTTTGGGTTCGTCCCCTTAAAACTCGTATGGGGTTGGTCATGCGGGGCCCCCAAGGGAGATTAGTCTGTCACGCTTACTTGAGAGTGTTGATGGGATACTCCCTCGGTTACAAAAAAAAAAAAAAAAAGAGTCGTGATGAATGCACATGGTGCTAGTACGTGACTGACATGGCAAGGGCACAAAACCATAGATCTTTTTCATCGAGATATATAGAAAAAAGATGAATGGCTATATGCCCTTGCCATGTGAGCCACGTACCCAGCCACATACCAACACCATGTGCATTCATCATTATTCAGTAAAGAAAAACATGTATAGCTTATATGTGTACCTCCACTTCAGCAATGTGGAATTGTTGTCAGTTTTAATGTTACTGTAGCACAACCCTTTTCTTAAATTCTTGGAAATGTTGAGTATTTTTTGGTTTGGGGTCTTTGGCCAGTCCAAATGATTTTGACAATAAACATTAAAACGATGTTGACTTGACTGGGTGGTCATACGACTAAAGCTGAATTGATTTGACTTGACTCGGTGGATATTTGAGTCAAGCTGAGTTTTGAATTTTAAAAGAAGGGTAAATTATTAAAAGAGGGTAAAATATTTTAATATTTACGGATTTTTCCGAAAAATTATCAAAAACAAATTAAGTAGTTGGACAGTCCATCATTTTAATAGCTTGCTGGACCGTCCAACATTTAAATGGAGGCTAAATTGTGGGGAGTTAAAAGCAAGATTAAAATGCTGGATAGCCGAGCGTTTTAATCATCCTGAAAACATAATTTTGGTAAAACAATGTAATTTAACTCATTAAAACGTTGGACAATCCAATGAATTACTAAAACACTGGACTGTCCAACGACTTAATTCGTTTTTGGTAATTATATATATTGTAAATATTAAACTATTTAATCCACTTTTAGTAATTAATTTTCCCTTAAAACAATGCTATAAAAAATAAACCAGATTTTAGCATCTCGATGTTGATGAAATTAGATAATATGGATCCAATAGATGTTGGTGTCACATGGGTGGTGCTCATTCAATGATCACAAATCAACCCAAAATTTCGATCGCTTCCTGAGTCAACCAACATTTCCTTCTCTCAAATCACTCAAGGGGTTAGTTAAATTAAGAGGAAACTCCCAAAACATGCACAACTTTTGTTAAAATCCCATTTCAGTACATTTTTCATTTTAATTCCCAAAACATGCATGAGCATGAGCTTGCGAGATCAAGATCATAGGTATTTATTCTAATTTTAAAGTGATTAGTGAGATCGCATGTATTTTATTCTAAAAGTGATGATCTCGCTAATAAAAAAATTAAAACATGAGGCAGTTATATCATGACTTAATAAATCAGATATATTGTAACTTTTTAAGTCAAATATCGTTTGATATTTAATAGCGAGATCACAGGTAATTATTCTAAAAGTGACAATTTCGCTGATTATAAAAGTCATGATCTCGTTGAAAAATGGTAATTTACCCGATAAACTAATCCCTTTTTCTATGTGTAAACCTATATACAATAACAATACAGTACATTAAGTTCACACCTCAATCGACGAAAGCATGTCCATAGCATTTCTATTCAAAGCCTCGTGATTCTGTCCCATCAGATCTATGTCAAGGCATTGACCATCAGATAGTATAGTATAATCCCATTTCTTCCATCTACTCAACAGAGGTGATGATGGTGGTGGTGGTGTCCATCAGGACATCAACATTGATAATTTAGTATCAAAACCAATCAACATTTTGTGTGGAAGTTTTGGGTTGCTTCTTGGGCTTCCGATAACGATTGTTCTCGAACTTAGCTTTGGTGATGAGAGAATACAAGTAGTCTGCCTCAGCCAAGTCATTATAAGGTGAACTCAAGATACTACAAGAAATCAAGATAAATAAAGAGAATTGGAAACTTTTTCGTGATAAATTAATAATGAAAAATCCTAAAATTTGGTGAGAGGAAGTTAGTGAATTGCTACCCTTCGAGTATCTCCTCCAGAATAACTCGTTGAGAAGGTGTTACATAATGGATACAGTTTCTCGGGCATTGGCCAACGGCTTGTTGAACTTGGTAATCGTCCCCACATCCTGCATACATAAATTATGGTTCCAAAAAACAAAATTACGAAAAGGAGATGACAGAAAAAATAAATAAATTAGAACGTATAGTGGCGGTTTTTGACACAAAAATAAACTATTGATGACGGGCATAAAAGGCAGGCGTAGTGGGACAAGTGTCTTCCTAACAGTGAAAATAAGCTCTCGAATGGCCTTAATGTCTAACATTTTGTGACCAATATTTCACTGGCAAAAGTGTAGATGCACCAATTGGAAAGGCCCTCTCCATAGGGGTTGCTATGGAAAACAGCCACATAGTGTAGTGGAATGTAGAACCCTTCGCTTTGTAATTCAAGAGAATCAAACCTATCCATGCCACAATTATCATCATCAAAGCCTTATACTAAATATTTGGGCCCAGCAGAACAAATTCCATTCCTCCATTGAAGTCTTGGACGATCATAATTCATGTTAGGGGATTGGTAAGAGAGTGTAAAACGCACTATTTTGAGGGGGGGGGGGGGGGGGGGGGGGGACTGTTATTGGATGAAGACGGATTTTTATTATTGACACCCACAAATTTTACCAACTTAACAAGCTGGCATCTTTAAATATTGGTGCTGCCACTAGAGTAACTATAGGTGAAGAGTGAAAGGAAGACCCAAAAGAACATGGATTGAACACACTTGCAATAACAGTGAGGCATGGAATTAGACATAATTGAATGAAGGACATATTTTGTCCAGCCCACCCCAAATAATTGGGCAAAAGGCTTTAATGATGATGAATAACTCAAAGGTTTCGATGGATTTTGAATCTGATAACTAAACTATTCATTAATATAATTAGATAAATAAAAGATACACTATTGTGATTGTTGATGAGAGATCCCAGCCATTCTGCACATACAATCGCAAAAAATAACTTAAAAGGAGCATAATCTAACCCTGAGAAGTTGCGCGTGCAGTACCAGTTGAAGAAACAAAGGAGAAGACATAAGGTGCTGTTTTTACACATGAATATGGACATCCTGAAAAAGATAAAAATGATAGATTTTATTAAAAATAAGAAGGAAACCTTCTCAAGAAGGTTAGTTCCCTCTTTGCAGTATGAAAAAGCACAAATAAATGAACTAAGTGAAGCAATTCTTTACTATTAGAGCCAAATTGAATCTATTTTTAAAAGGGATTTCGACAACCCTTAAGACGCAGTATTTCGTAATGTGAAACATAATTTTTTTTAATATTTTGGTACCAATTGGCAATTTGGGTCTCACCAATTTGTGGCCCATATAGCTCCTGTAGCCCAATTTGAACCAAGTTAAATTTCCACATATGCTAGATCCACAAGCTTAAGTTTTTTAGCTATCTTTTGTTTAGCAACAAAACAATGCCTAGATACAAAAGTAGACAAAAAGGTCTACTGCGGCGCTCATTCATTTTGTATATGGAAAATTTCAGCCATTTCACAAGAATTCCTTCTTGTTTGAAGAACAAATGAATGTGTCAATAAAAATCGTACAACATTGCAACATATCCTTGGTAATGAAGTGTGCATTGCAACATACATTGTTGCTTTCGATTGTTGATCATGAACTCGTGAGTGGCAAGCTATATGTGTTTTATGTTAAATTTCAGATGGGTCTTTTGCTGAATCTTATAAGATACTTCTTGACCTCTCTTATTTCAAAAAGCCAAAGATGAATCCCCAGAAACACGAGTGTGGTGGATCTTCGTGATCCAAGATATTACTTAAACATCAGGGATTGTTGTGTGGAAAGGTCATGGTATGAGACCATGATGGATTCAGGATCCATAATGACCTATCTCACTAAGACCCAAGACCAAAAGAGAGAAGGGAACCACTAACTTTCAAAGGACTTGAGAAACAATTACTTAAGCATGAGACCACTGAAGATCAACAGATCCAGTTTAATATGTCCTAGGCAGTTGAGTTTGAGGGGGGTCATCTTGAAAGTATTTGAACTTAACGATTATTCGTTTTGTTTTTTTGTTTTTTTATTATTTATGATTAGTCGGTTCTGCCACCTTTTTCAATGCCTCTCTTTTAGGGATTTCATTGCTGGGTGATGCAAACATACTATCGGATGAGACAAGTCAAGCTCTTCTTTCTCAATGAGAATCAAACAGTTGGCGCGTGCATCAAACCAACGTTTTGTGATTTAAAATATAAAGCATACTAGAATTTTGAAATCTTAAAACAATGGGAATGCTTGTTAGTTGTTATGGGAGCTTTAAAAGGATTTGCATCAACAAGGCCATCTACAACATCTAGGACTCGAAGAAGATGTTTTTCGACTGCTAGAGACAGCTTGAACTGAAAAAATAAAATATTTTCTAAATTCTAACACAAGAACAAAAGCATAAAATAAAAAAGGGGGGATCTTTTTATTAGTCAGATTCAAGAATTATTGAATGTGAGATCAATATTATTGAGCAACCTAATTAGCAATAATGCAACAAAATCAAACATTAGGGCATGAGAGCCATGAGAATAAGGTACCTTTTCCAATACAAAGAGTCTCATTGACAAACAGATCGAACGCCTCGCATTCAGGTTCATCAAAAGGATCTAAACATTCCCTATTTCAAGTTCAAATCACCAAAATAATAAAGTACTAATCTTAGCTTACTTAAATACAATTACTTAAGGCCAAGATTACCTGTCGGCCATCTCGAATTGGTGATTCTTGGACAACATCTACACCACAGCAATTCAGGATTAATTTTTTAATCTCAAAATTGACACTTACAGACCATTATGACCCAAACTATAATTAACAATCCAAGACAAAAAAAAAAAAAAAAAATCCTACATTAAATCACGTTGTTCTGTTTTAGTAAATAGTTGTACCTCATAAGCCCGAATCACACGGCGAATCATTAAATCCGAATCTTGGGCATCTTTGCACACATCAGGGTGGAATTGCTTCACCTGTGATAACCAAATGAGTAAAAATTACATCACTAGAACTCTTAAAAATTAATCAAATTATGGGTTAGTGTGTGTACTCTAGATCGAAAAGCGGCTTTGAGTTCATCGAAAGAGCAGTTTGGTTCGACGCCAAGGACAGCGTAAGCCGAAGAATTTGAAATCCAGTGGTCCTCATCATCACTCTCTTTGCAATTTATAGTGAATGGAGATGTTGAAGGAGAAGGGAAAGAAATGGGGTTTAGTGTTTTGTTTAGAGGGACTTGAAATGGGAAGAGAGAGGGAAATGGAGAGCCATTATAACGACTAACGGTTTTTGAAAATTGAGTGAACCGTACAGTTGTATTGCAGAGGAACAAGGACCTCATTTTTCTTATCTGTGCTGGAATTTGCAAGATCACTATGTGAGAACATATAATAGAGAAAGGTTTAAGCGCATTTTCGAATACGGGAGTTTCCGTCTTCACTACCCGACGATTATACATATGGCACATGCATATTGTTTGAAATTAAAGGCCTACCATGGAGTGGGAACCACTTGTCAATGTATATTTTCTGTCTCCCGTGGTAAAGATTTGTTGTTGATCTTTATCGTGAATATAAAATTTCTTTCATTTTGTTTGTGATTGCACTTCAATGATCAAGTCAATAAAAATTTTGGTAAAATAACATAAATGTGTTTAAGTTAAAATAATTTATATTTATTTAAGACTGTAACTTGAAGAGGCTGACCTAAACTCAACTCGGGTTCAACCTAATTGATAGGCGAACCAAGGCAGAGTTATGTAGAATATGAGTTGAGCATGAGCTAAGATATCTAAATTCGGGTTGAGGGTTTGGGCAACCCAACTCAACCTGAACCCCATGCTATATATCAATATATAATATTTTAATTTATTTTTTATTTTTCTTTTCCTACATATATTTGTAGAACTAAGGAAATTTTTTTTATTGATTTTTCTTTCTATGATCAAAATGAAAATTTTCATGTTCAATGAGTCCAACCCGGACTAACCCAAGCTCAACTTGATTTTAGAAGTTCAATCATAGGTTGATGAGCTTGAGCCCGATGGTAGGGTCGAGTTGAGCTTGGGTTGCACCTGGGTTTACCCTTCAACCCTCCCAAGTTGCAGTTCAACATTTATCTCTATTTTTTTTGTTTATAGAAAATTTGAAAATTCCTAATTGTATTATTTTTATTCTACCTACACCATATTCAAAAATTGTAACACATGGTATTTTTAAGTTTCATGGTGATAAAGTCCATGTTGGGCACATCTTGATATTTTAATAAGGGTTTTGTTAACATGTGCTCTAAGGTTAAACTGCATTAAATACATCTTGAAAATCGAATTTTCTTCCAAAAATGTCTTTAAAAGATTTCTTTTTACCAAAAATACCCAGGAGATGCTTATTTTCAAGGTGTATTTAATGGATCTTAAGGTGCGTCCTTAAGGCATATGTTAACTTTTTAATAATGGTGTCGTAATTCACCTAACCGCCATGACTTATTAAGATGAGTTATGGTTACATTTTCAAGACTTTGGGGTCAAGTGGACACCTCTGGACTTTGAGGTAGTATAGTTTAGTTTTCTACAATTTTTGAACTCTTTATCCGATTTTTTTTTCCTGATAAGTATAAAATATATTGAAGAAATGAGAGGAAATAAATACAAAAAGAGAAGATTGAGGTAGCCCCTCAACGAAAAGTAAAAATGAACAAAAAATTCTAAAACATCAATAATTACACAAGAAATTTCATCTAAAAATAAAGTAATCGAAAGTAGTTCCCGTAAATTCTAGTTTAATTTTTACAATTTTTGAACTCTACAAATTAGATTTTGGATCTTCAAGATCCATGATTCACAATGATTGTGTCGAGAGGATAATTCCAATCAACGATGACACATGTCACCTCAGGATTCATGTTAATATGTGCGATCTTCTAGATAACTAACTCTATACTCCTGAGTTAGAGCCCTCGAGATTAGGAAATTGAAACTCGAAATCAAATTATGTTATGGAATGCTCGAAGTCGAAGGACAATGATGAGGTCGTGGAATGTCTAAATCATGGTTTCAAACCTCGTCCAAGATCAAGACGCACTACGTGAAAATCCCCAATTAAAAAAAAAAAATTTGTTGGGCGTGGCCCGTCAAATTTTTGATACCCAAATTCCGCGGCCTTCGGACCACGTTTCCAATCCCACACTCGATCTCACTCTCACTAACTCGATCTCATCTCTCTCTCCTTTTGTGTGTCTCTCTCATTGTCTCTCTTTCTCTCTGTGTCTCGCTCACAGTCATCGATCGATCGATCGACCTTCCATATCTCTCTCTCACAGTCTCTCTCTCTCGATCGACATCGCTCTAAGGTTCTTACGCAACACTCACGATTTACCTTCTCTCATTCAACTCGATCTCTCACTCGGCTTTCTGGTATGTTATCTCTCAATCTCTAGGGTTTTTTTGCACCTCACACATAGACTCAATCACCAAGTATGCATCTTCCCTTGTAAGAATCTAGAAATCGATACGAACTCTCCTTCATATTGGATTTTTAGCTCTCGAAGCTCTAGCTAGGGCTAATCGGTATGAACTCTCCTTCCCTCTTCTCTTTGATTTGCATCTCTTGCATTTTATTTGTATGTTTTTTATTTGATTTACTCTTCCAACGATCTGGTTCTATAGTCGATCTCTACACCTAATGATAAAGTTATCATTGTTTCAGATTTTTCTTTTAAATTTTTGAATTTTTGGAGGGTTTTGGTGCTTTTATTTTGTCTTTAGTTGTTAATATTGATGATTTTTCAGTTATGTTTCAGTGATTTTTGAGTTGTTGATGGTGTTTAAAGGTCTAAACATGTTGGATCCAGCTAAAATGTGGAAAACAGCTTATATTGTGGTATTGTGTGTATTTGGTGGGATTGCATTAGTGTTGGAAGTTACGACATGGATCGTTGTTCTGAAGAAGAAATCCGAGGCATCCACCGAACCTTATGATGGGAATGGCAAGCAACAACCACTCACAGTTTGATCAACAACAAGATTGCAGGCCATATATAATATTGAGGAGGGTTGGTTCTCTTACAGTTTGTCTATAAAGTTACTTCTTAGGCTTTCTTTTAGGTATCTCTTAGAATCTATTATTGCTTCTTCAATTGTTTGTGTTTTGTGTTCTAAATTAAATCAGGAGTGTGACATAAATAGCTGTATATATATCATATACTGCTTTATTGTCAGTTATTTGTAGCTTCGACAGAATTTTCGATCTTAATAAAAAGGTTTACATGTATATTAATTTTGGGTTATTTAGTTTAGTTTGGAGTTTGTTTTATGATTTTTCTTTTGTTTTTTCTTTTTCTAATTTTTTTTTTTTAAATATTATTTTGTTCATTGTGATTGGTGAATTAGAGAACCGTGTTATTATTTGTTAAACCTCCAAATTTGACGATCATACTCTATGGATTTTTTTTTGTTTTTTTTAAATCCATTCTCCAATAATTTGATAGTCCAGGGCCGTCAAAAAAAAAAATTCTACAAGAGAATATTTGACGGGCATATTTGACGGAAGGGTCTATCAAATTTCTCAAAATTTGACGAGCTAAAACCGTCAAATATGAGCCTTTTTCACATAGTGACGTATCATTTGAGTCATCTCGATATCAGGTATGGATGAGACGGACTACTAAAACTTTTTTACGAAATGTCTCGAACATATCGAAAAACTCGTCCTAGATGAGACGCAAAATCAAGTATTAAAACCATGGAACATATGAACATATACATACCTCCACAATAGAAACTATAGTTATAAGGATCTTTATTTTATTTTTTATTATAAGGGTTGGATCCTTACACACAAAGCTTTAATGATTGAGAAATGAAGCCAAGCACTTAAAATTGATCTCAGCATTCTCACAATAAGGGTCAAACATATGAAATGCATGATCCTCTCCTTCTATTTCAATCAACTCCACTTCTCCTTTCCACCCACTCTTCTTGACTTCCTCACTATAAACCCTACCTCTCTCTCTCAATACATCTTTCCCAGCCACACAAACCAAGATCCGGCCACATCGAAGCCCAGCCAAGCTCGGTGCACCAGACCCAAACGGGTTGATCAATGGGTCATCAATTCCAGTCGTCGATGGGTTAACGAACAACCAGATCCGCTCAACCAACGATCTCACACCAGGATCCGCATCCGACTCTGATCCAATCGGGTCGGATCCCCAGAAATATGGATGGGACACAAACGCACCTAGAATTCCACTTTTGGCACGCAAAAGCAAGTTGTGGACTATATTAGCACCAGCGCTATCACCTCCCAAGAAGACTTTGTCAAAGTCAACATGATCAATCAACCATGGTTCACCATCTGCCACGTGTCCCTTCGAGTGGGACAAAACCCATTGAAGTCCAGCCCAAGAATCTTCGTAAGCTATGGGGAGAGGGTATTCAGGGGCTTTCCTGTACTCCACAGATACAACAACGACGTTAGCTTTGGAAACTAAGATGTTGAGATATCGATGGTTTAGAAAAGAAAAAGCGGATTCTACGCAGAATCCGCCACCATGGAAGTACACGAGAAGCGGTAGATTTTGGTGATTCTTTTCAAAGCTTGTGATTCTGGGGAGATAGATTCTTGCAGAGATGGTGGGGTCAGATGAGATGGTGATGTCTTTGGAGGAGACACCAGTTTCTGGGTCTTGTGGAGATGGAGGAACGAGTTCTGAACCCATGAGTCGCTCGACTCGGCCGTCTTTGTGGACTCGAAGGAGAGGGAGAAGATCGTAAGATAAATCATGGGGTGAGGAATCCATTGAAGAGAGCGGAAGGGGAACCGATTGTGAGCGGGTGAGAGAGAATATAGAAGTAGAAGCTGTTTTAAATAAGAATAATTTGGCGATTTTAGTGATGTAAGAGTGTTGTTTGTTTCTTTGGAGATGAAAAGACGTCTGAAAGGCCAATAATACAGAGCATCAAACTTGCAGCTGTGATGGGAAGATAGTGCTATGACGGATCCCTAGGAACCTGTCCTTTTCTTCTTGATCAATAATAGAGATAGCCTTGCCCCTTGACCTTGATTTTGTCTGAAAGACTAATAGGAAAGGACCTAAATACCCTTATCTTTAAACTCTAGCAAGAATCTTAAAAAAAAAAAGCTTTCATCTTCATGTTGTTAAGATAAGGTATTTTTAACCTATTTAACCATATATCCAAGGTCTTGTAGAAAATCAATGTAACATTAATAAATTTTCAAAATATGAGTTAAAAGTTTCAGATTAAGCTGATTTATTGTGAGGATGATCTCTATGTTAGGAAAATCATCTGGAATAAAAAAAAAAAATCAGTCCAATCTGAAACTTCTAACCCCATTAAAAGTGATTTAGAATGTAGATCGTCGATTTTTTGTCAATTTTTGCCAATAATTTATAAATCACTTTTGATGGATTTAAAAATTTCAGATTGAGCTGATTTTTTGTGATGATGATTTTCTCATCATAGTGACCATTCTCCCAAAAAATCAGTTCAATCCAAAACATCTAACCCATATTTTGAAAAACCATTGTTTTTACATATGTCCCTTGAACACTCCCCCCCACCCCCACCCTCTCTCTTTATATTTATATATATATATATATAATATATATATATATATATAGAGAGAGAGAGAGAGGGTGAATCCATCATTCTACTTCTCAAGATCATATTTTGTTATCATATTAAAACTTAAGGAATTAGGGTGTAAGCTCAATTATAAAATTAGCGTAAGGGCTTTGTTCCCTCTAATTGTGTGTTTGAAATTGAGTGGCTTTTTGATATACCTTGTTATATGTTAAAAAACTTTCATAGATTCAGGATGTGCAATCGTAGGAATTAGGTTATATCTCAAAAGGGAAGTGATATAACTTGTTTTATAAATTTAAAAACAAAAAAAATCTTAAGAAGAAATTCGAGAGTAAGTTTTTTTTTATTCAAAAGTCGAATATTACTATTTTGGGGGAGAAAATAAAAGTGTTGCTAGTTAGAAGGTGAAGATGAGGGTATTTAAGTCATTTAAATTTTTCTATCAAGAAAACCAAGGTCAAGGGGCATAAATCATTGGGGTTTCAAAACATGAGGGACGTAAACGCGTCTTTAATATTTGAGCAAATGGTATGTCTACATCACCAATTAAAAATGAATTTTATTTTTTAATATTCAACGCATGGAGATCTCGTCCATTTATAATAATAATAATATAATAAAAATTGTCGAAAGATTCTCATTAGATAGCCGTCACCATAAGGCATGTACACCACGTGGCAACAATCGGGCCCAATATTAATGTTGGTCAAATCGGATAAGAGCCCAATTCTCAATCCATATCCGAAGTAATCGGATTTAGACTGGATCGGACTACGGGTCTGATTTGATTCTTTGACGTCTTATTTACACCAACTATTTGTTAGCTTTGAAACACCAAAAAATCAAAGAAAGCTCGTGGGGCTTGTTTGAGATCATAAATGACTTTACAAAAACTATCTAAATTACAAAAAGACTTATTGATATTAAATGATATCTTGGTACACTTGAGCCAGTTGTTCGAATGACCTAATTTATCAAGTTAGATTAGGGTCTTAAAAAATTTATTTGAACCATAATTAGGAATCTAGTTCACGGCAATGCAAGGGTGGAGTTAGCAAGGAAATGGTGGGGGCAATTATCCCCACAAAACTTTAAGATACCCCTATATTTTTAGTTAATTACATGTCCTATTTGTCCCCACTCCCCATTTACCCCCACACCCTCATCTACCTCTAATTCCTCCCTCTTTCAATGTTTTTTTGTTGATGACATTGCTTCTTGATTGGGCCTTCTCGTATACTAATTGAAAATGACATAAATATAATTTTATTCAACTTCTAACAAAAAAAATCTTTGAATTTCACCTTAAAATCATTCATCTTCAAGTTCTTCAAGTATACCACTAACCATATTTTGCCCTCATTACAAGAAAATCCTAGCTCCACCCCTATGGCAATGGTAGTTCAAAATTTAGAACTCTGAAGAACAGTTGGGTCTAGGTCGTAACTCCAAATAAAGGACTCTTAATCTAAAAAAGTGATTAGTGAGGTGCATAGACTAATATGCAAGCTTAGTTATAAAATATAAACGAGATTTATCAAAACTTTCAAACCTATTTACATGTATACCGTCAGGTTAAAATGTACATCCAAAAATACGTTATGTATCTAAGGATGTCAACGGGTACTTTTGGATTCCTATACAAGATTAAAGTCGGGTTTTAAAGGAATTGAACCAATAGGAACTATAAACAAGATGGTTCTATTTGACTCATACTTGAGGGTAGGGCTGGCAATGATCCGACTTTTATTTAGTATCCAATCTGAAAAAATAGGATTTGAATCAAGTTTCTGGATTTTCGGATTGTGTTTGGATCAACCCCAAATCAATCCGATAAAAATCCGTTCCGGTCATTTTCTCAATGCAAAACAAACCATTCATCTCCTCTTCGTTATAAATAAATAAAAAAAATACCAACTCTAGACCATTAATTCGTCTTCCCCAAAGCCTATACGCCTCTCCTCCCTCTCTCTCACTCTCTCTCTCTCTCTCTCATAAATCAAACCCTAGATTCCTTCATAATCTCTGAAACAGATCATATCAGTTTTGGATCTGATGAAACTTAATCGAATCGGATCGATTTTGGATTGGATGACATTTTAATCAAATCTGGATTATAGTACAAAATTTAATACTGATCCGAAACCAAACCAATCCATTGCCAGCCGAACTTGAGGGTACTCGGATTTAATTTATTTTGTCATTTTTTTTAATTATAAATAATTTAAGTTTTCTTACATTAATTTAAGATTAGTCTATAATTAATAAAGTTTTTAAGTTTCTATATAAATTATGTATTCTCGTAGAAGTCTTATTACTTGTAGAAAATTAATTTTAATTTTTGTAAAAATAATGCTCATATCTTTACTTGACCAAATTTTAATTGTGTCATTGATGTTACGTAGATCAGGCATTATTTTCTAGAAAGAAAAAAAGCTTTACAATAATTCATAGAAGACTTTTTATTTATAGATTTCTCATATTTGGTGATTGAAAAAAAAAGTTTGTATGTAAGTAAAATGGAATTCTACTATCTTTAGAGGTATTTTTTTTGTTTTATTTGATTCTTGAGAATTAGAATCAATGAGTACTCATGATTTTTGGCAGTTCTAGCTCAGGTTTCACCTATTTTAGAATTATAATCAAAACCAACAAGAATCGATACCCAAAAAGAAATAGTGTG
Source organism: Akebia trifoliata (assembly GCF_017979445.1). NCBI lineage: Eukaryota > Viridiplantae > Streptophyta > Magnoliopsida > Ranunculales > Lardizabalaceae > Akebia > Akebia trifoliata. The sequence continues at coordinate 6,636,858 of NC_141382.1, read as the reverse complement.
ATGTGTGGAAACCATTTACTCCACTAGTATGTGTCCATGGGACTACAACATAACATGATAGGCATTATCAAAATAGAGGACAATGCTTAATTAAAACCGATCACAGTCAAAAGTAAAAAAGACCTAGCCCCACTCCTACTTATTCAGAGTCCATAGTTAGAGCGGTATGAGCCGAGTATTTCTCCAAAGAGGATACCAAAGGACTAACACAGATATTATTATACTGAGGTGGTCCAAACAGGGGCGTAAATCAATTCTTAGATCGATTAATCCATGAACTCGATCTCAAGGCTTTATGTATAATGAGACGAAATATTAATGAAGATCTGAACTCTCTCGTGCGTCAAATCTATTACATTAATTGTGAAATCTATTAGTATTTATCCATTTATGAGTGGATGTAATATTTTCTTACTCATCCACCCTCAAATAGTTAATTTATACTAACTCAACATTAATTACATTGAGATACTATTAATCAAACTCAAGTATTAATATCAGTGAGGCATGGGCAACCTTCATCCAATTCACATCCTATATGGCATTACACTTGGATCAGCTGTGTGGTAACACCTATCCCTAGATTCCAATTATAAAATCCCCTCTCAAAGATTGAGAGATGGTAAAATCCTAAATTCTTCGTAAGTTTTTACTCTATCTAAGAATTCATTTTACACACTCTAAAATTTCATTGTTCATCATCTTTTCCAATTTCTCATCTCTTCTCACTTTCACTTATTACTGATTCTTTGGTAGGCACCACACAAGAGTCTCATCATTCTCTCCTTCTCCCCTTCAATCATTTCAGAATCAGGAATGGTAACAAGACTTCCATAATCTTTCACCAACGTGAGAGGAAAATCATTGGATTGAGATCAAGCTTTCAATCAAAGGTCAATTTAAATCTCAAGGATTGGAAGCCCGAAAGGCTCTCCACATGATGGTTTCTATTAGGTACTTAAGAGCCAAATAGGAATGGAATCATTCACACCCTTACATGAATCCCTAAGATTCATTAATATTTGGATTTCATATTTTAAAGTCATTCTACTAAAGTCAATGGATCCCAATTGTATACGTAGAGGACTTCTATTTTCACATCAATTTTTCCGTATTAACATGCTAATAATATAAATATGTGTGAGGGGTGGGGTGGGGATAACCAGTCTTTTTTTCATGCAACCACCCACCCTTGTCTTCTTCACATACGCAAAAGAAGGGAGAGAGAGAGAGAGGTAAAGAACATAGGGAAAATATTTTCTTTTAAAGAGTGTAAATCCTAGGAGATCATGCAAAGGATTCGATAAGAGAGAAAGAGAGGAGAGAATAGATAGAAGATTTTCTTGAAGATTCTAATCTAAAGAAAATACAAGAAGAAGACCATAGAAATATAGATATTCATCTATATCCATATTTGGAATGTTAAGTTTAATTTCTTTAAATGATATTTTATAAAGAAAAGTTAGTGTGGAAATAGTTCTATGGATATATTTGGCCATGCTGTTTCCATTTCACCCAAAAGGAATTCATAATTAGGTAAAGGGTGAAAAGGGAAAGTGGCACAAGATGAGTAGTTAATCCCAACTTGTAGACTACTTAAGAAACCAAACCTCACAATCATCCATCCCACCCTACAATATTTTATCAATTGGATGGTTGTTATATGATCATAAACCCATTGTATATTGGATCCATCCCAACAATCTTTGCACATGAAGCAATGGTTGAGAGATTGGGTTTATAAAGTATTATTTATTTACAAGATAAAATTCCAAAAACGTACTCAACTTTTGACGAAATTCCCATTCCAGCTCACTTCTCATACTAATTCCCAAAACATCAATAACGAAATCATAGGTATTTTAAAGTGACAATCTCGCTACGTTTTATCAGTGAGATCGTCATTGGAATCTCGTTGTTCATGTTTTGAGAATTAAAATGAGTAGTGAGTTAGAATGGGAATTTCGTCATATTCAGCGCATGAAATGATAATTTGGGCACAATTCACTATCTATTATATTCAATAGTAAATTTTACTCATACGTGAAAATTTGAAATTAGAGGGGAAAAAATACACAATGGTCAATGTCACTTCAACAAAATCTAAGTCATCTTTACTTACAATGCATCAAAATCAACCCTAGCAACAAAAATTCCCAAAAAAACATGATAGAAGAAGAATCCTACAACACACACAAAAAGTAAAAGAAAAAAAGACCATTCTTACTTATCTCTCTTTACATTCCCTTTCTTAGGTGAAAGAAAAGGTGGTAAGGCTCTAGTCTTTCCTTGGATGTTAATGGGCACATTAACTATAGGCCTTATTCTAACATTACCTGACCTTGTTCTCTCTAACCCTTTCTTAATCCTCTTCACATGCTTCTCCCCACTCCACAACCCATCCTTGCCTTCCTTCCCTTCATCAAAGGAACTCACATCAACTACAGAGCTCGACGATGAAGATGAAGAAGAAGAAGAAGAAGAGTATAATGAAGTTGCGCGTTGTTTCTTCAACCTTAATAATTCCTTCCATAAAACAGTGCACTTAGGTGGCCTAGGAGATGGGTCTTCATCGATGAACCAACTTACTCTCTTTTCGTTCTTCTCTTCTTCTTTCGGCTTTAAAGTGATGTCACTAAGTTTCTCCAAATGTTGCATTTGCCAAAAGGGAAGGAGCTTTCCCTCAAAGAAGAGCTCGTCAGCCGTTATCATGGTATCAGAAGCCGAGTCACAAGAGAGGAGATCAAATTCAAAATCCAAATTACGCATTTTCTCGCTCTCGATTTCAAGGACTTTTTGGTTATCTACATTTGGGCTTGGGGAGATGAAGTTCTTGGTATCGAGGAAGTCAGTGGAGAAAGAGATCCGTGGGCTGGACATCGGTTCAACGAATGTAGAGGTTGCCTCAACACTTTGTAGGGAGACCATGGTGTGTGTGCATGTATGTGTGTGTGTGTGTGTGTGTGTGCTTGGGGAGGGGAGGAGGGCTGTGTGTCGCAAGACATGCATGAATATGGGTTTTATAAAGAGAATTTCGTAATTTTGAGATTTTTAAATTAAAGTGGTCTGGTGAAGTTGAAACAATGGAGTTAAGGTTGTGTTTAGAATATGGGGACAGCACATGGAGTCCATGGGAACTAGATGCCAAAGCTTGAAACCATAGTTATAAAACCCGATGAGTTACTTTGAAGCCTGCACATCCAGTTTCCCTACCTCATCCTACTTTTGTGGGTTAATTCCTTTCAAATTGGCTGATTACTTTGTGACAACTCGATATGTCCAATCGAACAGACTCAATGATTTTTTGAGATGACTCGGTGCACAAACTAGAAAACAATATAATTAAATCTCGTCGACTTGCAAACTCAACCTACTCGTATCTGGTAAGGTAAGAGTGTTATATTTAGTGCAAGCATCATTCGATGTTGACAACTCTCAAAATCATACAATTTTATATCATCGTGCAATAATATTTTTGTAAATATCATAATTTGAAAAACTGTTTTTTTTCCTTTTTAAGAAAAAGTAACATTATATAATGAAAAAAAAAAAAAAAATTTTGATTCTTTCACTTAAAGACAAAATATTATTGATTTTTGAGAAATACTTTTGTGATTCTTTTTAGCAAAACTTGGATAGTGTTTGGTTAGTGTTATAAGTCTAATTGGAATAAACTTGTGCCCCAAAAACAAGCACCCCCTCATGAAAATATGATGAGAAATATGGGAAAATGTGATTTTTATTATTTATTTTTATTATTATATTATTATAAATCCAGCTTTATTGGTGAGTATAATATCTTTTATTAAAAGAAGCAAGGGGCAGGGGCATTCTAATAATTTTGATCAATTAGGTTATTTAATAGATTTTAATTATATTTAATAGGGGGTTTGGTCAAAGAGATAAGCTTTTGGAAGCTTGACTCACCTTGCTTACAAGCATGTGGTCACATGAGAGAAATTTCCTTACCATGTGACTTCCCACTCCCCAACTATATCAAAGGTATCAAACCCATGTCTTAATTGTCCAAATTACCCTTTTAAAAGTTTGATTAATGGTTTTAAACTCTCTCCTAATTTGTCACTTAGGAAAGGGTAATTTTGTCAATCAAAGAAGTCTACAAGAGGTAGATCTCCTGTTAATCTTATTAAAAGTTATCTTAAGATTTGATTATGATAGCTCATAATAATAAATAAATGGACTACAGAATCTTATTGATTTAAAATAGAGAACTTCTATTACCTCACCAACTTTTACTAATGCCACACAAATTAGTAAAAAAAATTGGTGTGGCAATAGCAACTCTCTTAAACAATGTAGCATCATAAACCATCTATAGTATACTTTTTTTATTTTTTATTTTAACAAGATTCGAGATTGATCATCGTAAAGAATGTGATTGAATGAATGGCTATGATCAACCGATAGAGCCGATCATTGAAACATGAACTTGTTTTATGTGATGGAATGAATGGTTTTGACTCAATTATATTCAAAAGAACTGTCTTTAGGGACCACAAGTTTAGGGTTTTAGTGGTGATCACTCACAAGTACTGTGCACTGTGTACTGTGCACTGTGTGCATTTTAAGAGGGCCTAATGATCTGAAACTGATGCCAAAGCAAAAGGGATCAAATGGTTCTCATTCAAAGTGAGAATAGTGGTTCAGTGTAGGCCCACCACCTGTCACCCACTATTGATGATCACTACAGTAGTGCAGTGAGATCACATGGTAGGTACACTGTTAACTTGTTCTTTAGCGAAACGATGACAGCCATCCGATCATCGAGAGAGAGTTTCCAAGCAACGGTTGATGGACCTACGGCCAAATTTAAACCGTTGGATTTGAGTATTTTTCATAATGGGCTTAAAATATTGAAGGAAAAGGAAGTCAAGAAGACTACCGAAAGAAAAGAGAAAAACAAACAGAAAACACAAGCACAAATAAAGAGAGCTACTGAAAATCCTGATTGAAAACTGAATCCCACCTAAAAAGAAAGTCTTCAAAAAAGAAACCCGTAAACTCCTTAAAGGGCTTACGCGAATAATACAAGAAACCTATAATGTTGATAACTACATCAATGATTTCCATCTCCTTTACCTCGACATTTCATAAAATGGGAAGTTCTCCAAAGCATTCTCTTACGCGCGCTAAAAGGATTTTAAGTCCCACAAAATTTCATTTGCGGCCGAACTAGTGTGCAAAATTAGAAAAATTATAAATAATAATTATATATTTCTTTGTACTAAAAGTCTTAAATGTATATTTTTACTGTAAAATAAGAACTAAGGGTAGATTATAAACAAAAGGTAACAATGTTAAAACTGGCTTCTTGCACTATTTGATTCCCATTCTAGTTGTAATGCATATAAAAATATAAAATTTCAGGCCAACATCAATTTTATATAAAACAAACAATAGAGAGTTTTGAATGAGATAATTCTTTTATTATCAAATTCTTACAACTTAATTTTTTTTTTTTTTTTAAAGAGACAAAATTATGTTACAACTAGCATTTCATGGTCAATCTGATATCCACTTCAAATAACAAAACTTCAAATTTACAATCAGAACTCAACGAAATCAAAATAATATTTAAATTTTGCTAAATAAAATAAAGAAATATATTCTTGACAACAAAAGAAAAAAAAAAAAAAGGTCAGATTGAAACAAAAGAAATTTCAAAAGAAATGTTTCTATTAAATGAGTTGATCATAATAAAAAACAATTGTAATAAATCATAAAAAAGATCAATCAGATCAAGCAATCATAAAAATAAAAATAAAAAAAATCACCTAAAGATCTAAAAGGCAGGCCTTCCTCTGTCTTTTCTTTCTCTCTTCCTGGATTCAATTTATAATTTGATTTGGAGCTAAGAAATGAAGCTATTTTCTCTAGTAATTAAATTACAATTCAGATTAAAAATACCAGAATCTCAAAAAAGTTTTAAAAATTCCATCAATGAAAGAAAGAAATCGATAACCCTAACTTCAAATAAAACCAATAAAAGCACGCAAATGCAATTGAGAGACCGAAAGAAGGAATGGAGAATCAAGAGATAGATCTTCTTGTTTTCAATTGCCACATCAATTGATTACAAACAAAAGGAAAGAAGGAAAAGAAAAAAGAAAAAAAAATTTGAGAATAAAAATAGAGCTATAACAACGGATTTATCAGCCACTATTTTCTTTTCCTTTTCTTTTTAGGATTTTATAGATTAGATAAAATATTTTCCAAAAAAAATTAGGGGGGGATGGCCCCCGTAGTCCCCATGTAGGTCGGCCCCTGAGTCCAACGTTGGAATAGAAGAAAGACCGAAGTTGGGAAAATCCATTCTATGCACATGATGAGAATTAAATAAGATCATATTTATCTTATGAAAGCATACTCAATAAGAACACAATCAATTGATTTTATACTATCTTTGTAAAGGAAAAAAAAAATTAACAATAGATAAACCCCTAATCTTGTTGAAGGCAGCGGTCCATACCCAAGCATCCTCGATCGAAAGAACAATTGGGATTTCATAGACAGAATAGATTAGGGAAGCCAAAGAGTCCAACTACTAGTCATGGAAATATCTCCTAAACTCGAAAGTCCAAGAAATTATTCCCCCATATAACTCCATGAAATTTTGAACCTAGATGTATTACTTATATGAAATAGCATATACCTCGACAAACTGAGAGTTCAGAGACGACCCACCACACCAGCAGAAATCGGCCCTAGGGAGAAGGTAACTTCTAAAAAGACACATTCCGAGTTTCTTTGACAATGTAAGAGAGTCAATCACCCCATGCCATTCTTTTTTCCCTAGACACCAAACTAAGCACATTTCTTGCATCTCCTTCAATTACAATCAGAAGATGCATGAAAATGAGATGCTTCTAAGTGTTTAAGTGTTTTTTCTCTCACAAATTGAGCCCTCAAATTAAAAATTACTAGAATCAGAAAGTTCGACATCCAAACAAACCTAAATGGATCATAGACATTTTCTTTATATGTAATTAGTCGAGCAAGACATTTAAGCATCTAAAACATGCTAACATAATAAAAGAGAAGCATTAGTCCATAAAACCACAATGACCACAACATTATCAAACATTTGAATAAATGTAAGCGATTATTAGTCTATAAAACAAAGAGTATAGAAACTTCATTGCATTTCATACCTGCAATCCTTTCTTACAAAGATTCCTACCCATGAAAGTTGAGATGGAGATTCAAAGTTCAGATCCGATATGGTTTTTTGTTTTGATATTAGACTTTTTACACTATTGAATCCATGTTCCAAAGTTAGACTTAGCAAGCTCACTTTCCATCTTGATCAAGATCATAGAGCATGAACTTTTTGTTTGGCACATATCCTTCATCTTTCATTAGTCTAATTAATTCCTCCAAAACCTCATAAATTATCTCAACTCGTGCATGAAGTTTGTCCTCAACAACAAAGCTATGTACCTCCCTCTCAATCTCAATCCAGCTCATCCCTGTTTCCTTCTTCGCCCCCATCACCTTCATTTTCTTAATAACCCTAGCTCTCTCATTCCATTTGCCTTCAGAAGAATATATATTGGCCATCAAAACATATGGTGTGGCACTCTCCGGTGCTACCAAAAGCAAGCGATCTGCAGCATATCGCCCCATTTGAGAATCCCTGTGGATGCTACAAGCACCAAGCAAGGCTTGCCAGACTAGAACGTTGGGCTCCATTGGTAACCCCTCAATGAAGCTCTTAGCTTCATTTAAATGCCCCGCTCGCCCCAACATGTCGACCACACAAGCATAATGCTCCATCCTTGGACTAATCCCATGAAACTTAGACATTGACTCCAAGAACTCCATTCCCTTTTCAATTGATCCTACATGACTACAAGCATGAAGCAACGATAAAAATGTGACATCAGTTGGCTCCACACCTTCTAATGTCATCTCCTCATACAATTGAAGTGCTTCAAAGCCCCGTCCATGGCGAGCAAAAGCTGCAATCATCGAGTTCCACGAAACTGAATTCCTTTGTGCCATCTGAGTGAAGACTTTGATTGATTGCTCCAAGTCACCACATTTGGAGTACATGTTGACGAGCCCATTGCTCACAAAAGGATTAGAACTGATGTTTTTCTTGATTGCCAACGAGTGAATTTGTTGGCCTAGAGATAAAGACATATCAAAACCAGACACACCAAGAATGGCCGAAACCATATTGGAATCAACTAGGAACCCAGCCTTCACCATTTTCACAAAAATCTCAATAGCTTCTTCTTCCAATCCATTTTGGGCAAAACCCACAAGAATCACAGTCATGGAAACTTCATCAAATTCCTCGACAGAGTCAAAGATATTGAAAGCATCTTCCATGCAACTACACTTACAATACATGTCCATTAGTGCACTTTCAACACACAAATATGATTGAAATCCTGATTTCAAGACGATTCCATGAATTTGACGCCCTTCTTTTAATGCTCTTAAACCAGAACAAGCCATAAGCGAGCTTGAGTATGTCAAAGAATTAGGAATCACTAATCCACGTCGCATCTTCAAAAGAAATTCCAAACTCTCCTCACAAAACTGACTTTGGGCAAGACCCGAAATCAAAGCCGTCCATGTGATGACATTGCTATCAAACATCTCATCGAACACTTGCCTTCCCGAAGTCAAACAACCACAACAAAAATAGGAAGTTATAAGAGCATTCCCCACCGAAATTTCCCGCTCATACCCATTATAAAATACGAAATAATGCATCATTTTACAAAGATAAAGTAGTTCGGGATTATCGCAAGAAGATAAAATAGTTGTCAAAGTTGCTTGATCGAAAAGAAAAATACCCGAACCATGCATTCGTTTAAAATACTCAAACCCCATTTCGAACTCTCCAATCTTCAAAAAACCCGATATAATTGAATTCCATGAGATAGTGTCTTTAATTGGCATTACATCGAACACCTTAGCTGCTAACAATAATTCTCCACATTTTGAGTACATGAAAATGAGAGAATTCCAAACAGCGACGACATTTCGGGAATTAGTTTGATATTTGGGATCGAAGTATTCGAAATTCTTGATGATGGAGGCATGGAGGGAAGACCCAAGACGAAAATACCCCTCCTTTCCACATATGGAAAGGAGATGGCTTATGTCTACATGGTTGAGGACAAAATGGACATTTTGTGTGTCTAGAAGAGGATTTTGTGAAGGTTGAAATTTCTTTTTTGGGAGACAAGAAATTGGAGAAGAGAGAAAGTGGGTGTTGAATTTGCTTATTATCCATCTTGCTTTCATCCATGAAAAACAGTTAAAAACCGTTGGAGTCGAAGATCTAACGGTCTTAAACTTATGAATTTTGCTAAAGATGGTGTTTGCTACGATGCGCTGGGGGCTATGGAGTTCTCTAAGTAACGAATAGTTCTGTTTTCGAATTCTACATGATCACATGTCACCAAAATTTAAATTTGTTTGACCCAAGATTAGGTTGGATGGGTTGGGGTGTACCAAGAACCCTTTACCCGCCCGAAAAACATGCTTGAAACCAACTTGAACCCAAAAAAATACCCGAACCAAACCTGGCTTGGTTCGATTCGATTAGAATTTCTATGGCCTAGAACCCGCTTGAACCCGTAAAATACTTGATCATACCCGATTCCATACTCGCTACCCATTAAAATATTTAGAAATGTCTTCTATAATTTGTATGTATTCTATTTTTTAAAGATGTATATATTTATAAATTTCTACTTTAATTTTAAAGTTAAATTAACCTATATAAATAAATCAAATTTTAAATTTCAATATATGCCCGAATCCGTATCCCACTCGAATTTGTATCCGAAAAATTGGGTTTGGGTACAGGTATACCCTTTTGATCTTCGACCTATACCTGAAAATTAATGGGTCGGTTCTAGTTTCATGTATACCAGACCTGTACCCGAAAATCGAGTCGGGTTCAGTTTTGGGTACTTGAATGCTCCCTATCAATAGCTTCCCATTTAATCGAATTGGAAGCTCAAACCCTACTTTCAAATCCCTTTTTTTTTATTGGAATTGATTAGAACTAGATCACTTAGAACCGAATCAATTGAGAATCAGAAGCTATAAAAATCAATAGGAACCAAGAATCTGAATCCCTTAAACTAGAGTCGATGGTGGTTTAGTCTCTTGGACGAATTAATCCAATCAAGTAATTCATGTGCTGCAAGTCCTAATGACTTGTGGATTAATGGAAGAGTTAGGGGAGTTAACCCAACCATAAATGAGTGTTGTACATATTGGCTCATGCAACTCTAAAAGAAATTGACATTGACCGCACAAATTATGGTGCATGTGGTTTAATTTGATTTGAAGTGAAGAATTTTATGAAGGCTTGGGAGACATGGGTTAAGTTCACACTCTTAGGCTTGTGTGTGGGCTAGCAAGTTTATTAGAAAAGAATGTTTGCATAAGTACATACGAAGCTTAGTCTAAAATTCTAGAAAAAAATTAGCATTATTTGATTATGTCGACAATAATCCAACGGAAAGTGAATAATTCAAAGTAGGCTCATTTGAAAAGGCAATCATTTAACTTCTTTTTTTTTTTCTTATCGTGGGTATCCCCACCCTTTGAGCAGAGGGCCAACCGGATCCTGAAGAGTGGTCTCAAGAAATTCATAGTTTCATGGGGTTTCGAACACTTGACCTATCCTTCCTAAGGAGCTTATCAAGGCTCGGCATACGACTAGGCCAAGGTTAGAACATTATATTGTTATAGATAAAGAATGTGGAATTGTGAGAGAGAGAGTTGCAAGAGCTAGTCTTCTTGTTTTTTGTTAGGCAAGCAAGGTGTTAGTGGACGAGAGTGGTGAAGGTGGGTTCAAAGAATATTTGAACATAGGTCATTTGATCAATACTCCTTCAAGTTTTACCAACTTAACTAAGTTCGCACCTTCGTGATTGTCAATTTTCATTGGTATGAAATAATGTGGAACATGATAGAGTTAACTGTTGAATTTTATGATGGAAAATTCAATTGAATCACTTACCCATCTATTATGATTAAGAAACATGATTTTCTGACTCCCTCACAACATGCTCTCCTGACGTGGCATGTGTATAGAACCATAGATTTTTTTTCCCTCAAGATACAAAACTACACATATTTATGGGGATGTAAAATTGTGAATACCGAGGAAAATCTATATACTGTGCACATTCCATGATAGGAGAGTTTGGTTAGAGGGGGAGTCAGATTATCACGACTCTATGATTAAACATGCTAGATATGGTCAAATGGATAGTGTTTTCGAATAAAATTTAGTTATTTTGAGATCCGATGATGTTTTTTGTTTAGCAATCCAAGGACTTTTTGACATGTTTTGTTTTCTCTTTTCGATTTAATTAATCATGAATGTCTTATCTTTATAATTGTTCATTGTGATATTCTCCGAATATTAAAGTAGAAGAAGATAACTTTGACATATTGGGCCTCTATTAGACTTGATCTTGATTTTTCAATTACCCTTAGGAAAGGGAGGAGGCATTGGCTGATAAAGTAGAAATTATGGAGGGGAGAGCATGGACGTGCTTTCTTGAGAAAGGGAGGTTTTCCAAATCCAACCAATTGAAAGGATGTGGAATCGAGACATAGAGTGGTAGATTCCTCACTTAAGAAAAACGTTTTTGTAGGTGGGCCTCATTACGTTGACATTGTAAGAATGAAAGTATTAAATTCAAAGAGTACTTATTAACGAAAAGATAAAAAAGAAGTTCAACATCAAGACAATGTGTCTTTAAACAATCAAGAAGAAAAGATAACTTTCTCTACTTAACATGGTTCATGGGATAAACAAGCAAAATGGTCTAGATAAGCGTGATCCGTGGAGTACACAATGTAGACTCGACCAAGACATGAGGAAAAAGTTATAAATGAGAAGACTGTCTCCAAGAAAAGATACACATTTTTTCCTAAAACAATATCTTTAGTCTCTCACCTTAAAGATTGAATGATTATTGAAATAAATTTACAGGAATACCATTGAAGATATACATTAACATTAATCTTGAAGCCAAAACTAGCTACTTTGATTGGGGTTGGGGTTGTGACAAGATATACTAATTTATATCTTGATAATCTTATCAAAATTAATATAGAAGTAATTCAATTCTTTTTAAATCCATGTCTTCTCACAAGTGGATAAGGATCAGGGGCGAAGTCAAGATTTTGCCTATGCGGGGGCAATTAAGAGTACAGTGATTTTTTGTATGCAAAGAGGGGGGGGGACAAAAAGTAATCCTTCCAACCAGCAAACCCGAGGAGTTGAACACAACATTGACTTCAACCAGTTCTTCCATCAATCTCTTGGCCCTTGCTTAACTCTTTGTTCTATAAATCGGTCGTTGGTTGATTTGATCAGACCATAAACACGCGAGAGTCCAACTGACAACTAAGAGTTAAAAAGAAAATTGTGGAGGTAAAAGTGGTAGATTTTTTTATCCATCGCTATTATATGTCACAATAGCTCACTAAACTTTAGATTTTAAAAGTTCTTGTGGGGACAAGAATCCTAGACACGCGAGAGCCTAACTGACAACGAAGAGTTAAAAAAAATTTGTGGAGGTAAGAGTGGCAAATTTTTTTTTATCCATCGCTATTATCTGTCACAATAACTCACTGAACTTTAAATTTTAAAAGTTCTGATGGGAACGACATGCGTATCCCCTATCAGAGTGGTAAATTTTTTTATCTATCGCTATTATCTGTCACAATAGCTCACTAAACTTTAAATTTTAAAAGTTATGATGGGGACAAGTGCATCCCCCCTCTCCCGATAAATCCGCCCCTGACGAGGATGATGATCTAGAGGTGTCCCACCCAATGCAAACCTAACGTGTCCCCAACTTCAAAGTAGCTTCAAACTTGTTCCCATTATTGATTACAATTTTATCAATTATTATACTTAAATGATTGGTTTATTGATTGTGTTTGTCAATACTCAATACTATTCGACTGGTCCCACATGACCACTTAGAGGGCCCTCCAACGGCTCAATAATCAATTGAGATTTCAAATTTCCCCAACAAAAGTTAAATATTTACATCTGTTCCATCCATCAAATCTTAGAAATGACGTTAAGAAAACAACAAACCCACTGTTTGGCTCTGATTGAATTACAGATAACTTTAGTTTGTGAATGATTCACAAGTACCTCGACCAAGGAATTTATTTTGTTCCAGCTTTTCTCTTTCTCTCAATAAAAGACCGACACGTGTACACAGATTTCTCTAATAAAAGACCGACAGGTGTACTCTCTCTCTCTCTCCCCCTCTCATTTTGAGATTGCACTGTTGATCCAACCCAAAAATCACAATGGAAAGGCCATTTTACTTCGTTTGCATTTAATGGGACTAAGAATGTTTTGGCTATGTTACTTCGTTTGTATGTCCATTAGAAGGAGTTTGATGTGAGTTTTCGCATCAAAAAATAAAAATTCACACTTCACTTAAAAAATACATAATTCTTAATAGGTCTATTCAAAAATTTCTTATCGAAATCATTTAGACTCAATTAATAATAAGTCGAGAGGTTTCAATTGTTTTTTTCTTTTTGATAATCTCTTATTGATTGTTCAGGAGTGGATCATTTGTAGTTTTTTTCCTGAAGTTCCGTGAAATGCACTTAAACGGTTGAAAAGAGTGCCACATGACAGCGACTTTGAAATTCATTTGTTCATTTTCAAAGCCCCTAAGTAGGTTAAATAATTTTTAATTTTTTTTCTTTCAAATCTTATCCAAGGCATGATCCTTACATATATGATGTCGTAGTTTTTTATTTCAATATTACCTCTTATGTGGAAAGAGTACCACACAGAACTTGAGAAAAAAAAATTACAGAGGATATACTCCCTTAACATTCGTCTCTTGTATGAGATATTAACATAAATAACCTACCTCTATGAGTAAATCCATTGATTTTCTCACTAAAACTAGTCATCTAAAAAATGATTGGCACATTCAATCCATAGGATCAATAAAATCATAGGGTTGCGTGAGTGGTAAAACTAGCAACAAGGGTTTGCTCCGAATGAATGTGTGTTCTAAAATACCCTTTTTGCACATGTTGGAAACTTTTGCGGGTGAGGGCGTGCAACCTTAAGGGAAATCTTAAAATGTATGTGGGATATCCTACCTAATGTTTTTTTTTTTTTTTTTAAATAAAAAATACAAGGTCAATAACCCAAGATATTTAGACCTACAAATCAAAAAAATAGATTGGTTAGTGCTACATAAATATACAAAAATACAATATCTAATCAATGATTAATAATCAACCATGAAAAATTATAAATCTCGCCAATAAGGATGAAGGTTATTGAATAGATCACAAACGACATTAAACTCTTTGTATAAATAAAATAACAAATTCACTTCTTACATGATGTGTTGGTCTTGAAGAGTTTGGCCATATATTAGTTAGGCTAGTGGGACTTTAATAGGGTTTGGTTGAAAAAAGATACTTTGAAAAATATAAAATATAACTTACCAAGTAATATATCATTCGAATATAGGGATGGACTTGTATCCGACCCAGATCTGACTCATGTCAAGGAACATCAACCCATATTCGACCTTTTTTTTAATTCGGATATACCTGCAAGAACCAAACTCGTTAAATTCGAATTCAATTCTCTCAGATTTCTGATAAAATCCGACCCATTTTTAAGCCCTGGACTTTAAGTCTTTAGATTCTATAGTGGTTGGGAGGGTCATATGAGAGATTCTAATTCCACATCAACTTTTGTTGAGAATATGCCAAATCCTATGTTAAAGCAACAAAAGATTAGTTCGCATCTTAGGTGCGCTTAGTAAAATTTGGTGTGGCAATAGAAGCTCTTGATATTAATTAGGAGGATTTTTTTTTTCAAAATGTGTGCAACTTATGTCTAAATTTCGATTTTTGTACGCTATTCATTTTCATTTTCAAACACATGCATTTCAAGTGAATTCATTACTTTTATAATCAATGAATTTGCCAGTATATCAACGAATTCATAGATATTAAAAGTGATGAATTCACATGATTTAAAATCTTATCCAAAATCGAGACGAGTCATCCGATACATCTCGGTATTGCCCACCAACGAGATGGATAAACAAGTCAAGTGTATTGGACGAGATTTAACACCAGTGTTCGTAAGTGACGAATGCATGTTTTGGAAATTAAAATGATTAGTGACTGAGCTTAGAATTTCATCATTTTCAATGCACGAAATGGAGATGAATAATTATAAAAACACCTTACGAATTAATAAGAGAAACCCACATCATAGTCAAATCATTTTGTCTTATATAGGTTAAAAGTTTCAGAATGAGCTGATTTTTATGAGGATGATCTCTATGATGAGGAGATCATCCTCACAAAAAATCAGTCCATTCTGAAACTTTCAATCCCATCAAAATAAGTTCAAGAATTATAAATCGTCAATTTTTTTTATAAATCAATTTAGAAGGGGTTAAAATTTTCGGAATGGGTTGAGTTTCAGTGGGGATGATCTCTAGACCATAAATTTTTAATTCGTATAAAATAAAGAAATTTAAACTAGTTATGGTGTGGGTTGCCCTAATTAATTCATGAGGTGTTTTTATTATTGTTGAATGAGATTCACCCTTAATTAGGGCCGTTGGTGTGGTGTTGAATAGCGTTAGATTCTATTTATATCGGTTTGGACTGCTTACGTATGATGACAGCCTATCTATAGATTAGAATCTTTAAAAGATTTTTTAGGTTTAATAAGAATGAGACCAGTAAGACTTAAAGACTGCCACGTATTAGTTTGGTAGATTATCATGATAGCAACTTAACTGTCATATTTAATCTAATAATAGCGTCTTACGTGTCAATTAATCTAACGCACATGGTCATGGATGCCTTCCTCTTCACTCGTAATAAAAATTAAAAATAAATAAAATTTTAGAACTTGTATTAATACACCAATTTTTACTTCTAACACATAAGCTAATTTTTAAGCAATAGTGCAATTTCAAAAGGATTTATGTGTTACAAGTAAAAGTTGGTCTGCCAATAGAACCTCTTTAAATTTAAAATAGAAAAAATTAAATAAAAATTAGATAAATTAATTATAAATATCAAACATGGAGACGATCAAGATTCAAGAACACGGGAAGAGCAAACAATAAATAATGTTAATTCACAGTGAGAAATACAGCTTTTCTTAGCTCGAAAGCCAACAAATTCAGACTCCAAAAGTTTCAAAGTCGAAATTTCGAGCCAAATTTAGAGAGAATCAAGATGGGATTTCCATAATAAACATTAAAAAAAAATTAAAATAAAGTTGCAAACTTTTGAGTCCCAAAAAAAATAAAAACAGAGTTAGAAAGAAATCTTTCATCTTTGATCTTTGAAGCAAAATCTACTCATGAAATATTTGCTCCATTGTTCGAGTTCTTGCAGTGAGCAATAGCTCCTTGAATCGCGTTCTGCAACTCCTCCATTGAAGAATCTGAAACCCCACTCACGATCAAACTATTTTTACGAACATCTCTGTTTGAATGGTGACTTGGAGACGATCGAATCGAAGATGGGCAACTCGAAATACATCTTCCCCTTCTTGGGTACTTTAGATTTTCTGAAAAAGAATTAGATAATCCACCATTACTGCCCTTCGCAGAAGAAATCTCAGTCGTTTTGTTCGTCTTCCTCTGTAATTGTTGCTTCTGTGATAATTTCTCATACAGAGGTTTCATCTTTTTCAAATACTTCCTAATCACCTCTTTCGCAGAACTACTGGAACTAGTCGTCCGCTTCACATTCTCTGGATCTCTGTTTTTCCGAAAAACAGAGGAGAATCTCAGAAGAGAGAAATACTTATTGGGTTTCTTGATTTGATTGTTGAGTCGCTTATTAAAGTCATCTTCATCGGTTACAGAACTCGGACGAGACGAGTCACACTCAGGGAACAAAGAGTTGGAATCGTTAGAACTTCCAGAGGAGTCACGTGAGGCGGTGGTGGTGGTGTCGGAAGAGGAGGTGCTGGGGGAGGAAAGAAAGAGGGTTCGAACAAGTGAGAGACGAGGAGAGAGATGGAGAGGAAGGATTTGGCCTTTGTAGAAGAGTTCGTCAGCTGGACAGAGATTTGAGGAAGATTTTCGAGGAGATAAAGAGATTGTGAACTCAAAATCTGAAGATGAGGAAGAATGAGAGGGAGATGATGGAAGAGTTTGAGATTTTTCATCTTTTTCTCTTCTTCTTCTTCCCATCTCTTGTGCGTGCGTGTGTGTGTGTGTGTGAGAGAGAGAGAGAGAGAGTTGAAAGTGGGTTCTAATAGGAGGATGAGAACTCGAATGCGAGTTTGAGAGAGAGAGAGAGAGAGAGATTCTCAAAGTGGGGGTTTATAATGAGTTTGGGTTGAGAGAGAGATTCAAAGTGGGGTATAATAATGGGAGGATCAGTTTTAAGTTTTGAGAGGAATAATGATTTCTAACTAGAAAGTCTTCACTGGATCGATACTCGGCTGACGTGTTATGACATAATCATAAATCTGTTTCCTCCAAATCCCAAAAGGATGTGCATGCGCTTATCCCGAAGAATCAGATCTATGATTTCATGTCCATAACACATCAATCGAGTATTGACCGAGTGAAACTTTCTACTTGAATATCAACACTCGAGAGGGAGAGAGAGAGGTCACACAACTCACATGGGAGTTTGAGAGAGCTTTCTGGTTGTACTTTCTCTCTGAATTCTTTATTGACAGTGATGCAGTCATGTGTTGTGTTTATTTTAGTTAGGCAGCACGTGATAATCACGTGAAAGGGTGATGAGACTTTGAGGCAGAGATGATGGAGATCAAATCTTTTTATTAATAATATAATTTCTATTGCCACACCAACTTTTATTAATGCCACACTAATTAATATCCAACTCTTTGACGATTTATATTGAAATTGGTTTGGCATTAGTAAAATGGTATAAGGTAATGTGAGGGAACATAATTGTTGGAGTTGCTTTTAATTCTTAAACATAATTTTCGTATTGAGATCCTCAATTTGGGACTCCATTTTTAATTTAGAAAATTAAATAATAAAAAAAAAGAAAAAAAAAGAGAGAGAGAGAAGAATAGAATTTTGTAAAACTTTAAAGAGACTATAGTGGTAGAGATGGCATAATTATAAGAGGTATTCTCAATGGATTTATGAAAAAGAAAGTCAACATGCTTACTCACATATTTTATAAAAAAATTATTATAAAATAAAAATTACTTGTTAATCTAATTGTGATAAGTAAAACATAGATAATTTATCTTGATACAGGAGAGACTCTGAAGAAAACCCGAAACTCTAGATTCTACAAAACGTGATCAAGAGTGTTAAAAGAATCATCATAAGAATCTTGGATTGGAGTCTAAAACGTAAAATCGACGATAGAAACATATTTCCCAATTAAACACATTATGTGGCAAATAGATATATCATGATATCACGTAGAATGACATCTTAATGAAACTTCGAATATAAAGTATTAGTATTTTCGAATATAATACAAGTAGGTTGGATGACATGCAATACAATCAGAAATATATATATGTGGAGTCTTGTTCTGCAGCCAACGTTAGGGAAGCAATGCATTTGTCTTATAAGAATTAAAAGTTTCGGATTGGGTTGGGTTTTTTGTAAGGGTGATCTCTATGATAAAAAGATCCTCACAAAAAATCGGTCCAATCGAAAACATCTAACCCTATTAAATGTGATTTAGAATTGTAGAGTGGAGATTTTTCACCAATAACTTGTAAAAATATAAAAGTTTTTATGTTATAGTCGTACTTGTATGTTGCATTTATTTTTATTTTTATTTTGATAAAGGGGCGTCTGGGCTTATGTCTGACTAGGGGGACCAAATGAATCAGGGCTGAAACCAAGGTATATGGGATTGAGCACGTGCAACGCCCGCACATCACATCACCAGGTAAGTAAGGGAACCTCCTTGCAAGTGGCCTCAAGAAAATATTGCTCATATTGGGTACATCGAACACACAACCTACAGACTCTCGTCGCTTACTGGATTTGAAATTATATCAATATTTAGATTTTATAAATAGGCAAAAATCAGAAAATATGGAATTAGGATAAGATTTGACAAGACAATATATTTTAAATTTTAATTTTGGATAGAGTTAGGTTCAACTTTAGGTACATTGATTATTGGATATGCTCCTTCCATAATTTCCACACTCCAGTCCAAGGCACATTTATTTGATAATTCCATATAAAGCTATTGGTTTGACGGTTAAGATTGATCCATCCAAATGAAGATCAATGATTTGGTACGACAAGTTCAGGGGTGCTTTAAATTACCATTTGTTCTGTTTGGTACTGTGGGGGAAATATTTCTCATTTGTTTTTGTTGTTTGGATCTGTGATAGAAAACCATGTATAGAGACAACACATGTAGGAGCTAGACCGACAGAGTTATGGGTCCCACAAATTAATCAAAATTAATTAGACGGTTCTAGCCGAAAGATCTATATTGAATATATAAATTATATATATCCCAATTTTATATATATTATCCTATTATTTATTTAAACTAACTCCATTATTTATTGGTAATATTGAATAACATCTCTAGGTTTTGGTGAAAATTAGAAATACCTCTCTGTTTCCAAACTAATGATATATCCATTGACTTTGGTCTGTCATGAGAGATTAATATAAAATGATTGAAATATCCCCTCCTTATCTTTTTGAGGAAACTCTAGATTTTATCCTTGTCTTAAATTTCTCACCCTCTCTTCCAACTTGAGGATTCCATCTCTTTCAATCATCAAACCTCAAAACTCGGATATATTTTGGGAGGGTTTTTTGGACAATAGTTTTTTGAAAGAAAAACTCAGAGGTTTTTACCAAAATAAAATAAAAGATAAGGTTGAAGGTGATGGATTGAAGACAAGTTTGGAGGGTTGCATTAGGTTTAAAAAAAAGTCCCAAAGACTTAAGATTTAGCTTTTTGAAAAAAAAAAAATAATAATAATTAAATTAAAAATGAGGGTGTTTTAGTTAATTTTAGGAAAATGTTGCAGTGATGGGACAGGACACTGCATTAGACATTGTGTTGACATGAAGATACACACAGAACCACGGATGTTTTTTTCTTGAGATACAAGTGAAAAAATCTATGGTTTTGTGCACACCTCCACACTAGCACAGTATCTAACACGGTCTTGCACAGTCACTCCAGTACGATTCTTAATTTTATTCTCTCATTCAAGATCAAAGACAAACAATACGTCATTGGTTTGATCTTATAGGAGGGAAATGCTTGATTGTTTGCGTTGGACATTGGGTTCAACACTGAGCTGGCCTGATAATGCATAGAGAATCGTTAAATTTCTCACTTGTATTTCAAGAAAATAAATTTAGGATTATCTGTGCACTATCAGGTCAACTCAATGTTGAAGCCAGTGTTCAACGGAGGTTGTGTGGTACGACTCATCGTAGAGTGGTATCTCTAATTTTTCCCAAAAGTTGAGGTGGCATTCAAACCTTCTCTTTAATTACACTTTCACTAAAATTCTTAGATATTTTTTTCAAAAATTGTCAAAGAAAGGATAACCACTCAAACCAATGAATTAATAGATTAGTCAAGGATTTCATCGCCCAACTTTTATTCTTTTTGGGCGTCAGCATTCCATGTTTTGAGGAAAAAAAATGGCAAAATTCTCTCATAAGCTCGAAGATGAAGGTGTTTTGGCAATTTAAGGTTAATCTCTCATGAAAAACCAAAGTTAAGAGACATGTCATTCCTTTAATTAGAAAGGTGAAATATATAATTTTCTTAATGGTGAGGTTCCTTTACTCATGGAAAAAACACACAATCCCAACCATTTAAACACAAACTCCAATGGTTGAGACTTATCCACAAGATAAGTATTTATGATATATTTGTTATCAAGATACATAAAAATCATAACTATTGGATTATGTATCTAAACAGTTGGGATCACGTGTTTTCTCACACTGGAATCCAACTCTTTTCTTAAAATCCAAAAGGGATTTTAAAGTTATAACTTTAAGGTTTTAATGGTATTATGTTTCTAATTTTCTTCTTTTCAACAAAAAAATCCTTAAAAATGACTTCTTTTTAGAAATGTGTGTTTATAGTTGTTCTCTCAAAAAACTTAAATTTAAAATTAAAAAAAAATTCTTTTAGAGTAGTGACCAATTCTATATAATAAAACACAACTGAGTTGGAATAGTTGTGTGAGACACAAATGTTCAATCAACTACAGTGTTGTGAGAAACAAATCCAACTAAGACAAATCTACCATTATCTACACTTTTGTATGTTAAACCTCCCATCAAGCTATAATGTCATGGGACCAACTTTATTTTATTTATTCTTCACTTCCTCTAATTTTAGTATATTTCCTCTTCTATCCTTTTAATCTACTTTATTATTTTTCATCTTTTGCACCTTTCATCTCAATTTTTTTTAATAATATCTCTCAATCTCTATTTTTTTTCACTTTTACTCCTTTAACCCAAAAAAAAGATGGCCCATCTAACTTTACTATATTTTCTCTTTTACCATTTTAATCTACGTTATTATTTTTCATTTCTTACATCTTTAATGTCAATTTTTTTTAATAATACTCCTTCTATCAAGCTTTAACTTTTTATGATCTACTTTATTTCATTTATTCTTCATCTCTCCTAATTTTACTGTATTTTTTCTTTTACCTTTTAATCTATTTTATTATTTTACATATTTTACCCTTTTTGTCTCAAATTTTTTATAATAGGTTTGTGGGTTAAACTTCCCATCAAGCTATAATTTCATTAACTAAAGGGTGGCTGAATGGTACCGACTTGGGGTCAAGGAGTCTGCTCCTTATTTGGTCTTAAATTCAAATCCCATTACCCATAAAAAAAACCTTGGTGGTCACGCACCGTCGCACATAATGGGCAAAGCCTGGGTGCGGGGCGTAGGGACTAGTCTGATGCGTGCAAGCTGGCTTAGATACCCTTCGTTATTAAAAAAAAAAGAGCTATAGTTTCATTGGCCAACTTTATTTTCTTTATTATTCACCTCCTTTAATTTTACTACATTTTTTTCTTTACCTTTTTATCCACTTTATTATTTTTCATCTTTTACCTATTTAATCTTAATTATTTTTTAATAATACCCCTCTAACTCTAAAGGGGATGTTTCCTCCTCTAACCTTACTATACTTTCTCTTTTACCTATTTAATTCACATTATTATTTTTCATCTCTTACCCTTTTAATATCAGTTTTTTTTAATAATACCCCTTCCATCAGTTATAATTTCTTGGGACCCATTTTATTTCATTTATTCTTCACATTCCCTAATTTTACTATCGTTCCTCTTTTATTCCATTAATTTGCTTTATTTTTTTTCGTCCTTTACCCTTTTAATCTCTAATTATTATTTTTGCTTTTACCCCTTAATCCAAGAGAGGATACTTGTGTCGTAGGCACGGGTGAATTTTAAAATATATAATAAAACACAATGATGTATCCTACTCTCTTTGTCTCAAGAAAGATAATAAAGTAAGAAGTTTATATAATTAATCGTTTCAATGGATATGAAAATTTACCCTCATTGAAAAATTTAATAATGTATGGATTTCATTTTTCACTTATCCTCATGAGAAAATGAAATTCACCCCTAATTCAAAATCATCAATGACTCTCTCTCTTTCTCTCTCTCTTCTCCTCCCCCCACCCTACCCGTACTCCACGTCTTTCATTGCTCCACTCTCTTTCTCTATATTTTTGTCCCTTCTTCTTCCTCTACTCCTCATTTCATTTTTATGTCTCCTCTGCATTTGTAGATGTAATCAAACAATAGAATTTGATTTTTCCAAACTACCTTTTTGTTTTTTTTTTATGGATTTAAATTCTATAGAAAATGACTTTTCATACAATCAAACATACCCTTATTGTCTTTCAACTTCTCTTCCTTTTTAAGAATGTCATTCCAAATTTATCATCTCCCCTCTTTTACCTCCCTTTTCAAGAAGAACCATGCAACTTTATTATCTTTCTTTCACTACCTTTTTTTCAATAATACCCCACCAATTTAATTGTCTTTCCTCTTTCATCCTCTTCAAAAAGGATGTTTGTTGCTTGTAGGCATGACTAAACTATAATCTATAGGGTCAGGTTCAAAGGACAACCATTTCTACACACATATAGACAACGTGTTTTGTCTTATATGGGCAAAAATGTTTGGAATGGGCTGATTTTTTGTGAGGATGATCTTTGTGGTGAGGAGATCATCCTTGCCAAAAATCAGCTCATTATGAAACTTCTAGACCGTCCAATTTTTGTTGAAAAATTATAGACTGTCCAATTTTTGTAAATCAATTTTGATGGGGTTACAAGTTTTGGAATGGGATGATTTTTTGCCAGGATGATCCCCTCATCACAGAGATCATCCTCACAAAAAATCAATCCATTCCAAACATTTTTTCCCATATAAGACAAAACACGTTGTCTATATGTGTGTAGAAATGGTTGTCCTTTGAACCTGACCCTAATCTATATAATACAACATAACTAAAACATAACGATTATCTTTTCAATGTTTATCCCTATAAAGAGGGATTCGAATTCAATCCTGCACATATCTCAAGAATTTTTTTTTTTAATTTTATCCCTCTTTCTCTTTCTACCTCATCAAGAATACCCCCTTCAACTTTACTACCTTTTCTTCTTCTCCCCATTTTCAAATCATACCCATTCATCTTTCGAGTTAAGGTGTTGAAGAGGAACTGGTG
The DNA here is from genome assembly GCF_017979445.1 of Akebia trifoliata. Classification (NCBI taxonomy): domain Eukaryota; kingdom Viridiplantae; phylum Streptophyta; class Magnoliopsida; order Ranunculales; family Lardizabalaceae; genus Akebia; species Akebia trifoliata. The sequence goes on along the minus strand of NC_141382.1, from coordinate 6,613,062 downwards.
GGCCAAGCCAAACTAAATTTATAACATGTGAGAGTGGAATCATAACAACTTATAAATAATTTATAGTTATAATGAATTATAACTTTCTGTAAAAAGAAATAAAAAATAAAAAAAAATTGTTACCATTTTTTTATTTAGAGAAGTTCTATTGCCACACCAACTTTTACTTACAAGACACCAATCATTTGAGATTAAGTAATAGTTTACATATAGATTAATGTCTTATAAGTAAAAGTTGGTGTACTAATAAGAGTTCTCTTCATTTGCAGACATCGTTACTGGCTTCTTTGTTGCATTTGTCTGTGTGTCATGATTTTAAGCTAACTAAGCTGTTGGGGGTATTGATTGATGGATCACGTGAAGCAAAAGAGTCCTGCAGCCGGACCAAGGCTGACCAGGACCACAACTAACTGGGAGATAACGCTGCATTTGGGTGTAAGATTTGCTGGATCCCTATAATCATCACGTGACCTCAAAAGCCAATTACATTTTCCCAAACACGCTTTTAAGTTATCCAACCTTAAGTACATCGAAGTATTAAAGTAAACCCGGGTAACGTAATCGAGGTTTATGTTATCCAACCCTTAGTGATAACTGATAAATCCATGGGTATCGTTCTTTTTTCTTTTTTTTTTCTGGGAAAATTACCTAAAAGACCCTGGTGGAGGGATTTGTTTTTAAATAGTCCCTAAATTTTACGCACATTTAAGATACTACGTTTGATTGCAAGGAAAATGGGTTTTCATGGCAAAATGTTATTTTCAAGTGTTTGACGCAGCAAATAAAAACAAATTGCATTTATTTGTCGGCGATTATGGGCAAATTCAATTCTTATCCCCTCCACTCAGAAATTGATTTGCCCGCACAAATGGACTAATTAAAAAAGAAAAAAAGAAAATAACACTTGAAAATGGATGCCACCCCCCCCCCCCCCCCCACCCCTCCAAAAAAAATAAAAATAAATAAATAATAATAATAATTCAAAGATTTTGAAAATGGACGACTACATAACTCCCAAATTTAAAAGTAAAATTCAACGGTGAGAAATAACTTTTCTGGAATTTCTTTTTAAAAGTTCATACAATTTTATTCTCTACAACCCCAAAGCATTTGATCATGGTTTTGGATGCCAAAACTTGAGCCCAAGTACCCTTAGTGAGGGTGAAAGCCTTACTAACTTGTAAGGCTAGTTGGATAGATATTAAAATAATTTATTTATTTATTTATGCAACTCAACAACAAAAATAATTTTTTATGATGTGCTTAAACAGTAGAAAATGATTTGTCAAACAATATTTTCCCCGCAATCAAGCATGCTCTTAGTAAACTTTTTATTTCTTAATGGTCCCTTATTATTGGTGAATTCACTGCTTTTATATTTATCGTTGAGTTCATCACTTTTTATTTACTGTTGAACTCGACCTTTTTTTTATTTAGTGTCGACTTTCACAATTTTTATTGTTGAACTCACCACTATTTATTGTCGAGTTCATCACTTTTTATTTATTGTCAAACTTGACACTAGTAAAACCCACCCATTTTCAATTTTCGAGTTTTTTCAACTAAAATACATGGAAAGATCGATTAAAAAGATAATGACTTGTCCAGATGATTGCAACCCAAAGGAACCATTTTAATCGATTTTCATCCAAATATTAAGAAAAAAAGTGAAAAACATCTTAGTTTTTTATGTACATCTTCAAAATGCTTGAAAACCCCATTGAAAATGGCTTTTTCTTCATTTTTAAATCTTTTCCAATGGAATGGAATCTCTGAACTTAATTGAGATGCCAAAAATCTAATTTTTTTGGATGAAAACAATGAGTTCGAACAATTAGGGCATTCAATCGTGAGAAATGTAGGAGATATCATTTAGTGACCGTCAAGAAAAGAAAAGTTTACTAAATGGACTATTAAGAGACTGCCCAAGACTTAGGGACTACTTTGAAAAAAACCTCTGCTAGGGTCTTTTAAATAATTTTCCCTTATTTTTTTAGACATACCACCCCCATCTTTTGGAGAATATTTGAGATATCCCAATGGAACAGGTCCAAAAGGCCTGTTACCAAGCCCGGTCCACCTGAAAATATAAGGTTTAGGGCCTAGATTTTAAGTCCATAAGAGTTGGAACGGGTTCAAAATATTTCAACCCATTTAATTTGAGACAGGTTAGGGCCTAGTAATGCCTAGTCCAGTCGGACTTAACCCATTATAATGTATAATTAGAAAAAAAAAAAAAAATTAAGACAAAAAAAAATAATAATAATGAATTTACTCTTATCTCGGATCTTTTTAAAATAGGAATCACTTTGAAACATGTATGAATTTAATATTTTTATAAAACTTAAAAATTAATTTTTTATAAAATAGTTCGAACCGTTAGGATTGGATTTGGTCTCAATTAACTTAGCCCTGATAGATTTAGGATTAATCCAAGGTATAACTCACCTCGTTATGATTAGCCTAGAGGACTCATCCTAGCTTAGTCCGATCTTGCCTATCCTACTCTTGACCTTGGTCTTCTTTGAATGTATCCTCTTTGCTTGTAGGAGCGAGCTCGGTGAGGCTCCACTTGCCTAGCTTATTCGACTTAGGAGTGAATGACCTTCGCATCGAAGAAAACTCAATCTCTCCATCTTTACGTATAATAAATCGAAGATAACGAAAGAAGTAGCTTTGACTTATATGTAAGCCCTGAATTTTTAGTTGACTATCCTCTTCTTGGGTGATGTATCGCAATACTAAATTTACACTCCACATATTTAGTCTTAGTTCTAGTTATCTAAAATCCTTGAACTTCAACACTTCTCATCGTGAACCCAGAACAAACTATATCGCAAACCACGTTACTTTGTACCTGTTAATCAGGCATACATTACAGATCCCAATCCAAGCCTAGCAGTCCTATATTGCACCTGAGCTTGGGCTTGGACTGAAATCCAATATTTTATATACATTATATAACACATAAACCACAAATGATACTCCAATCATACAAATTAAAATGACCTCACTGAGAAGTTCAAATTTATTCCAAATCAACATAAAATATCAATAATGCAAACTTTCAAACCATCTTAATAAGCAAAACCTTAAAAAATGGCTAGACCCACAAATGATACTTTAATCACACAAAATAAAATGACTAAATTAATCTGACCTAAGTCTAATAGCTAACTGAGAAGTTCAAATTTATGGTAAATTAAACCTCCACAAAAAGACCAACAATGCAAACTCTCATACCATCCTAATAGCCAAACCCTGCAACAATGGCTAGACCCAAAGCCAACATACCAAGGAACCCATTAGAAGTAAGAGAAGCACTGCTCCTAGGTGGTGGTGGTGATGGTGGTGGTGGTGGTGTCATTGTGGGATTTGGTGAAGGCGCCATTGAAGAAGACCCATTAGCGACCTTGATATCGACCTTCTGTCCTAACTGGCAGTGTCCCGGGAAGCCGCAGAGGAAGTAATAATGCTTATTCGTTAAAATGATGGAGTCATTGCCCGTGGCATGGGTGACTATTGGAGCAGTTGCATCGCATGACTGGTAGTGAGTATCGTTCACCTCCAAGACATTGTGGTGCGCTGGACTGTATTCGAAAACTTCGCATCACAACATCAACAAATATGGAGTGGATGAGAGACTAACTTCAGCTCCAAAGAAACAAGAACATATATATGGGAAATGTTCAACACCCTAAGCTTTACCCTACACTTTAACAAACGTGTTTTGTCCTGCATGGGTTAGAAGTTTTGGAATAGGCTGATTTTTGGTGAGCATGATCTCTATGATTAGAAGATCATCCTCACAAAAAATCAGCCCATTCCGAAATTTTTAGCCCCATGTTTACAAGTTGAAAAACGTGGACCGTCCATTTTTTGTAAACCATTTTTTATTGGGTTAGAAGTTTTGGAATGGGCTGATTTTTGGTGAGGATGATCTCCTCACCGTAGAGATCATCTTCACCAAAAATCAGCTTATTCCAAAACTTCTAACCCCATGTTGGACAAAACACGTTTGTTAAAGTGTAGGGTAAAGCTTAGGGTGGTGAACCGGACCCCATATATATATATGGGAAATGTTCAGCACCCAACCATTTGCCGAACATGTTTTGTCCTACATGGGTTAGAAGTTTTGGAATGGGCTGATTTTTGGTGAGCATGATCTCTATGATTAGAAGATCATCCTCACAAAAAATCAGCCCATTCCGAAATTTTTAGCCCCATGTTTACAAGTTGAAAAACGTGGACCGTCCATTTTTTGTAAACCATTTTTTATTGGGTTAGAAGTTTTGGAATGGGCTGATTTTTGGTGAGGATGATCTCCTCACCGTAGAGATCATCTTCACCAAAAATCAGCTTATTCCAAAACTTCTAACCCCATGTTGGACAAAACACGTTTGTTAAAGTGTAGGGTAAAGCTTAGGGTGGTGAACCGGACCCCATATATATATATGGGAAATGTTCAGCACCCAACCATTTGCCGAACATGTTTTGTCCTACATGGGTTAGAAGTTTTGGAATGGGCTGATTTTTGGTGAGGATGATTTCCATCAAAAATCAGCCCATTCCAAAACTTCTAACCCCATGTTTACAAGTTGAAAAATTGTGGATCGTCCATTTTTTGTAAATCATTTGTGATGGGGTTAGAAGTTTTGGAATGGGCTGATTTTTAGTGAGGATGATCCCCTCACCATAGAGATCATCCTCACAAAAAATCAGCCTATTTCAAAATTTCTAACCCATGGAGGACAAAACATGTTGGGCAAATTGTTGGGTAAATGTTGGGTGCCGAATGGACCCTATATATATATATATATATATATATATATATATATGGGGGAGGTTCAACAGCCCTAAAGTTTGCCAAACATTTTTCAAAACATGGGGTTAGAAGCTTTGGAATGAGCCTGATTTTTTGTGAGGATGATCTCCTAAATCAGCTTATTCCAAAACTTCTAATCCCATCAAAAGAGATTTACAAAAATTGGACGATCCACGATTCTTCAACTTGTAAACTAGGGTTTGAAATTTCAAAATGAGTTGATTTTTTGTGAGGATGATCTTTTCACCGTAGAGATTATCCTCACAAAAAATCAGCCTATTCCAAAACTTCTAACCCCATCAAAAGTGATTTCCAAAAAATGTTTAGCACAATGTTTGGCAAACTTTAGGGTTGTCGAACTGCTCCTTTTATATATATATATATATATAGGTCCTGTTCGGCACCCAACCATTTACCCAACATGTTTTGTTTACATGAGTTAGAAGTTTCGGGATAGGCTGATTTTTGGTGAGGATGATCTCCTCACCATAGAGATCATCCTCACCAAAAATCAGCCCATTTCAAAACTTCTAACCCCATCACAAATGATTTACAAAAGATGAATGGTCCACGATTTTTCAACTTGTAAACATGGGGTTAGAAGTTTTGGAATGGGCTGATTTTTGGTGAGGATGATCTTCAAACCGTAAAGATCATCCTCACCAAAAACCAGTCCATTCCAAAACTTCTAACCCATGTAGACAAAACATGTTAGGCAAATTGTTGGGTAAATGGTTGGGTGCTGAACATTTCCCTATATATATATATATATAACATACAACAAGTCATGGTTTTATTGAGCAAAATAAGGTGTTCTAGTCATTAAATCATGACCCAAATATAGAATAGAAGAATATATCAATAAGAACTATTAATTTTACCTTCAAATTTAATAAGAGAGATTTTTCGTAAAGGGTTTAAATCTTGTATTTTCAGGACAAAATTCAAGGCCTTCTCTAGACATTGCGTCTAAGATATCAAGGGATGATCAAAAAAGAATTCAAGAATTGGAAACAAATGCAACATTGGACATAGAAACCATTTTATATTTTTCAATAGAAAAAGCAAGGATTATATTGTCATTGTGCAAATAAAATTTTAGTAAGCACACATTAAAGTGCAATAAATACACTTTGGAAATTGGATTTTGTATTGAAAATGCCCTTAATTTTTTTTTATTATTTATAATCAAAATACCCTCAGATTCCAATTTCAAAAGTGTATTTATTCCACTTTAACATGTGCTCTTAGGACACATGTTAACAAGACCCTTATAAAAATAGCATTACACCGCCGCTGCCACCGCCACCACCAAAGATTTGAGGTCACAAAGAATCATGTTCCTCCATTCTACTCTATTGAAACCATTGCCCGAGGTAACTCGATATCAGAGCTGAACGAGACCAACTCACAAAGTCATTTTTTTAACCGAGTTTTATGACTCACGTGCAATTTTTTTATTTGTCTCACGAGACATCTCAAACATATCGAAAAACTCGTCCGAGACAACTCGGTATCGGAGCTGAACGAGACGAGATGAGATACCGAGTTTAAAAATCATGATTAAAACTGAGTTCATAGCTATCGAAAATTACATTGTGCAAATGGTAATAAAACACTTAAAATTTATTTTTCACAAAAGCAATATTTTAAAAATCAAATTGATAACTATAATTTTTTTCTATATTATCTTCATTTTGTTCAGAAAAATACACAATTCACTAAGGAAATTCATTTAATTACAAAATTGGGTTGGACCTGGTTTGAAACTAGTTTAAAAAAAAAAAACCGCATGAAAGGGAACATGGATCGAATGTTTTTAAGTAACATAAATGAAAAAAAGGAGGGGAAAAATGAGGTTTTTACCATCTATTTTATTTTAGGGTATTTTAGAAACAACTCCCTGTAAAATTGGTGAAATTAAATTTACCCCCTTGCAAAATGAAAGATCAGGTATAACCCTCTTGTAAGTCAACGTTATCTTTTTTTTTTTTTTTTTTTCATGATTTAATAGTGAAATTTTGATTTAGTAATTTAAGTTTTTAAAGAGCTTTTTGAAAAACAGATCCCTAGGAAATTAGTATTGAGCCCTAATAATAATCTGCAATTGCTACTCCATCAATCTTACCTGTTTGATGCAGACGTTAGAGCTAGAAAAGTCGGAGATTAAATGAAGGAGCACTGAATTTGTGATGGAGAAAAAATCCAAGGAATATCTGATAAGGTATGTATGGTCCCAATAATGCAATTTCCGTTATAAAACTAAAACCACTTGTTTGGAGACTCGTGTCAAACATGTTGATTTCTAAAAGATTAGACAGATTTAGCTCAAAAATAAGAACAAAATAAGGTGAATTACCATTTAGTGAGTTGAAAATGAGTTATTTACGATTCGTGTTAAGTGTCCATTTTAATTATCCGAACATGAATGACCATATTTTCATTAAAAAAATTCAAAACGATAATGAATTTAACGGTTTAAAAATGACTATTTCGTAGATTTAAAGTGACTATTTCCAATTAGTCACCTTAACCTGCAAAATAGTCACTTTAAAAGTCTTTAAATTCGTTACCGCTAATGTTTTGATAATTAAAAGAAGAAATTATCAAAAAAAAAATTAATTCGTAAAAAAATATTAATTTTGTGTAAATTGTCGTAGGAACCCATTTTGACTTTTAAAGGATTGAAAATATATTTTAAATTAAAAAAAAAAATTATGATTTAAAAATTAATATTTCGACCTTTAAAGGGTTGAATTTATTTTATATTATCCTATTTCAATTTTTGGCCCTTATATTTTCGGTCTTATAAGGGCCAAAATTTTACACGTCGAACTTTGTTTAATTTTTAAGCGATTTTTTCTATTTACGATCTTGATCATGATCACGATCTTGATTATGAATAGATTGACATAGAATGCCAATATAGAATATAAAGTAGAATGTAGAAAAATTACTTTGAAAATGAAGATAAAACTAGTAGAAAGGAGAGAAAAGAGGAAGAAGAAGATGAAGGTGATAATGTCGGTGGAAAATCGTGTAAAAACAAGATGAAATCGTGAAAAGACAAGAAAAAATCATGAAATTTTAAATTAAAAAAAAATTTGACTTTTTAAGAGTTAAAAATCAAAATATTATAATATAAAATAAATTCGGCCCATTAAAGGTTGAAATGTTCATTTTTTATTCGTAAGTTTTTATTTTTTATTTTTTATTTTTTTAATTTAAAACATATTTTCAGCCCTAAATGGGTTCTTATCGACAATTTGCACAAAATTGATATTTTTTTGCGAATTAATTTTTTTTTATATTTTTCCTAATTAAAATGAACAATGAGCCGAAATCATAAATTCCCTTAAAGTTGATCACTTTTTCGTAAATATCCCAACAAAATAAAGCAATAAAAATGGCAGGAGTAGAATAGAAAAGAAAGTTCACACAATTAATTAAGAGAGTTAATATTGTCACAACAGCTTTTACTAACGCCACACCAACTGTGTGCAATTCTTTGATGATATATTTAGTAAAGTTAGTGTCGCAATAGCAGCTCTCTTAATTAAGGATAGAGTAATGATAAATACACATTAAAAAAATGAAGAAAATACCCATAATCATAAAATTAAAAAGAAAAAAAAAAAGACTCCATGGGATCAAGATCAAAGAAAAAAAAAGAAACCCATAAAAGTCTCTCTTTCTTAAGAGAGAGAGAGAGAGAGACTTACGGATGATGTCTCCAACATGGAAGTTCTTGGAAGAAGCCCACTTGGTGTAATTAAAATGGCCAAGTGTAGTCCATTTAACAGAGTCCCCCACTTTATAAACTACACCCATGGACACCTCTAAACCACCCATAACCATCAACATAATCACCACTAATCTCTTAGCAAACTCCATGGCTGATAAACTCACAGAAACAGAGAGAGAGAGAGAGAGAGAGAGAGAGAGAGAGAGTTGTATAACACTCCTCTTGTGTGGTAGTTGTCTATCATAATGACCCTTGAGAAGGGGTGGATAGAATTTTAGAAAAACAAGAAGAAACAAAAATTTCTCTGTGGACCAAAGGACCACTACATGACCATGTGGTCATCTTTGTCACTAAAACCCAAGTTTCAAGATATGGGTATTTCAGATATTTTTTGTTAGTCTCTCAAACAAGACTACATTCAAGGATTATGTCACCACTTTGAAAAGTTAGAGGGAAACTTAAATATTTTCAAAAACTCAAGAGGGCATGAATAAATTACCCTAACTATTTTATATATTATTTAAAATTGAATTTGAAGACTGCTCAGGTGGGCTAGACTTGGCCTTACAAACTTGAGCCGAAACCTTTAATGGGATTGGGGCCTTAACAGTCCAGCCCTTTAACTAAATTGATCTTGTAACAGTAACACTATAAAAACTAGGTCCACAATAGACAGGCTGGACCGATCCAAATACCGGCCCACTGATTGCCCTAGCTATTGAGAAGGGATGAAGCTTCAAAGTTCAGGATTGATCAACCTGTGGGCCCAAAAAATTGTGACACAAGAGCTTTAGATGGACATAAAGAATCATCCCTAAACAAAAAAAGGTTCAAATTTTTTAGGCCCATGGGCCGATTGCATTGTTTATGGGGCCCATGAATTAAAAGTTAGGTAAAACCTATTAATTTATGTTGTACTAGCATTGCTTTTGATGTAAAACTAATTCATTTATGTTGAGATGCTTTCCCAACAAATAACAAATCAATTAAATTTTTGGGTGGTTAGATCTTTTTGACTTATAGTGTATGTGATATAAATAGGAGGCCTTGTTGGGCCACAAATGTCCATAGATCTTTTGACTTGGTCCACAGATTTGATGACAGCATTGATGATCCATTTCAATATCATTGAGAATAATTTTATAATTGAAATTAGAAAATGGGATTGATCCTTCCAATCAAACTATCAGCAACCACAATATCAAATTTTTTATTTTTTTCTCCATTTTTAATAAAGGCTAATACACTCAAAATTGAAAACTTTCCAAAATAGTAGACTATTTATTTCAATTCTAAAAATGGTAAATTATCGCATTCGTTAAAGTAGAGAAAAAAATTTACTGTTTTGTAAAATATAACTTTTTTTTTTAACTGAAATAAAAATAAGGAAAATATCTACTATTTTATGGAAGAGAAGAGGGAAATTTTCTCCACTTTAACTAAAAAATATTTTAATTCCAAAAAATGATAATTTACTGTTTTCGGAATTAAAATGAATAGTCTACTGTTTTAAGAATTTTTTACTACCTTTTTGAGAAAAAATGATAAAGAGGGCCTAAGTTCTATTAAATGGTAATCAAATCAATATTTATTTGAATAATGCTGAAGTGACCTCAGGCTGAAACCTCATACAACACTTCTTGACGTGAAAGTGGATAGGAACCGTAGAAGCTTCTACGGTTCCTATCCACTTTCACTTCAAGATTCTACGGTTCCTATCCACTTTCACGTCAAGAAGTGTGATATGAGGTTTCAGCCTGAGGTCACTTCAGCATTATCCTATTACAAATGTCTTCTTATTACAACAACAAAAACAACATCAAATACAAAAAATTAGAGTCAACTAAACAAAACATGTTAAAATTACAATAAAGTGGTATATTGTTGGGGATTGATATCTTTTGAAGTGGTGTCTCTGTAGCTAAGTCAAACTTGTGTTGGGCCTCTCCTCTCTTAAGCTGGGCAATCTTCACAGTTACAATAAAGTAGTATATTGTTGGGTCTTTTCAAATTGTCTTGGGCTTCACTCTCACAAGCTGGGCAATCTTGCCATTTTTCCCACGCTATCGACATCTGAATCAACGTAGAAATAGTGGGTGTAGATGGGTTATCGCCCGGTAGTGTAGAAGTTACCCATTATTTTGGGATTCTCGGAGTTGCCTCACAATATAAATGTATATGAAAAGTATCGAGAGGGAAAAATCGATTCCGAGAATCTGTATAAATCAAATCAAATCGAACCATTAATATGATTGATCAAAATATTCTTAGTGGAAAGACTCACTTATATTCAAAAGCTAAGCCCAAATATATATATTCCAATTCAAGTTTAATTATGCAATATTTTGATTTAACATTGAATTAATTAGTTCGATAGGATCGGAACGGATTCAAATCCTCCACTTTTTCTATGAAACTTTCGATAGTTACCTTCCGATAGAAATAGCCATTATATGCCATACTTTAAAGAATAAATATTTCACCTCCCTTTCTAAAACCCAATATCCGAGAAGTGTTACTGAATAGACTGAATAGAATGAAAACATTGATCGGGCGGTGCCTACGAAAACAAGAAATAAAAAAATGGTTGAGATGACGATGAAATTGATTTAACAGTTTTGTTATAATAAAAAAAAACTGAATAATTTTGTAATTTTATAAATTATTCTTTAAAGGTTAATTTACCAAATCCTTCAATGAAGTTGAAAATTTCCAAAAATAGTAGCCTAATCATTTTAGTTTTGAAAATGGTAAATGGGTTTTGTCAACATGTGCCCCGAAAAAAACCTTTGAAGCGGGCAACCCGCTTCAACCTCTCCATTGGATTACTCGTGACATTTTCAAGAGGTATTTCAAATTTTGATAGAAATGTAAGGTGTGAAATAAATTCAAAACGCTACATGTCTTGTAACAAGGAGGGTTCCTTCAAATTTTGAAGCAGGTTGCCCGCTTCAAAGTCAGACTCAAGTACCTCCTTAGGGCACACGTTAAAGTGCATTAAATACACTTTGGAAATAAGCATTTGAGGGTATTTTAATAAATAAATAAATAAAAATTGAGTGTAGTTTTAGTTTAAAAAAAATCAATTTCAAAGATATAGTTAATGCACCTGTGGTAAATTATTTGATTTCATAATTATAATATTTTATGTAAGTGGGGAAATTTTTTATTGTTTCGTGAAACATTAATTATTTAAATAATAATTTCTTTTTTCACTTACATAAAATATAATAAGAATAAGGATGAATGCACGCGGTTGGGTATGCAGCTGATGTGGCACATCTTTTTCCTGTGTATTCCGATGAAAATGATCTATGGTTCTGTGCCCTTGCCATGTCACCACCGTGCATTCATCACAACTCATGTTTTAATTCTGAAAATGATAATAAAAAGGATTACTCAATCATTTTCAAAATTTTCAACTTTTCTCTACTAATTTAATAATTCTCCTTTAAACATCTTTTGATTAGATGTTTAGAGACTGTTGAAACCATAATTTCAACTCATTTAATTTATAAAATGTCTTTAACTTTCAATTTATAAAGGAAAAATTCACAAATAATTACAAAAGTTTTCAGTATTTCCAAAGTAATGCTAATATTGATAAAACTATTATCACATAATGTTGATAATTTAATAACATTTTATCAACATTATGTGATAGTTGCATCAACGCACGTAACACTTGCGATATTTTTGAAAACTTTGATAATTATTTGAGAATTTATCAAAAAAAATTAACATGGCTAGAAAATTTTATCTTAGTAAGACTGCCCATCTTTCAGCACGTGGCAAACTCTTGGACACCTCCTTAGGCCTAAATGGGTATCTTAAAAATTTTAATATATGGGCTTGTGCTCCCAAAGCCCATGATAACATATAGGATCAAATAAAGTGGGTCTGTAAAAAGTGTGCCACCTGGACTCATATTGAGACTCACATTGCGACACACCGTTTTGTCTTATATGGGCAAAAATGTTTGGAATGAGCTGATTTTTTGTGAGGATGATCTCTGTGATGAGGGGATCATCCTGGCAAAAAATCATTCCATTCAAAACTTCTAACCCCATCAAAATTGATTTACAAAAATTGGACGGTTTATAATTTTTCAACAAAAATTGGACGGTCTAGAAGTTTCATAATGAGATGATTTTTGGCAAGGATGATCTCCTCACCATAGAGATCATCCTCAGTAATATCAGCCCATTCCAAATATTTTTGCCCATATAAGACAAGACGATGTGTCGTAATGTGAGTCCCAATATGAGTCTTAGGAACGCTGTTTATATATATATATATATATATATATATATATATATAGAGAGAGAGAGAGAGGAATCGTACCTTCTTCAATAAAATCCAACCCTCATTTTCATGAGGATTGGAATATGGGATCGGTGATGGACACAATACTTTATATAAAGTGGGTCCCACTTGATCATGCTGAGTGGGGCCCTTCCCTTGCCAGATCATCTGTTGATAAATCATAACACCAAAGATAATTTTGATCAACGAATAAGATTAAAAGTTGAAAAACAAAGATCAAGAAGAATGAACGGTTAGAATCATCCAAGAACAGACAGACAGACATACATACATTTTGGTTTGATCTACTTTTTCTCGAATAGGTGGGGGATGGATGATTGAACGGCTCTGATGAGTCTATCACAAATAATATTATATAGACTTTCTCTTGATGACGTAAGGCATTGATCTCGAACCATGCAAGTTGTAACATTGGGTCTGCATGGAAGTGGTGGGTGTACTGCGAGCTTATGTAAGAGAAGAAAGGGTGGGGATGTACTTTAGCAAATACAAGTGTGTACTACAAGGGGTGCAGTACAATGTGGAGTAAAGAAATATTACATTGAACCCTTTTGGGTAGTACAACCCACTATGGATGCGAAGTACGTTCAAAAACATAAACAGATGGGCCCAACTTAGGGCTATTTATTGTTGGGCCAGTTTAGGCTCGATTCATATTTAGGGCTAGGCTTGGGCTTGGGACTACGTCTAGGGATGTCAATGGATCGGATCGGACCCAAAATCCGATCCTTTTTTTTTATAACTTCTGGTCTGGATCGATGTTTATGATTTTGATAAATCCGATATCCTATTGGATCAGATTTGGATCAACCATGTCCCGTTCTGATAATATGTTATAAATTATATTATATATTTGTTGAGATATATGAAGTTTATTTAATTTTGTATATAAAATCGGGTTTGGCCCAATATGTACCCGATCGGATTGTTAATGGATCAGATCTAGATCTTAATATTGAGTTCTGATAAAACCCAATCTGATCCAGATGCGATCCATCGACAGCCCTAGTTACATCCATCGGATGGTCTGATGGATATTTTATACACTAATTTTATTTATTGAGTATCATAGTTATATATCTGGTCACTAGACGGATCATGCACGCAATCCAATGGATTTATTCTCCAATCAAACAATGCCCACATAGACACCGTTCCTACAGATAGGAACAGGACAGCAAATCCATTCTCAGTGGATATGACCAAAACAGCAATAGAATTATATATAATAGACCAAATCAGTTTAATTAAAAAAATAAGAGACAATCTTGGAATCATATAACTATGGAAGGTAGAAACAATATTTTAAAGAGAATATGCTTTGAATGCATTGGCTGGCTCAAAGGGAGTCTTCAACTCCCAGACTTATTTGGAATTGGGAGTAAAAATAAAATATTTTTTTATGGATAAATTAATAAACAAAAATTAAGAGATTAAAATAACAGAGAATCTTTTAAATTAAAACTTATAACATCTCTATAATATAATATCAAACGGGCTTTGGGATTTGACATTTCTATACTCTTTCAAATTTTTTATGTATGGGTATCAAGTTCAGGTATATTTTAAGGGAAACACTCATAAGTAAATATCTTATGTGTGGGTGTATCAAGTTTAGATAATATCTTGATTTTGTAATTTTCATTTTTTTCAATAATGTATTATTTTAAACAAAAGATATGTTGATGGGCTTTGAACACACATTAATATATGCCACGATCCCACGATGACCAGGTCTTAAAATCCCATTTGGGAGATAAACAAGTGCATATCAACCTTGCATTACAAAATTCATTAATGGGGAAGCTTTTTTTTCTCCCCTAGTTTTAAGGGGTATAGCTGTAGAAATACATTTTAAAAAAATAAAAATAAAAATCTCCTACTCTGAGTTTTGGCTTATTGGAAAATTCAACAATAAATATTCTTCTAGTTTATGATTGTAGGCTTGCAAGAAACTAGGTCACAGGGTGGAGCAGAGAAGATCAAATATCATAAAAGATATACATACACAGTATCACTTAATCTGAAACATTTTCACACTTCTACATAATATATCAAATGGTACGTAAAACAATCAATTTTTCTGCATTATAACCCTTTGATGAAAAAGCCATAATCATGAAGCAATTACTGTTCGGAAAGTGGCCTTGTATTGTTCCGAAGCCATTGTAGAGCGGAACCCTCCAATAATGGCGAAACCTGCGAAGATTGTGACATGAGAATGAATAATTAGATAAGCAGATCGTTTCCTGTGAATTATTTTCGGCATTTTTTGTTGAATTTGGGATATCTGAATGATGTAACCCTTACATCATAACTACTGGTTCAACCGTCAACCAGAATCACAATAGAAGGGATTGGTTCAAACAGTTTCACCATGTAAGTCAATGGCTTTCAGGTTATCTGCCATTCATGACATTGCCATCATTGGTCAATCAACCCACCTTTGATCCGGTTCAGTGACAGCTATGGTTTTCAGAATAATGCAATAATCTATCATAGAAAATGAAGATTTAACCTTTTGTCCGAGGCAACTAACCTTCTCCCAAACTTGCGAATGATAATCGTTGAGCCAATTGACCTCAGAAGTGGATAACAAAGATAAATCAACCAGTTTACTCTGCAAAATCAAACCAAATATAGAGACCATTGAAGTATTCAAGTTGAACTAAATTTTTCAAGAAAAAAAAAATTAACATGAACCAGTCCACGCTTCAGAAATTAGAACTAATAGAAAGAAAGAAAAAAAAAAAAAAAACCAATCCTTTTTTTGGATTTTTCAAAATGCCATAATATTCAATATGTAGGTCGGTTCGCAATAAAAAGTGTATCATTAGAAACCTTTAGCATAGATTTACAAAGATATCCACTCTCATATAATTCTATTTAAATATATTTTTACACAAAAGATCGTGAAGAAAAATAAATTTCCTAGGCTTCTATACAGTGGTAGAAGCATATCATCAATGTTACATAAATATGGGTATGGGTGTCAATTAAGCAAAATATTTCAAATGATACATAGAATTGTCATTCTTGTATTATAATAAGGTTTATAGCGGGTTATACAATGGGATGTCTTAATGAGTTATGCGCCATTTTATATCGATAGTTAAGCCATATTCAATTACCCATATAGAAGAGAATGTGTGAATGTAGTCTTAAATTTGGATATGAAATATTTTATTGCAGAAGTTAGAACTTGCAACCTATAGTAAATATTAATTTAAGGTGTGTGTGTGTGTGGAAACATAGACCATAATCCAGTGGAGTGTTATCTAATACGTATCCATTGGTTGTACTCCTGTTGAGAAGAATGCATGTAGCATAGGGCATAATCACACAAACTGCACACTTTATGCTTACACATTTCTTTTCTTACTCATATTTTGATACATCTTTTCCTTTTCATGGAGCACAAACTGGCATATTTTATGCATCCACATTTCTTTTCTTTTTAAGAATTAAGTATTTTGGGTTTTTGTTTAATTGGTGCAATGTGTATCAATGGTTCAGGGGATTTTATTTTGAAGATTTCATTTTTAGGCCGGAGTCTGTCAAGTTAGACAATTTGTGGGGAGAATTTTGATTTTTCTTTGCATCTAGTTTCATGCATTGGGGAGATATCAATCTCTCTAGGATGATCGCCTTGACCTCCTTTTGGATTGTACTGCTTTTATTCCTCTTCAAATGAAATTTATACTAATCAAAAAGTAAAAATAAAAAATGGTGGTCCTTGATTATTGTATTCAATTATTTTATTTTATATTATATTATAAATTTTGCTAGCATAAATAGTAAACCTGTTGACAGACAAGAGATTGCATTTGCAGACGTTAGCTTATGAATGAATAGTTAGCCTGATAAAGACATTGGCTTAAAAAGAACAAAACTATAAAGGACCAGAGACTCCACAGCATACCTGAATAGGGACAAAAGTGAGCTTCTCGAATCCCAGATAACCAATTCCTCCGAAATTGTTTGGTGTATTAAACTCTTTCACAAAAAGGAGATTCTGCAAGAAAAAGGCACAAGAGATCATCGAAAAATGCGAACAAGGTGGACACTTTTCAACTAACGACAAGTGTGCATAAGTATTTCCAACTTAATAAAGGTGCATCCAATCTAATCTGTAAATGTGGACAAACTAAATGTTGTACATTTGGGAAGACATACAAAATCTTGTATCATGGAGCTTGATTCGACATGTTATTAATGCAAATTAATGGGTGCAGAAACTTTTACTCTGTTGAGAAGTGCATTTTGAAATATATATGTACACATCTGATCAGAATGAAAATGGTACCTCAATCCGAATACCAAAAGAATGGTCTTCATAATATCCAGGTTCGTTGCTAATGACCATACCCTTTTGCAGAGGGGTCATATTTCCAAACCGAAAGCTTATACTTTGAGGGCCCTCGTGTACATTTAATGCAGCTCCTACACCATGGCCAGTCCCTAACCACCAAAAAAAAAAAAAAAAGACTAATTTTTTTAGTGTTGGATGAGAACATCCCTTTAATTACAGATGACAATTAAAAAATTTTACAAGAAAAGTTTATGGAATCAAGGAAAAGTACCATGCCGGTAATCAAGTCCAATCTTCCATAGAAAAGAGCGGGCAAAGGCATCCAATACAAAACCAGGAGTAGATTCTGGGAAAACTGCCTGATCAAGAGCTATGTGACCCTGTAAAAGGCGTGTGAGTTCTGCCATGTTTTGAGCAAACTACCTAATGCATCCATTTAAAAATCTACCTATATAAATTTCACGGCATTTAAGACTATAGCAGATCGACCTGTAAAACTCGGGTGAAGCATTCTTTTTGTCGTGAAGTAGGTTCACCAAAATGTACTGTTCTTGTTATGTCAGTTGTACCATCAATATATTGAGCACCACTGTCTAATAAGAAGAGTTTCTTAGCATCCACAACACTACAGGTCTCTGGCTCTGGTTTGTAGTGTATGATAGCTCCATTTGCGCCTGAACCTGAAAAGCCATTCTAGTCTTGATTAATTAATTGGAAGAAATAATAAGGGCTACAGCAGTTATACTCTAATGAACAAATTAGAGCTAAGTAGAGATTTATAAAGGACCTATGACACTAAACTCGAGACTTCTAGTTTACTTAAGGAGACCAGGAAATTCTCAGTTGGACAGGAAGTTTCTTTCAACAGTACAATTGATAAAAAGATTTAAATTTAAAATGGGGATTTTTTTATTTATTAACTTTTTTCTTTTTGGAATATCCATAATCAATAACCATGCTCTAGAAAAAGTTTTGACATGGGAAATTTAAACATAAGAAATATAGGTTAAAAAACACTAAACTAAACTAATTTAATTTTTTCTGGTAAACAAGTTCGCAATAGTTTAGCGGGGTGGGGGGAGTCATGTTTTCTTGAGAAATATAATTTTGAATGAGAAATTCGTAAATCTGTTATTCAAAATCTTGAAAACTAACAGAAGGTAGCTCTGACAGAAAGAGCATAAATCTCAAGCTCAGAAAACGTTGTTAAATCAGAAAGAAAAAAAAAATTCATGAATTGTGAAGTTGATTTACCACTAATAGTGTCAAAGCTTGTATCCATAAAACCGGCTTGCTTTGCACGGAATTCAAGAAGTTTGTCAGAAACTTCTACTTCTGTTATGATCACATTATTATGGATTTCCTCTTCCAGCCAAGCCCAAAATTGTGCTAGAGCAGCTGCATCTCTGCAAAGAAAATACCAACATTTATAAATTACAATGTCAAAATGATTCTTTAACCATGAACCATTTTTTTATAGCAAATTGAAGTAGTGTTCCACCTTTCTCATCACACTCATATGTCTTTGAATTGAAATCGACTATAAAATTGCTATTTAGAAGTTCAAACCATCACATAAGCTGACAGACAGTAAACATGATTCTAAATTATCAAGTTCAATTAGAAAGGATTGATCACCTTAAATGTGAATTCTGCATCCCTTCTAGTTCAGCATGATTTTTAATTGCCTTCGCCATAGAGATAGGGGAAGTCTTGTACACTCCGGTGGGTCCAGAAGTCCAACCATTAGGCCCTTCATGTGCACCAGTTTTACTTTTACTTCCTCGACTTCCAAGATATCTATCACATGCAGATCTGTAAGTGTTTACAATTGCAGCATTCACACATGAGGTATCCAACCAGAGTTGTACCCCTAGAGCTGCCAAACTGAAAAGATACTTGAGCATCAGAACACAATAATAACGAAAGAAATAAATCAAGTATCTCTAAGGAAATGTTTTGCTTCAGTTACACCATTTACTTATCTTATCATCAATAGTACGTAAGAAAGTTATGCAGATCAGTTAATCCAGTATCTTTCACTTCTAACTTAACTTCTTTTTCTTCTAAATTTCCTTAGAACAAATGCTTATAATAGAAGATAAAATGACATTTTAATCTCACAAAATTCTCGAGTTCCCAAACATTACCTTTCTATTTCAGAAATAATGGATTCATATGGTCTCAATTCTACTCCTGAGTTCTTCAGGTGAGCCATCACTATTGGGGTGACTTTGGAATTATCAATAAACAATTTAGCTCCATCAATCTCTACTAATAAGTATGCATACATCACAGGTGAATGTGGAACATCATTTCCTCTCTACAGAAAAAAGATACATGAATATTAATAGAATAGAGAATATATTAAAATTGATACAGCTGAAGAAAGCCACTAAAGGTTGAATGTTCAATGAGAAGCAATTAGAAAGAGAGACTGAGAAAAACCTACTCTTAAAAATTATGTTTAATATATTGATCAAACTTAAAAATGGATTTCACGATGCCATAAAAAAATTAGTTGCTAATGCAATCTATTGTAATTAAACCTTGCAACCAAACCCTTGGAGTTTACCCGAAACTTTTAAGGTAACCATATTGTAGCCCAAATCCTTAATCAAGTCCCAAGCCAGATTCCCCTAACAGCATATTTCATTTTCTTCCCTCATCATCCTGCGTCAAATTGCTCAACTAGCTTTCCGATGGTTTTTGTTTCACGTCTTCACAAGAATTAGTGAAACCACATAACTAAGAAGCAATAATCCATAGAGCATGCAAAGGGGGGAGTGGGTAGAAAGATTACCAAATTCAACACCCATGCAACTTCATCAAGCATAGAAATCACAATAGCTGAAGAACCAACTTCGATGAGCTCTGATCTTAAGGAAGACAATTTCATTGAGACGTCCACCCCAGCATATTTGAGGTCATGCAATCTTACTGGATTCATCGGAGGTTTTGGCCTCGATTCTTTCCAGATTTCATCCACGAGATTTATGTCGTAAAGATAAACCAATTCATGATTCATCTTAGAAATTTCCCCTTTCAGTTCCTCTGCTGCATCAGAAGAAGAAAGAAACTGATCCCTTCACAACATCAAAGAAAAGATGACATCAGAAACCATGCAAATATGACAGATACTATTGTTGATTTTAAAGGAGAAATAAAGCAAGGACAGATGAAAACATAAACAGACATGTAATCCTTACTATAATAATGAGAGAATGCGGAGAGTAGAAATGGTTTGACACCAAAATTTGAGCGGTCATAAATGCCCCCACTTTTATATTTAAATTTAATATAATCAGGGTCTTTTTGGTAAAAGACCAAGAAAATTGCAACCTACAGCCGTATAATCATGTAGCTTAGTTTTCAAAATTACAAAAATATCATCTTTACTATGTAATCTTCAAAATCCCTTTAAATAATATTTTAAATTACAATTAAGCCCTTTTGATACATGTGCGTTTGCACATGCCACCTCAAGTAATACTTAATAATAAATTGGAAGTTTGAGTTTTACTTATACATATTTCCTTTTTCCTTCTTTAATGTGATAGGGGAGTAAGTCACTAGGTGAAATCAGTTTGTGCTTCAAGTGTATTTAAGAAATTTTAAGATGGAATTTTAAATCATCCACATTTTATATAGTTAGAACTCTAGAGATAAGTTCAAACAAATACTGCAATGTGGTGGTTTGTTGTACAATAATATCAAAGCAGAATATTAAGATAAGCCCACGGTATAACTCACAGGATCAATGCCAATTCTGCAACCAGGAGCCAATACATCATTAAGCCATTCACTAGTTGTAGGAACTCCATAATTGCCAGCCCGCATAAGAATCCAACTAGGGTTTAACTGCTTCTCTGCCTAATCAACACAAAGGGAAAGCATCAACAAAATCCATAAACAGCATGTAATGAAGATCATCATTATCAAAGCCTTATCCCAAATATTTAGCGTTGGATATGGTTCTTATTCCTCCATACAAATTGAGTTCATATCCGGTTTAACTATTTTAATGCATGTTCTTTTAGGCCTTCTTTTCGTTCTTTTAGAATCTTTAACTTGTTTATTCCTTCTAATTGGAGCTGTAATCGGCCTTCATAGTTTTTTTTTTTTTCTCTCTCTCTCTCTCTTGGGCTGGAAAATCAGAGATCAAACCCAAGAATCAAATTTCAATTTCAACCAAGGTTTCGGTCATGTTCGAAATCAAAATAGAAATTTTTGTCCCGAATTTAGAAAAACCATTACAAAGCTTAATTTATTTAAATCCCACCTTCCTCCATTGATAGGTTTCTGTATGACATTTCAAGAAGCTCATTGAAATTTGAAAACATGGTTGAAGCGGTCATCCATGGTTGCAGTACAGAAAGTAAACCAATCGAGCTACTAATTTCTTGAAATGTGAATCTCAAATATTGATTTCAATAGAGAATTGGTTAAATCTAATATACCCAAAAATCAGCCCATTCCAAAACTTCTAACCCCATCAAAAATGGTTTACAAAAAATGGACGGTCCACGATTTTTCAACTTGTAAACTGGGGCTAGAAGTTTTGGAATGGGCTGATTTTTGGTGATGATGATCTCCTCACCGTAGAGATCATCCTCACCAAAAATCAGCCCATTCCTAAACTTCTAACCCATGTTTTGAAAAATGTTTTGCCAAAATGTTTGGTGCTGAACATTTCCCATATATATATATATATATCAATTTCAATAGAGAATTGGGTTATCTTCCTCAAACCTGTAAGAAATAACGGCCATCGGTCCAAAGAGCCGCTTTATCCTTAGTGACTACAGCAGTGCCAGCACTACCAGTAAACCCAGATATATACGCCCTCCTCATGAAACATTCAGCCATAAACTCACTCTGGGTATCAAAAATTAAACGCAAAAACATCTAATTCAGATACTTTGTTAAACCCTAGATATTGCAAATCTCACAGAAACAAAGATTCTGTAATTCCCATAGATTACAAAACTAAGATTTTTAAAAACCAAATCTAAGAACTGAAAAATAGAAATTAATACCGAAAGACACTGAAACGCAGTAGAAAATTCAACCTTTACGAATTAAAATCAGTCAAATTATATGGAAAAAAAATTGAAGTTAAACCCTAGCTATTGTAAATTTCAGAGTAATCTTTCAAAACTAAGAAATAACCCCTAAGATACTTAAAAACCCACACTTAGAACGAAAAATTCGAAATTAATACGGAAAATACTGAAACGCGGTAAAAATTCGACCTTTTCGAACTAAAATCAATCAAATTATCTGGAAAAAAATTCGAAGTTGAACCTGGTGGGCGTCTTGTGAAGGGATGATATAAGCGTCGATTCCAATTCCAGGTCTGGAGAAGAGCTCTCTTAAAGCGCGAAGCTTTTCGTCAGGTTTCATATCTACCAGTTTTCTCTGCATCTCTGATGAAGGTTTCGCTGTGATTCGATTGCAATTTCGGATAATTAAACGAGGGAGAATTGGGGATCGTTTGTAGATCGATTGGGGAGTTTTGAATTTCTCTAAAAAGGGGACTGAGAGAGTGAGGAAATGGAGGCAGCGAGCTTGACATGGAGAAGAACGAGCCATGGCGATGGTTGAGAGACTTCTGGTGCGATACAGAGGAGACATTGTCGCTGTTGTTGCCTCCATTGTCGTCTCACGGAGAATGTGTGAAGGATGTTTAAGATAGGAAGAACCCACTATCAAATTTACAATCTCTTCTGGCCCACTAAAGCTATGGACTTGGAGCTGTCGATTAGGCCCACTAATCTCAGATTAAAGCTAGGGCCGTCAATGGAAGGATTCGGGCCAGGCTTTAGTCGGACTCTCCCTGATCCAGTCCTATACCCTATCGGCCCTACGTTGGGTTAGCAGTAGCCTGACCCTAACAGACTCGGGCTTGATTCGGGCCGAATAAAAATGTCTAGCGGGCTCAATTGATATCCTAATTAACGCTTGGAACTAGGCCCAGTAAGCTATGGTATTAAGGCTAATAAAAAATGAGTTTTAGGGCCTTGATCTTGAGCCCACTAAAGCAGGGCTGGGTTAAAAAAGTCTAACTAATTAAATCCGAGTCAAGCTATGGTCTACGTTCCTGAGCAAGGTCTGGCCAGACACGTTATTAAAGCATCTCCAATGGCAATGCTATGTCAATCTTATTTTTTGAAGAGTCGTGATAAACTGACGCTCTAAAATGTGCGCGGTTGACGTGGCAAGTGCACCAAACAATAGATCTTTTTCTTTGGGATACATGAGGAAAAAGATCTACGGTTCTGTGCACTTGCCACGTCAACTGTGTACAGACCGCGTATGTTTTAACGAGTCATGATATCATTAGTATTTTTTGATATAATAAAGTGAATAAGTGTTATATTTGATATGGCACGCTCCAATGCTTATATAGAAATATGTTATTTATATTTGTATGCTTTGGTTGACAAATTAGTTAAAAATAATGTATCAAAGAATTCACTTTTCTATATCGAAATATGTTAAATCCTTTGTCAATTTTAAAGCATGGTTTTTGGGTGGTCATGCCAAAACTTGTCATTGCTACCCACAAATAGCATGTCAGTTAGAGACACTCTTATATTATATATAATATGTGAGTATTAAATATAGGTACATGTATGATATTGTAATAAAAAATAAAACTCGTACTCATTAATATTAATTTTTCTCTTGGATCATGTATGGGCTGGTGAGGTGGACAAGACTAAGCCAAGGTCTTGAAGTTGAATTCCCCTTTAGGGGCCACCCTCAAGCATTTATTTAGAAATTACCTAGTGCGTGTAGGGAAGAGGGGAATTGCACGTGCCTTGAGGATTAGTCGGGTGTTCTAAGAGGCCTGGATCCATTGATTCTCTCTCTCTCTCTCCCCCCGGCTTAAAAAAAATAAGAAAACTTACTCTTGTGTCTAACCATTTTTGAATTAAGAGGAACACTGAATCCCTATCTAGATGAAAAGTAGAATCAAATGATTTTAAATGGCTTTGAAAAGTGCATGGTTTTATATATTTTTTTCTTTATTAAACCTAAAATCAATTTGAGCTTGACCCAAGTCCATTAGAGTTGGGCATGGCCTTAACTGACCTAGGCTTGTTGGGGGTTATGATTAATTTAGAGTACAATCCACATCTTTAGGATTGAGTTAGGGTTCATCCAAGTGTCACTTGAAGTCACCCATCACAACCCTAACTATGGTTTACTTGACCTGATATGAGATCGGGTCTTATACAAAGACTCATGAGCATAGTAACTTAGATGATTCCAAGTTGACATAAGCTTACTGAAATAGATCTAGAAAATGTTGAATGTGGAGGGATAAATTACTCTCCCATCTAGATCATTCATTCGCACCATTAACATATATCTCAAGGCAAATATGCGATATCATTTAAAAAGATTTTATGTAATTTGAGAAGAATCCCAATTTTGGAGGATTATGTCCTTTTAGATAATTATTTTATTTGATAGGGGTAAAAATAATATTTTCAATTTAATTAGAATTAGGGTTAGGGTCATTATTTTTAAAGAGAGTAAGGGCATTGTAAAAAGGAGGAAGAAAATGGGAGGGGGAAGAAAGGAGAAAAGGAAAGGGGGAGACCGATGAGGAGAGGTTATGTAAAAAAATTAGAGTATAGTGGAACGACTCCCCGAAGTCGTATATGTAGGCACATTTGCCAAATCATGTAAAAAATCGATGTGTTATTTACCTTTACTACATTTTTCTATTATTTCATTAGTTTAATGATGAGATCGTGATTGATGTCAATTTATCAAAAAATCGACTTCTACAATTGGCATCGTTCGTGGGAATCGAAGAAGAAACTATGAAAAATCATGCAAAATAGTCAGGTCTCAATCAAGATTTGGACGTTGTCCCCAAGTTGAATCTTTTGCAGATTCAGGGATACTAATCCAACCTTGTGGATTGAGCAATTTGTTGATCAGGGAAAATCTTCAATGGAGCAATCATACCTATTTTGATTGGATCACATATTCTTTCAATTCTACAAAGAGCATTAAATACCCGCCATCGTGCATGCCAATAGCCTAAGGGCTCAATTAAAAACCCACCGCAGGAGTGGTCTTCATCTATGTTTCAGTTCGCACAACTCATATCTGTGGCCACTGTTGTGCCACAAGAAGTGTACAAGGTATGGTGATAGTGCAGAGGAAAATAATTGAAGATTGTGTGAAGAGGATGAGTGCACGTGTAAGGTTAAAGATGTGATGTAAAGTTTGTTGCTTTGAATAAAGGTATGCAGGTAGGGTTAATGTGAAGAGGATATATTGGCTGCTATGGCCAAGTTTACATTAAAGAACTGTATGTCAAAGTTTATGTCAAGGGATTGCATGCTGTTGTGGGCACGTTGCATTTAAGAGTTCAAAAGAGATGAATATGGAATGTTGAGGTGTAAAGGTGCATGATGCATTGGTTTTCTAATAGAGCAGAGGACGTTTAAACAATGGTAGCCACGATATCTCCAGGTCTAGTTTGACATGGTCAAGTTCAGTTTGTGGCAATTTCTATGCAGATAGTGATGAAAACATTTTAACAACGGCCACGGAGATCCATCTCAAGTAATTTCTAGGAAACTTCATCATCTATGACTCGGAATTATTGGATCTTGATCATATGAACACATAAATTAAAGTACCATTTCAACTTTCCATTCTAATTAAATTTGTTACTCAAGAGTTTGATCGATTCAAGAAACCTACCGTACCGAGCCAATTAATGTCTCGGGGGGCTTAGTTCACACTCATATTAAGGGTCCTACATGACCCAATTTCTTATTTGAGTTAACTTGGTATAAAAGTGATACAGGAGTTAAATGTAAGCCAAACTCGAGCAAGTCAAACTTACTTATTAGGAACTTGATCAAGTTAAATAGTAAAAATTGGGGGTTTAACTCAGGCCAACTTGCAAAGCTAAATAGAAAATTGCTACTTTAGTTTAAAAACTTTTACTATAAAATAAGGTATATTTTTATTTAATAAAAAATACTTGGTCCAGTCACAAGACACCGTTGAATCAAGTATATTATTGGAGTTTTTTTTTATTAGGTAGAGTACCTTGCCAAGTTAGTTAAATTGCTTGGGAACTTAATCATGCTGAGCCAAATTTTCTTAGTAGGTCGATTTGATAGATAAGGTTGGGGGTTAATTTCATGCCAAATTCGACTAAGTTTAAAGACTTCATTGAGTTAAGAGGTTCAATTCATTACTCAATTTCCAACCCATTGTGGCATATTCGGGGGGCTTAATTTAAGTCAAATTTATAAGTTAAAATTCTTAAATTATATTTGGGGGTTCAATTTAAGTCTGGACCGTGGGTTATAATTGTTAATTTCTACTTGGGGGTTCGATTTAAGTAAAGTCAAAGACTTAGATTTGGGGTTACATAAAAATGCATTTTCAGTACAATTTTAATAACGATTTTCTTTGAAGTTTTCAATAAGGTAGAAAGAATGTATTTAACTTCTTTTCAAATTTTATAAGGAAGAAAAATTATTCTATGAATCTATATTATTAAAAGAATTATATTCTATGAACTTTATGACCTATGCTTCTTCAAGTTTTTAAAGTCAATTCAACGAATTGAAAAGGACTAAAGATTAGGGTAAAGTTAGATCAACAAGTCGAACTTCACACTTCGATTTTACAAATCGACAAAGCAATGTAAGGTAAGGTCGATTCAACAAACCAAACCTTACTCAAGGTAAGGTAAAATCAATTCAATGAACCAGACCTTACTCTTAGATTCAACAAATCAACAAGGCAAGGCTACGACAAGGTCAATTCAATGAGCCATACCGTACGTACTAGTTCAATGGATTCTTTTATTATCTATCAAAGTATTAGATTATTTTGAAATCCAAATTCAATCTAGAATTTTGATCGGTTATTCTATCATTTATCAAAGTCTTAGATCATTTTGGGATTCAAGTCCAATATGGGATTTTGATCAATTATTCTATAATTTATCAAAGTCTTGAATCATTCTGAGATCCAAGTCTGATCTGAAATTTTGGTCAGCTTTTCTATCATTTATCAAAATCTTGTCTCATTTAGGGAGTCAAGCCTGGTTTGTAGGATAATAGGTTATATTATTGAAGTATCGACTTATTATTGGAGCTTGACCAAGAAAAAAATCATAATTGCGTTAAACAAGGAAGAATATAAGTTCAAGAGCTCGAAAATCATATTAGTTCGAAAATTAGGGATGGTGCTCTTTCGAGAAGGATTGTCAACAATTGTAAATTTCTCAAAGACGAATCTTGGTACATCAATCTCTACCTTTGAGATGAGACTATTGTGGAGGGATAAATTCCTCTCCCATTTAGACCGTTCATTCGCACAATCAACACATATCTAAAGGCAAACATATAACATTGTTTGGAAATATTTTATATAGTTAGGGAATAATTCTTTATTCCCTTTTAGATAATTATTTTATCTAATAAGGGTAAAAATGATATTTTTTATTTAATTATAATTAGGGTTAGGGTTTTTCTTTTTAAAGAGGGCTAAGACACGTGTAAAAGGGGAAAGGAAAGGGAAGGAGGAAGGAGAAGAGGAAAAGGCGAAATCGATTAAGAGAGGTTATATAATAGATTCAGAGTATAGTGGAATGGCTCCCCAAGCCCATGGATATATACATATTTGCCGAACTACATAAAAAATTGATGTGTTATTTACTTTTGCTACATTTTTTATGTTATTTTATTATTTTAATGGTGGGATCGTGATCGATGTTGGTTTATCACAAAATCGACCTCTACATTGAATATGTTCAATTGCCTTCACCTACTATTTTTTTTTTTTTTTTTTGATAATCAGGTATCCTTGTAGACAATGAACTGGGCCCGTATCTAGACTTTGCCTAGTTCATAAAATATGATTTTGTCCAAAAACTAGTCTTGGGGCACGTGCAACACCTACACATCAGTCGTACCATGTAAATGAGGATGTGCCCTCGTGGGTGGTTCCTGGGAAATTAATGCTCATACTGAGTATCAAACTCACGACCTACAAGTATTAACCGCTTATCGGTCCAAAATTGTCATTGAGCAAACCTCTCGGGGTTACACCTACTAATTACTAACCACTAACCCACTAGCTAAAACCATAAAAACTACATGCCAAGAGAATTATGTATGTGAATTGAAGTTTTCAAACTATAACGTATCAACTCCAAACTCTACTTAGTGTGTCACTCATAGAGATCATGTCAAGGCATTCTTCTGAAGAGGTTTATCTTGGGCAAAGAGACATTGAGGAGTGGACGTCAGATGAAGTACCATTGATAAAGTTCAAGGAGTTTGGAGAGAAGTTGGTGAAGATTGAAAATATAATTATAGAGATGAACCAAAGTGGAAAATGGAAGAATCGAGTCGGGCCTGTTAAGATGCCATACACTTTGCTTCGTCCCAACACCTTGGATCATTCACGTAAAGGTGGACTCACTGGCATGGGAATCCTTAATAGTGTCTCAAAGTAATATCAATGCTCTCTAGTTAATTTTTATTTTATTTTTTTCTTGGGAAAATGCTAAACTGACTTCCAACAACACCGCAATCAACACTATGTTGATGTGATGGTATGCACATGAAACCATACACTCCAGAAAAATCAATTGTTCTTTGTGAACACAATGTTGAAAGCAGTGTCATAGAAAGTTAGTCTAGCACAACTCTTTTTATTTTATTTTTTATGGTGTTGGGTGTTTCTCAAATAAAAGACTAGTATGGCAAGTTATTTATATCATTGTGTATATTTAAGAGGAATTTATCAA
This sequence comes from Akebia trifoliata, assembly GCF_017979445.1. Lineage (NCBI taxonomy): Eukaryota > Viridiplantae > Streptophyta > Magnoliopsida > Ranunculales > Lardizabalaceae > Akebia > Akebia trifoliata. Next base: position 6,584,042 of record NC_141382.1, on the reverse strand, counting down.
AATGGTAAAGTGTAGCAATTAATTATGAAAATAGTAATTTACCGTTTTCGGAATTAATTTTTTTACCAAAACAGTAAAATATAAAAAATTTGTATCGAAAATACAATTTTTTATTTTAAATATGCATTTACAATTATAATGTTCATAATAACTCAAAATCCAAGTAAATCTTTGGATTCACTCTCTTGCTTGACGGTAAAAAGATGGGAGAAATATTTACAACAGAAAAATAAAAGAGGAGAGGAGGATTTATTCGTAATTTCAGTCAAAAATAAAAATGGGTATTTTCGATATAAAATATTTACATTTTACTGTTTTTACTATTTTGATAAAAAATATTAATTCTGAAAAAATCCTAAATTATCAATTTTAGAATTAATTGCTACAGTTTACCATTTTGGTAAATAGTCAAAATGTGATGCATGTTTTGGTAAATCTGCCTTTACTTAACTTGATCATATCAAAATAACAAGTAAAGCTAAGTACCAAACCACGATATAAATTATAAACCTGACCAATTAATGGATCAAAAATATTTAGTGTTAATGGTGGAGAAAGTTACGCCCATATCTCTTAGTGGTCATACCGTGGAATTTATATTGGTAATGGACAAGTTCAAAACAGGTTTAGTTGAACCTTAACATGGCTCTAAAGAGATGAGTTGTACCTTAAACCAGTCCTATAATTAAGGTTATCGGGCCTAAACCTAAATCTAACTCTAACAAGCTTGGAATGGTTTAGGTTAGGATTTTACCTTAATTCTTATTTCTGCTCATATCTTTTTCTCTAATTACTTATTGTCAATTACATGTATGTGTGACATTCTCGAATCGTGATATATTAATCTCTGCAAATTTTAGTGTCAATATCCCCACGTTACCGGATTCACTCTAACTAGATATAATCATGAACAATATGATAAGCAAATTCATACATTTTTCCAAAAAATTGCATTGTTCACTCTCAAAAGAAAATGGTTTGAAATTCATTTTGTACTGTGTGCAACACCAAACCCATTATCACTATTATTATTCTGATAAATACAACAAAGCCATTATACCACCCCTGTTTTGGTCCATATTAGATTTCTTAAATGTTTTGTTCCATATTAGATATAGCCCTACATTGTGTTTGATTAATACTAGAGACACCCCTGTATTTTCAAACTGATAACACGCCCCTTACCTTGGTCTTCTTCTCTTATACTAACATAAATGGCTTAAATGCACTCTGCAAAGATTCGTTTTACAGAATTTGAACCAAGCAAACCGATGAACCAAATAACCTAACTATAAGAATAATATCGGAGTGATTTTAAAATTCACATAATTCACATTTTACTGACATGGATGTGTGTACGAAGCCATACATCTATGGTTTCATGCACACCTCCACATCAACAAAGTGTGAATCAATGTAAATTCTAAAATCACTCCAACATGACAAAAGCTAATTATAGACTAACCCTTCAACCTATGCCCTATGCACAAACGAACAGCAAATCACCATTCTATCACCAAGCTTATATTTTAGTCAAGTGGTATCTAATAAAAAATTCCAATGTGATGCATGTGACCTCGTTGGCTTAGGTGGGAGAGATTACATATTTTGACGAAGTCTAGCAAATATAAACAATGTAATAAATAAATAAATAAATAAATATATATATATATAAAGTGCAATTGGGACATTAATTAATATCCTTTTATTCTCTTATCTTATCCTCTTGATTTAAAGTTTAATTAAAAAGAAGAACGATGTACATAATTAAATACTATTCCCCGTCAAATCTTCTATTAATGAACTCATCAACTTTATGAAGTCTATATGGTGTGCAAGATGCAGATAAATTCAAGAATCGTGATAATCTGACACTCATTTTTTGTTGATTCATTGCTTCGAGATACACAAGGACACATATTTATGATTTTGTATGGTTCTATGAAGGGAGCGTACAAAAAAGGAGCATCAAATTATTACGACTCTAAATTTAAATAGATGACAAGAAGATGTGTCCATAGTAGTTGGCAAAATTCCTAACCATTATTATAAGAATAATGATGAATGCATGTGGTTGGGTACGCAATTGACGTCGCAAGGGCACATAATCATATATCTTTTTCATTGGAATACATAGGAAAAAGTCGATGGAAAAAGATGTGCAATTCTGTGCCCTTCCCACGTCAGCCGTGTACTAGAACCACATACATTCATCATTATTCTTATTATAATGGTAAATCATTGAAGATTCTCAATTACAATACTACTAAAGAACTCATTACAAGTGGGGTGATACATTTATCGATAAATCACCTATGAGTGTGAGCAACAACTATGCATATATTAAGCATGATCAGTGGCCTGTCAATTCGTGGGACGACTTTAAATATGAACTCAATAACAAATTCTTTCTTGAGCTAATGTGAAATTTATTGCCAAAAGAAAGTTGAGTCAACTCCACCAACCTTGCAATTATTTCAAGTTGTTTTCAGCTCTTACAGTTGGATTCAATTTTGTCTCTACTGGAGATTGATTTCTGAGGTACGTAATACTTTAGAAATTTTCTCAAGAAGTAATTAACTGTATGGTGTCTTATATTGCTTATAATGTTGTCTGGCTTACCATTTTATTGTTCATTTCGTCATGCTTTACTCCCTAGAGGCACAAAGTGCGTTATGTTGTTCTATTATGGGGATTAGGCTTTTCAGCCTCCACTTCTTGTGGAAGCATAGTGATAAAGTCGGGGGTCGGGAATAATTAAACAAAAGAAAAAGCTTCAAAAAAAAAAAAAAATTTCGGCCTAAGTCGAAAAAACATCGGATAAATCAAAAAGTAAAAATAATTATTTTATAAACAATATTATATATATATATATATATATATATATATATATATATATATATTATGTATTAAATGAAAAATGATACTTAAAAAATGCTAAAAACACTAATCCCTGATTTTTTGAAAAAATCGGGATTAAATCACAATTAATCATGATTTAAAAAAATGTAATTTAAACTACAATTATTAAAATCATGATTTAATCGTAACTTTTTCAAAAAAATTTGCAACAGAAGGAGGGGGTTGTTACTAGCACACGTTGGCTATATTTGATTCAATCCACTAAAATATTTCATTTTCTATAAGATAACTCACATTTAATTTGATTGGGATGTTTAACCACAATAACATTCCATATAGAAAAACAATCAGTGGTGGGTATGGAAGGCTCCTTTTTTTGGCCTAGCATAATGTGAACAGATACACCATAACTTGTTTCCCCAATCTCAAATTCTTTTATAATGGTATGGATGGTAGATTAAACATAATGAACACCAAACAAATCGGCCTAACTTTTTCAAATTGTCATAAAACTTCGTTTTTCACATGGGTCGAAAGGTTCCCATAAAAGTCTTCTTTGAGAATAAATAACGATTGCGATATGGTCATAATATGACAAATTTTTTAATTTTTGTTTTTGTTTTTGTTTTGTTTTGTTTCATTTACACATGACAGTTGAAATTAGAAATCTTTTGTATTATTCAAAAATCCTTAAACAAAATGTTTAACTTGGAATTGCCTCGAGACTTGATCGATTAAGTTGCTTCGAAACTTGACCAATGACTATGAAGGACTCTTTATAGAGAATACGTACCAAACAATCCCCTAGTAAAGTATACAAATCATTTGAGTCCCACTTAATAAAATATTAACATGTTACGAATGTTTTGAAGATTTTTTTTAAAGAAAAATACTTGAACTGCCCTTTTAGCAACTTTGTAAAGTGATTTGATCTAAAAATATATTGAGTCAAATAAAAAACTTGACAAATTTGCTGGGTTATTAATTTTTATGTGAAAAAAAAAATATTTATTAAAGAATTTTGATAAAATGACGCCATTTTTGCCGAATGCCCTTTGACGCCTTTTTCTCTCTCTTGTCTAGAGTGAAAAAAAGGAAACTTTTTGATATGATCACCTTGTGACATTCAAAAACATGATCAATTGCAATAGAGTTGTAGAGGACAAAATTATATGAAGTTTAAAAAAAAAAAATTTTAATAGTTATTTTATTTTTAAATTTGGGTGCTCAATGACTGTCCATTTTCAAACACCATAGATCAAGATTGAAAAATCATATATATATATATATATATATATATATATATATATATATTTTAATATAAATATTTTCATGAGATCTAGAAGATTGTGTTGTTGGATTGTCCATGTGATAATCAATGTGGGCCCAAATAGATTTGAAATCTAAAAAAATAAATCTATAGGCAACAAGCAAGAGAGAAGTTCTCTCTATTGCTGATGTCATTCGTGCAACATGTGAAACATTTGTTGGGTTGTGACCAAACACGTCAAGGGCGTGTGCCAAAAACGATGTCATATTATCAACACTCTTTATTAAAAGCAATTCATAAATTCAATATATTTTATTGGCTCATTTAAGTCGACTTACTAATTTTTAAGTTGAATCAATTCGATGAACATTCAAGTCCAGTTTTGAAATTATGTTTTAATTATTGAAAATTATTTATATATTTTAATAAATCTTATATTCATAGAACAAATCAATTTGATAACGATGATGACTATACTCATCTCCTTTATCATCATCTATGTGAGGTAAAGATTACTAATTTTGTGAAGAGAAAATCAGGAGTTTTTTTTCAACTATATCTTTTTTTTTCATTACTTTATAAGAGATGATCATAGTCAATGAGTTTATCATTAATTTTAATATATAAGAGTACCTCAAATAAACACGTTTTTTTAAACCTCGAAAATCATTAAGAGGGTAATTATAATATTTTTTCTTCAAAAATCCTTTTTAGACTAATATTTAATAAAAAGAGTACTAAAGAGCCCATATTTTTTGGAAGGGACTTTTTGGTACATATTTTTAAAAAATAGGTCTTTGTGATCATTGTCCCTTGAATTAACTTAGAACTAAAACTTTGTCACCAACTCATCAAGTCAACTTAATTAGAAATTCAGTCTAATTAAAAATTCATCCAAATTATATATTATATCTATTGTTCAGGGAGCAGCTCCAAATAGTTTATATAAAAATGAAAATCCAGTTTGGTCTCCCAATGGGTTCGGACCCATCTTTATTACTTCACAACTAACTATCACTTATCTACTTATCAAAATCCAAAATAAAAAAAATGTAAATAAAACTATAATTTTTGTTAGGTCGATTTCATGATTATATTGGTCAAAGTCTTATTTGACTAATTAACATCAAGATCAACGTCAATGTGGGGAGGGGGTGATGTCTCAAAAGTAGACTAGTTATTAATTATTATAATATGGGTTGGGTGGTGGTATTTTTAAAATTTTGGAAATCATCAGGAAATTAAGTAATTTAAGGGGTTGTTTTGGAATTAATGAAATATATTAAGCTGTGGTGCTTGGGTTGATGTGTTGGTATGTGAAGCTTTAACATTGAGATCATGAAAGTTGAAATCTCAAATTTCTTTTTAAAATGATAATAAATGAAGGTTGGGATCTGAGTAGGGGTGGTAATGGGTCAGGTCATGTCGTGTCGAGGTAAGAGTATTCTAAAAATTTGCCCAACCCAAGTCCGACCTATTTAGTAATTGTGTAAAAAAAAATTTTGAACCTGACACATTTATCAAATAGGTAACTTGACCCGAATCAAGTAACCGGTTTCATAAAATTCAAGGGATGTAGGGATTTTAGATTTCTTTATGAGGAAAAAATTGTCCAAAAGCTTGGGATTTTAGAAAGGATTTTAGCAAGATTTCATATTTTATTAAGGGTTGTTGGGCCCACATGGAGTATCATATTGACAATCCAACAATTTTTTAGATTTCATGGAAAAACTTAGATTAAAAACAAATTGAAAAAATATATATGTTTTGAGTTTAATCCAAGGTGTTGAAAATGGATGTCTACCAAACTTCCAAATTTAAAATTAAAATTCAACAATAAAAAATAACTATTTTTCAAAAAAAAAAAAAATTTAATTCTTAGAATTATATCCTTTACATCTTGTGATTGCGGTTAGGAAACTTTCCTTAGAAAGGAAAGTGTTTTTCTTTCCCAAACTAAAACTTTAACCCTTAATTATTTTTAAAATAACTTAAAAACACTTAATATATTTTTTTAAATTTGAAAAGGAAATTTGTAGTCTGAAAATGTTCTACAAAATTCTAGCAAAATATTAGATTATTTTAAAAACTCTTAAATAATTGTTGATATTTGAAATACCTCCTAAATTTCATGTTTTAAAACGACAAGTTAATGACACAATAAGTAAACATGTCAAAACTAGTTAAGTAAGTTGATGTTCTAGACACAACTCATTTAATAATTGTGTTGATGGATCGACACTATTATAACCCAAGCACAATTAGGCATGATCCAAATCTACTAATTTCGTGTTATTTTCGAGTTGTGTTAGTTGGTTGTATTAAGATTGCCACCCCTAAATCAAGGTAACTCATGGAAAAAACACATGATCCCAGCTGTGTAAACTTAATATCAATCCAACAATCAGGATTTATACTTTAAATAGGTATTCTTGAGATTTGTGTTTTTTGGATTCATGTAAATCTTAACCGTTGGATTTCAAGTTTACACAATTAAGATTGTGTGTTTTCTCATGAGTCATTCTTCATGAATCACAAGAACCTATCCCATAAATAAATGGGCAGTTTAAAAGAAGTAAAAATCTGATCATATAAACATACACGGTCAGATCCCTTGACTCATGAAGAATGACTCATGCATGAAAAAAAAAACACGAACCCACGTTTAAAGGCAAAACCCTAAATTGGGTGAGATTTATAAGTATATTTAAGATACGTGTTATCAAGGTAAGCATAAATCTCAAGTGTTTGGATTTTGCTTTGAAATAGTTGGCATCGATCATTTCCATGAGTCAACGGTCCCAACTCATGCATATTTTAGGTAGGTGAAGTGTCGTTGTATGATAGAGAATGAGCCTTAAAATTTTCTCTTTAAAACATTAAAACAAATAGAACTTACACGTGAGACTTTGAAAAAAAAATTATATCGAGAGAATCGGACAAAAATATGACTGTAATGTTCATTTTATTATATATGTGCCATCTGGAGAAAATATATAAACAATTATTAATACCCAAAGATTTTGATCAGGTGAGTGATGACATGTGCATACAATAGATCCTAGTAAAAATCGTTATTGGATACATTGAACTATACGAAGTGATGTATAAATTAGGATAATTTAGAAAGAGAGCAATAAAGACCACCAAATCGAGGATCATTATAAAACAATAATCATGATCCAAAAAATAATTATGGTGTCAGCTATGAATTATGATTGGGATCAATTATCTAAACCTCAAAAGAACATTGAATCAAATTTGCTAGAAAGATGTAGACTAAAGAAATCTGTAAATGTGGAACAAAAATAATATATTAGTTAGAGACAATTTAGATTGCAATCTAACTTAAACATGGAAATGTTTTTGATGGGTACGTACATCTCTAGAGTATCTGCAAGGAATTAACAAGAAGATTGGGAAACATGGCACAGATCTTAAGTTATGCAAATTTCAAAAATCGATTTTTATATATATTTGTGTCACTTCAAGTAGTTTGCAAAGACTTATTCGTTTACAAATATTTTGAGATTTATGTCAAGATTTACATGGTGGAAGTGGGGATAGGTACAAAAAGACACTAACGATATCTATCCAAGGTTACAAATCAGTTATAAAAAATGTAGAAAAAGACTAATAAAGATTCCAAATTAATAATCAAGCTCAATATAGAAAGGGATTGATCATTATCCCAAAAATCATGATGATAATCATGAAATTTAAAAGAAAAAAAAGAACATTTAGGTTATGTTTGGTAACAATTCTGAAGTGTGAAGTCTAGAATCAGACTTTGGAAATTTCATCCGACGTCTCTCCGTCGTTGGTTGAAAATTTCTAAATTTTAGTTTTGAAGTTTGAAATTTGAAATGAAACAGAAGGAAATAAAACTTTGAAATTTGAATTTTAAAGGTGGACCACCTTCATTTAGACTTTAGAAGTGTTACCAAACACACACTTAAATAAAAAAAGTTTACAGAATAGAATGTGCGTGCGTGTATGCGAATGCAAGGATAGTAAACTATTGAATCAATTTGTAAAATCTATCATAGAACTAGGTTCAAATCTTGTTATTGCGAAGTTACTGATCTCATTAAAAATAGGCTTCCTGATCAAACTATACAAAAATAAAAGGATAACGAATTACTTATTTCTTTATTTGGGCAAACTTTTGAACTGCCAGGGTATGTCTTAGATGGGTACTGTGGAGGGTATTCCTCAGAGCGATTGACACATGATAATTTTAGAAAATCATAACCGATTCTCCGAGTCAAGCAGAGAATATACCAAACTTCATCAAAATTGATTTCATGTGCACTCTAAAAGAGTAGGTTGGGTGCCTGTAAAACTTGTCAGATCGAAGGTGACAATTCCACGTCTGACAGGTCAGATGTGACAGCTCCAACCTGACAGATTGGTTGAAACTGCTCCTGCCCTAACAAGACAGGTATAGCAACTCCTGTAACTAACAGATCAGGGAGCAGACACAACTACTCCATCATAAATCATTGAAGGATCCTGGAAAATCCACAAGCAGGAAACTCTATAAATACCATATAGCAACTCACACAAAAGGTTAGAAAAAATCTTCTATGAGAACACTTTATTAGTTCGGCACTAGTTTCTAACTTGATTGTCGAAATGGTCTTATTGTAGGTAATCCACCAAGTTATGAACTCTCAGGGGGGGATCTCGAGGTAGAGCGAAAACGTGCATCTACAAGTACCATGAGAAATTATGACAAAGAAGATAGATGTGGACAAAAGATTTATATAACAGATCTTTAGATATGTAGCTCCCACAATAAGAAATAAAAAAATCTAAAGTTTTCTTTGAAACTGTAATAATTTTTTTCTTTTATGTGCTAAAGAGAGTCAATCATTGTAATTTCGATGAAGCTGAAATAATATGACCTACCACAAACATTTAAAAGTGTTCCACCTACCCATTACAAAATGTGCAATTATGTTTCTTTGGATTGGGTAACAATACTTTGACGCAGCCCTAACATGTCACCTTATCTCATCCAACTTAAATGCCATTAAAAAGAGAGTTACTATTGCCACACCAACTTTTACTAACACCACACCAATTGTGTGAAGAATTAATTGGGCATTAATAAAAGTTGGTGAGGCAATATCAGCTCTCTAAAAAAAAAAAAAATAGACTATAAAATTGAGAGACATGTGAAGCACATCTTCCTGTTAAAAACCCATGTAGAAGAGATTAGATTGGTTATTTTAAAATTTAATAAAATGTCTATCAAAATTATTAAAATAAAAAATTAAATGGAAATAAGTTTAAAAGAATGGACAAGAAATAATAATAACTACTTGTATCATAAAAAACATAGGGGCCTACAATTCAATTTTATTTATTATTAATTTTTAAAGATAAATATTGAAGTTGTCATGGTCCCACCAACCATCAGTATTTAAAAAATTTGAAGATTTAAGTAAGAGAAAATAAGAAGTCTTTCTGTAAGTCTTCACAAAAAGAACAAAAAAACCATAAATTACATTTAAACAAGTGAAGCTTCCTCTGAAGAATTATATTTTGTGATATCTTTGCCTATAAATAATACCTCAAAAATCTCCAACTTTCCAATCACCTCCTCTTTGGACTCTTTCTTTCTTCTTGTTCTTGTTCTTCTTCTTCTACTCCTTGGGCTCTCTCTTTATCTCTCTTGTTGGAATGATGTTTCAGAAAATTCTAGATATACTTTTATGCAACAAATGCCAAGATGGAAAGAAGAAGATCAAAGGGTCAGTTGTGTTGATGAAGAAGAATGCGTTGGACTTCAACGATTTCAAGGCATCACTTGAGGATCGTTTCGACGAGTTATTAGGGAAACGAGTCTCTTTGCAGCTTATTAGCTCTGTTCATAGCGATCCAGGTGAAATATCTCTGCTTAGTTTCCATAATCTCTTTAGTTTTCTTGTTTCATAAGACAGGGGTAATTTGGAAATTTTGATGATTATTCCTAAGCTTAGTCAAAGGTTAATTTGTAATTATTGGTGATATTTTAATTTTCTTAGTTGAACTTGATGGAATATTTCGGACCGCACATCTGTACGTCACGTGGTGTTATAGGAATATGCTGTGTGATGAACAGATGAGCTTCGAGAATTACTTCGATCGTGACCGTTCAATTGTTGGACCACCTCACGATTATGGTCAAATATCTACATACATATTGAGAGAGAGAGTGATGGATGTTCATGGTATGAAGTGTATCATCCTTGATGTTCTTACAAGGTATCATATTTAATTTAAGAAAAATATTTCACAAAATGGTCTAGAGAAATTTTCCAAATAATTAGTGAAGTTTTTGGAAATATTGAAAGTTTTACAATGTTGACAAATCACTTTCTAAGTGTCAACACTATGTGATAACTCTGTCAACACGGCGACACGTTTGAAATAAAGCAAAATGTCTGTAATTATTTGAGAAATTTCCTAATGTTCTATTGTAGTTGACTTGCTTATTTGGGTTGGCTTAGAAGGAATAATTGAAAATATTTATTTAAAAAAATTAAATATACCCTCTTGAAACCTCTTGAAATCTACAATAAATAGTTTGTTTTTTTATTTATTATATTAATTTAATTATTCATTGTTTGGAAGTATCAGACTAATAATTCTATATGTTCCAATCCAATAACTTCAGTTCTAGGTCAAGGATTTAGAATGTGACAAGGATCTAGTAGATTATTGAATCAATTTTGAATTGATCTTACCCAAATCTGATAAAATGTAAGAAAGTATAAAAGGAATATTATATATTTTATTTTATATATGAAATTTATTTAGATTTTGTATTTAATATAGGATTTAACTCAATTCAGATCCAATTGTTATTGGATCGTCGTGGATCTTGAGATCCAATAAAAATCAGAAATATAGAATCAATCAATTGACAGCCCTCTTACTAGAAGGATCTATTGTAATAAACTTCCCATTACCTTCTAAAGGGTGTAAAAAAAAAAGATGCTTTTTGAAAGAAAGAATTATATTATATCTTTTGAGAGAAAATTTAATTGAAAATAATGCACCAAATGCATCCTAAATTATTTGCACTTTTTTATTTCACACATAATGATACTTTTTGTCTTGTCTTTATCAAATATTGAATTGAATTGTGATAATCTGATTAGGCATGTAGCATACTCAATCAACTCCATTGGCATGACATGTGCTAGAATCATAGATCTGTACTCTTTAGATTACACAATTGCACTTTATATATCCCGAGATGTATAAATCTATTATTCTCGCAAATGTCACGTTAGAGAGAGTCAATTGAGTATGCCACGTGGGAGAGCCATTTTATCTCGATTCTTCTTTGTTTCTTCTCTATCTATGGTTGTCTTTAGTTAAAGCATATTCTTTGTCTTGAAAATGATCAAAAATTATTTAAGAGCATTTCTAACAATATAAATATATATATATAATAATTAATAAATAATGAATTCATGTCTCTTTCAAGTATATTATTGTCCTCTCATTTTCTTTCCTTTGATCCTTTCTCCGTCTGGGTGCATTGTTTCGTAAAGTCCTTGGTGTTATTTCAAGAAAAAATGATTTTATGATTTTGAAAATTAAGAATCTAATCTTTTAGAGTATTTTTTAGATCTAAAGGACACATGTCTTGATCCTTAATAGGTTTCATCTTGACCATTATTAAGTGGACCACCACTTTCTTGGATGTATGCGAACTTTAATGTGCAACTAGACAAATTCTAAGATTCTTTTTTAGATCTCTTACATCATTGCAATTTTTTTATGTAATTATTACCACACATTAATTTTTTAATAACACACCTAACAATTAAATTAAGGGTTGGGATCTGGAGACTCGCAAAAAAATACACAACCCTGACAAATCCAATAGTTAGGTTTATATGTATCAGATTAATGTATATTCCAGTGATGCTTATCCGGAGAATAAATTATTATGATATGTGAAGCCTAGTCGTATTGTTCAACAAGAAATTACTATTAATCATTTTACAATATATTTTTGTTGATTGAATTCGATGTTGACCTTGCTAGGGGGTCACAAGGAGGCTATCGGTCCCTCTATTCACCCCCTAACCCGAATTTTGGTTAGGGTATTTTTATACATTTACTAATGATATGCAAAACCCTAATTAAGTTTATCAGAGTATATATATATCTCTTTATTCGGTGAAAGGGTCTAATATATAACAAAGAACTCTATCTTCATAGTGGAACTAGGATTGACCTATGGACATTCCTCAATCTTAAGGGAACCATATAAATCTATATTTTTTTTTGTGTGCTTGCATCTTTTTTTTTCTTTACTGATCTTGAATCCATTTCAATACATAAATCATGATTTTAGATTTTGTATTTACATGATTTGGGTCATGTGTTTTTTCATGAGCCATGTTGAGTGTTTATTTTCCTCTATTCTCATGTGTCTCATATCCCATTTAAGCCTTGTGATTCTCTTATATTCATAGTTCTCCTCTTCTCAAATAGATTGATCTTTTGGGGTGGTTGGTTGTTTAATTAAGCATAATGTTTATAATATATTTTAAAAAATAATGTTGAAATGACTTCAAGATTGTATCTAATATTGCTCATCCTGATGTGAAATTTCACGTTAGTACGTACGATATGAGGTACAATCTTGAGGTCACTCCATCACAACTCTATTTTAAAACTCAACTTGAACCACCATGGACTCAAATATAACTTGTCTAGAATCATAAAAATACAAAAAATATATAAATATTTTTTTAAAAAAATTTAACATTTTAAAATAAATAATAATGTTTATATTTTGGTATCTGTAGAAAATGATTTGGGAGGGAAGCTAGGGAAGACTGCCCACTTAGAAGATTGGTTTACATCAGATATCAGGGTAACAGCTGGTGAGTTTGAATTCAAGGTTACATTTGAATGGGATGATACTCAGGGGATTCCTGGAGCTTTCATCATAAAGAACCATCACAGCAATGAGTTCTACCTCAAAACCCTCACACTTGAAGGCATTCCTGGAGCGGGTCGGGTCCACTTCATCTGCAATTCTTGGGTTTACCCGACTGATCGATACAAGTACGACCGGGTTTTCTTCGCAAACAAGGTACATAAATAAATAAAGACTAATGTTAAACTGACTTAAAGATTATACCTCATATCGTACATCCTAATCTGAAAATGTGTAGGAATCATAAATACTTTCCATTGAGGTATGAGTCAAAAACACGTATGATTCCACACTTTCACTTTCACAACAGAATGTACGACATGAGGTACAATCTTGAAGTCACCGCAGCACGACTGATAAATAAATAAGAAAGTTTCAACTAACACACCAACTTTTACTTATAACACAATAATCTATTAAGTAAATAGTTGTTTAATTTTAAAAGGAATGGTACGTTGTAAGTAAAAGTTGGTGTTGATTTGCCAATAGAATCTCTCGATAAATAAACATGTGATTTATTGATAAGACATCAAACTCGAAATCTGATCCAATCAAATAACTTTGGATCTGGATCGAGTCTATCAGATGAGTTCTTGATCAACCATGTCCCAATCAAATAAAATGATATTTTATGAATTATATTATACAATTTGATATTTCATATATCTAACTGGATCTGATTTGATCTGGACACGATCAAATTGTTAGAGATGGATCCTGATAACCTGATCCGACGATATTTGGATCCAATTCTTAATGGATCAAGTCTAAGTATAACCCAATCCTTCTTGGATTGGTCTAAGACCGACCCGATCCCTTGACAACCTTATTATAATTAATTGCTGTTGTTGTAGTTAGTGCTACTGCAATTGGGCCCAGAGATGATGCTACCTCTACCTTTCTTTACTTCTTTTTTCCCTCAATTATTGCATATTTTTTCTTACCCTCAATTATTGCTTCTTTTTCTAACCTTTTACATTGCAATAATTGTTAAGAAATTAGCATATGACCCCCCTCAAGAGCATGATTGTATTTTGGGAAAATTATTTGAAGGACCTTGGAAGATGGATTTTTTTTCTAAATAATCCATAAGTTTTGGACGGTTTCTTAATAGTCCATTTAGTAATCTTTTCTTTTCTTAACAGTCCCTGGAACTCACGTCTTACATTTCTCACAATTGAATGTCGTAATCATTTGAATTCATTGTTTTTATAAAAAAAAATTAGATTTTTGACATCTTAATTGAGTTTAGGAGATTCAATATATTCCGTCAAAAAGGATTTAAGAAAGAAGAATAAACCATTTTTAATGGATTTTTCAAATATTTTGAAAATTTATGTAAAAAATTAGAGTTTTTTCATCTTTTTTTTCTTCTTAGTTTTTGGATGAAAATCGATCAAAAATTATTTTTTTTGGTTGAAATCATCTAAACAAATCATTATATCAAGTATTTAGTCCATCTTTGCATGTATTTTAATTGAAAGAACTCGAAAATTAAAAATGGGTGGATTTTACCAATGTCGAGTTCACCACTTTTACTTAAAAAGTAGTGATGAATTCAAGAGTAAATCAAAATAGTCGAGTTTGACCATAAATAAAAAATGGTGAACTGACAGTAAATAAAAAAAGCAGTGAGTTTGCCAATAATGAAGGACCGTTAAGAAATAAAAAGTTAATTAAATGTCATATCAAGCTGTCGTGCAAAACTTAGGGACTATTTAAAATAAATCCCTCCACCAGGGTCCTTTAAGTAATTTTCCCTTATATTTTTGCTATCCATTGTGGGGTAATTTTGATATACCATTCTAGATTTTGGTTTGTATATGTGGTACCTCTGAGTTTTCAAACCCTTGACATACCCCTTTGACCATAGTCTAATATGAGCAACTAACCCCTTCTTTCAATTTCCCCGTATCAAGAACCAGAGATTACAGAGTAAGTCTAGAATAAAAAAAATTAAATTTGTACCCAAAAAAAAAACTTGTCAAATAAATGAAGAGAAGAAAATGAGTTTTTGCGGGAAAAAATTTAAGGGTTGTCAAATAATTTGGGGTTTCCAACTTGTGTAAGATTAGTATGTGGTGTGAGTGTTTGGAAAATCATTTTCCCTGAAAATTTTGATTTGCAGCTAATGATTGTACCTTTTGCTAGAATTTTTTTTCCAAAAGATTTTTTTTTAAATTTTGAAGGAGACTTATTACTTCCCCCATTGCTCCATGGGAAGAACTTTTTCTCGTCTCCTCATATTATTCTTTCAAAGATTTCCTCCACTTTCAAAAACTAAATACCAACTCTCTTTTAGTATTTAATAATTATAATTATTTTCATCAAAAGGAGTATTCACCTTATATCTTTTTATTTAAAAAAAAATCCTAAACCTGAAATTGGTTTATGATATTTTGAAACATATTTTAAATTTTCTATTTAAATAAAGAGAGTTACTCGGCAGACCTAACTGTTGCAATTTTATTACAAAAGCTCTATTGGAGTTCTGACAACTCCAAGAGATCCTTAGAGCATCTGCAATGGACAAGTTAGTGGACGTGTTAATGTAAGAAGCTAAAATTTAACCAGCAAATTTGCTCCAACGGGCAAGTTAAGGGACTTGTTAAGGGTGTCAAATGCTAATGTGTGAGTTAAGTGTGACTGGGAGTTTGGCTAGCCACAACTTGCTAATGTGTTAGTTTTGAAAACAATAGTCATCAATGACTATTTTATTAGTTTAAAATTTTTAAATAACAAATCAATAGTCACAAAAAAGTGGTAACGTCTGTGTGCACTAGTGTGTAAGTTGGAGTTCTTAGACATGTTAAGTTACTTCACTTGTTAAAAATGGGCTAACATCTGATAAAAGTGCCTATGTGGCATCTTTAACTTGTGGATTTTAACATCTCCATTGGAGATACTCTTACTTTATTAAATTTGTTAGGACAACTCCAAGGGGAAACTCCATTTTGATATTTCATAATGGATCGTTGTTTCGGATATTCAAGGTGTTTGCCCTCTAACCATATCTTCCAAAGTGATGATTTATAAATATTTTAATATTTTTTTTTATTCAACCCAAGATAAAAATCCTATGAAACCCCTACTCAATTGTCAAAATTTTGAAGTCAAAAAACAAATAAAAAATGGAAGAAGTGCTACGTTAGAAACTCCTCTAATGAATTTTGCATGTTAAAATAGCAGTTGAAGGAAATGGAAGAGATTTTGGAAGATGCGTTGGAGTTGCTCTTCCTCACCAAACCTTATTTTATCAAGTTTGTAACCTAGCAAACCTTGGAGTGGGATCCCATCATAAAGTTCAAATTGATGCATTTAATTTATTACTAATCATACCTTGGAGTGAGTACTAACTGCATTAATTTGTAGCATTCAAAAACATGATCTGATGCCACAAGATTATATAGGAAAAATTCTAAGACATTTGAAAAACAATAATCATTTTCACAATTGAATTTTAGTTTTAAATTGGGAGTTTGGTAGCCATCTATTTTAAACACATTCGATCAAGCTCAAAAATGACATTTTTATGATAAAAAATATCTTTGAATATGAGTTTTTCCATGAAATCTTGAACTTAGTAGTGTTGGATTGCCAAATTTGATAATCCATACCGAACTAGCAACTCTTAGTGAGATTTGAAATCTTACTAAATTAATCATGCTTGACTGATTCATAAAGTAAAATTTGTTAAGTACCAAACTTGATAAGGTACAGGAGCTTTTTAAATAAAATTATAATAGATAGGTCTGCCCGATAAATCTCTCTTAAATAAATACCAGTATGGGTTTATGATCCGTTTAAACATATATTTTAAAAATGTCCTGGGATGGTAATGATATACACGACCATTTTTGTAATTAAACTAGCTATAAGGGTTTATTTTTGCTTGTTTTTTAAACATGCAAGGTACAATTTAAATAATAACTGACCTCATCAGGGATGAAATAGTCATATATTAGATGATAATTAAGTAAGATAAGAAATAAATTGGATGATAATTACTGCAGAGTTACCTTCCAGACCATACGCCTGAGCCTCTACGCAAGTATAGAGAACAAGAGCTTTTGAATCTGAGAGGAGATGGGTTGGGAGAGCTCAAGGAATGGGATCGAGTTTACGACTATGCAGTCTACAATGATTTAGGGGATCCTGGCAAGGGAACTAAATACGTACGTCCCATACTTGGAGGGTCCACAGAGTATCCTTATCCTCGGAGGGGAAGAACTGGTCGACCACCTACCGAAAGAGGTTAGATATTCCAATATGAATACTTGATGATTATAGTTTGATTTATATGACACATAAACTTGTCCATGACTAATTGTGATGTTTAGATGTCTTATATTTTGGAAATAAGAATTTTTGGTTTTCAAACTTCTTTTTGATCATCTTAACAGATACCAGCACTGAAAGTAGATTGCCACTCTTGAGCTTGGACATTTACGTTCCGAGAGATGAACGTTTTGGACACTTGAAGATGTCAGATTTCCTCGCATATGCTCTGAAAGCCATAGTTCAAGTTTTACTCCCAGGGATTAAATCTTTTGTTGATAGCACTCCTAAGGAGTTCGATAGCTTCCAAGATGTACTAAATATGTACGAGGGAGGACTTCAGCTACCCAATGGTCTACTTGACAAAGTTAAGGACGCCGTCCCTTTGGAGATGCTTAAGGAACTTGTTCGCCCAGAAGACAAACCACTCCTCAAATTTTCCATGCCTCAAGTGATCAAAGGTGTGTAAAACTCTTACATAGTTATTTTTGTTAGTGATAGAGAGATGATTTTACCATAGCAAATGAGTTCAGAGTCAAAAGTATCGTGTCATAGAATTTTTTTTTTTTAATATATAACATATAGAGGATGGATATCCCTACTCAATGACCAACGGGTGTTGGGCATAGCGGCCAGAGCCTCCCTAAAAAAAGGGAGGGTCTTGAATTCAAACCCCTCATTGATCACCAACAAGGATTTGTCCCGTCGTGACTAGTATGTGTGGTTGGTGGGGTATTGCATGTACCTTGGGGATATGGACGATATATGGTGTTCTAAGAGGCCATTTGCTTCCTGACATCCCCACTATATATGTATATATGCCTTTGTGATACTATTTTTTTTTTTTTTGACAAATAGGCTCCATGTTGCACGTTTGTTTACTTAATTTACTTTTATACATTTAGTATGAACACTAATTTAAGGTGATAAAAAGTTTTAAATTAAATTTAAACAAATGAAAGTACAACACGTAGCACTTCAAGGAAAAAAATTCTTTATCATATGGGGGGTGAGGGGTATCTATATCTTTTAAATATATAATGATTTTGTGCATAGAATCATAGATTTTTTCCACAGGGATACATAATTGCATATATTTATGGGGATGTGCCTTGTTTATCCTAAGGAAAAACTTATGATTTCTATACAGATATCATGTCAGGAGAGTATGGGAAGTATGTAGAGGGGGGAGGGGGAGGGGGAGGGGGGAGTCAGACTTTCATGACTCTTTAAATATTTTAAAAGAGTCATGACTTTCAAACTCTCCTCACGTGACTGTGCATAGAATCATAGATTTTTTCTCAGGATACACAACTCTACATCCCAAAAATATGTGCAGTTGTGTTCTTGAAGAAAAACTCTATGATTCTATGCACAGCTACATGGGCAGAGTTTGGGGGAAGTTTGTCAGAGAGAGAGAGAGGAGTCAATTTATCATTATTTATTATAGGACATGGTAAATTTGACTCGTGTGTACCTTATTCCTAATTTACTCAATACGTACATATATCATGAATATCTCATTTGTATTACTGCAGAGGACAAATTTGCTTGGAGGACAGATGAAGAATTCGGTCGAGAAATGCTTGCTGGATTGAACCCGGTTTCAATCAGGCTTCTAAAAGTAAGCTAAAGCTTCCAAACTTTTTCACAGATTCTAACTCAGTCCATTTCTAACTTGACTTATCCCAAAATCAAATCGAGTCAATGTGACTTGGATGATTTTCAAGCCAACAATTATAAAATTATGATTCTAACACATTATCTTGTAATGCTTTTTTATTTGATTTTAATTTTATATAAAAGGATAATGCTGAAACGACACAAAGTATTTACTGTGATTCTCACAAGTCTGACGTGGGATGTGCACATAACCATAGATGTATTTCCTCGCGATACAAGTAAGAATCATCTATGGTTATGTATGCATGCCCACGTCAGAATTGTGAGAATCATAGTAAATACTTTGTGTCACCCCAGCACAAATCTATATAAAATGTAAGGTCTCGTCAGGTTGGTCATCTCGACCAATCTGTTTCTGTTATATAAATGTATTACTATTTATCACAAAAAAAAAAAAAAAAAAAATTCCCAAAAAGTTTGAAAAAAATTGTGAAATTCCCATTTCAACATACTAATAATTTATAGAGTCGTGCTGGAGTGACCTCAACCTAGAACCTCATAGGGCACTTCTTGAGGTGAAAGTGTATGGGAATCATAGATTCTTTTCATCGAGAAAGAATCTATGATTCCCATACACTTTCACCTCAAGAAGTGCGACATAAGGTTCCAGGCTGAGGTCTTCAGCATTATTGTAATTTTAATTCTAAAAATGGTAAAAATTATCCTTTTTGAAAATAAATTTTTTGGTGAAAGTGGTGAAATTTCTCTTTTATAAAACAGTAATTATTTTCCTCACTTTCATATCAATAAACGGTTTTAAAAAAAAAAGTCCACTTCATAAAAGATTTTAAAAAAATTCCCACTTTAAATAAAATGTTTTAATTCCAAAAATGGTAATTTATCCTTTTTTATTATTATTAAAATTAATAGT
Organism: Akebia trifoliata; assembly: GCF_017979445.1. Lineage (NCBI taxonomy): Eukaryota > Viridiplantae > Streptophyta > Magnoliopsida > Ranunculales > Lardizabalaceae > Akebia > Akebia trifoliata. The sequence goes on along the minus strand of NC_141382.1, from coordinate 6,564,122 downwards.
GCACTGATATGGGAATTTCACAATTTTCGGTGCATGTTTTGGTAAATTGGCTTTTAAATAATTTCACAAATATTTTTGGGATATTTACGAAAAAGAGATCAATTTTTGACGAATTTATGATTTGGGCTCACTATTCATTTTAATTATCAAAACGTGAATGATAACAAATTCGGAGATTTTTAAAGTGACTATTTCGCTGGTTTAAAATGACTATTGGAAACCAGCGAAATAGTCACTTAAAACCGTCGAAGTTATTATCGTTTTGAATTTTTTTTAACGAAAACGTGGTCATTCACGTTTTGGTAATTAAAATAAACAGTTAGTTGGAATCGTAAATAACTCATTTTCAGCTCACGAAATGGTAATTCACCCTAAAATGTTTAAATTCCGAAAATGGTAATTTATCCTTTTTTATTAAAATGGGAATTTCACAATTTTCGGCGCATGTTTTGGTAAATCAACTTTTAAATAATTTAACAAATATTTTTACCATGCAGGAGTTTCCCCCAGCTAGTAAGCTTGATCCTAAACTATATGGAAATCAGACCAGCTCAATAAGAGAAGAACACATTGAGAAGAATCTACCTGGTCTAACAGTGCATGAGGTATTTGTTTATTAATGCTATAGTGATCTTTAATTTCTTATTCTAAGTTCTAATAAGTGAGGAGTGACTGAAAATAATGTGAATATTTTGCATATAGGCTATATTGAACAACAAACTATTTATATTAGATCATCATGATACTTTAATGCCATATGTGAGTCGGATAAACGAGACTTCGACAAAGATATATGCAACGAGAACGCTACTCTTCCTACAACTTGATGGAACATTGAAGCCAATAGCGATAGAGTTGAGCTTACCACACCCAGATGGGGAGATCCATGGAGCCATCAGTGAAGTGTACACACCAGCTGAAGATGGTGTTGAGGGTTCAATATGGCAGTTGGCTAAAGCGTATGCCGCTGTGAATGACTCTGGTGTTCATCAACTCATCAGCCACTGGTACGATTCTTTCATACAATACTTTTGCTTTTCAGAGCTGCTATTGGCACCCCAACTTTTACTTATTACACTTTTGATGGGGTTAGAAGTTCAGATTGGGTTGATTTTTTGTGAGGACGAACTCAATCTGAAACTTTTAAGCCATATAGGACAAATTTTGTCAATCAACATTTTCGGCCTAAGATTGTCGGTCGAACGCCACCTATATATGTATGGGTGGTGTTTGGAGGCCCTAAAGAGAGCCAAACATTGTTCCGTATATTTTTTCAATGTATGGGTTAGAGGTTTTGGAATTGACTGATTTTTTGTGATGATGATCTCTATGATGAGGAGATCATCCCCACAAAAAATCAACCCATTACGAAAATTCTAACCGCGTCAAAGTTATTTACAAAAATTGAAAGGTCTAGGATTCTTCAACTTGTAAACTAGGGCTAGAAGTTTAGGAATGAATTGGGTTTTTTCTAGGTGTAGAGATCATTCTCACAAAAAACCAGCCCATTCCAAAACTTCTAACCCTATTTTGAAAAGTTTGGCCCTCTTTGGGGCTTTTAAACGCTTCTCTCTCTCTCTCTCTCTCTCTCTCTCTCTTTGGCCCTATATATATATATATAGAGGGAGCGGTTCTGCAGCTCTAAAGTTTGCCAAACATTTTTCAAAACATGGGTTAGAAGCTTTGGAATGAGTTGATTTTTTGTGAGGATGATCTCTACGGTGAATAGATCATCCTCTCCAAAAATCAGCTCATTTTGAAATTTCTAACCCTAGTTTACAAATTGAAGAATCGTGGACCGTCCAAATTTTATAAATCACTTTTGATGGGGTTAAAAGTTTTGGAATAGGCTATATATACCTCCTAATGATTTGATCCATCGTTTGAATTCTCCTGGTTATCCAATTAATACGATGAGGAAGACACGCAAAAGCAGGGTAGAGTTTACTTTCTTTGAATGGTTTTGATTCTTTCTTCTTCGTTTTTTCGATTGTTAAATGGTTCTAACTTGTTATAGGTTGAACACACACGCTGCGATAGAACCATTTGTGATTGCAACAAATAGAAAATTGAGTGTGCTTCATCCCATTCATAAACTTTTACATCCTCACTTCCGAGATACAATGAATATAAACGCCTTGGCTCGACAAATCCTCATCAATGCTGGTGGTGTGCTTGAGAGAACAGTCTTTCCAGGAAAATTCGCCATGGAAATGTCTTCCGTGATTTATAAAAACTGGGTCTTCACTGAGCAAGCACTCCCAGAAGATCTCATCAAGAGGTGAGTCAAAGTTTACCTAAACAGTAAATTGTTCATTTTAATCTTGAAAATGGTACATTATCGTTTCAAGAATTAAATATTTTAGTATTTTATAAAACAATCAATAGTTTTCTTCTTTAATTTTAGTAAATAGTTAAAAATATCCGCTTCATAAAACAATAATTTTTTCCCACTTATGTAAGATTTTTTAATTGGGATGTTCAACTTTTAACTCGAGACATGCTCAACTTTTGATGAAATTCAAATTCAGGCTCATTGTTCGTATTTAATTTTCAAAACATGAACAACGAGATCACAGAGATTTTAAAATGACGATCTCGCTTTCTTTTATCAATGGGATCATCACTTTAAAATCCTTGTGATCTCGTTATTCATGTTTTGGGAATTAAAATGAACAATGAGTCAGAATGGGAATTTTGTCATATTCAACCCCACAAAATGGTAATTTACCCTTTTAACTCTTGGTACGTCCCCTTGATTTAACCAGAGTCAATGATCATTGTTTTATTTCAATTCCACAAATGTCATTTATAATGGAATTGTCACAATTGTTAACAAAATAATAGCAATTTTTTTTATAGGTTAGTAGAAAGGTGTTTGGTAATTCCATCTAAAAATGGTGCATTATTTGAAATTTATTTTATTGTTTTTTAGAGTTATACAATGACAAGAATAAATTATCCTTTTACGTAAATATGTTCAAAAAGTATCCACAAACGTTAACATACATTCACTATGTGAAAAATGGAAAATTCGACGGCGAAAGCCCACAAATTTTAGAAATTTTTTATGTTTCCCAGATTTGACGTCTTAGAGCCTTCAAATTTCTCCCATGTCCTCCATTAATTTGACAGTTTCGGCCTGTCAAAAAAAAGAACCAACAATCAAAAATTTGATGCCTTTTGTCTGTCAAATTTTATGAAATTCAACGGTTTTGGACAGTTGAATCTGGGTTTTTCATGTTGTGATTCACGAAGTTTATATCCTTTTTTTCTTTTTTCTTTTTTCTTTTTTTTTTGGGTACTTCTACCTTATGATTTTCACTAAAATGATCAATTATGATTTGCTTTGTTCAGAGGAATTGCGATTCGAGATCACCATGGCATCCGCCTACTAATCGAAGATTATCCATATGCAAATGATGGGCTTGAGATATGGGCAGCGATCAAGACATGGGTCTATGATTATTGCTTTTCCTATTACCCTTCTGATGACTTCATCCAAGGTGATTCGGAGCTCCAATCTTGGTGGACAGAGCTCCGTAACGAAGGCCATGGTGACAAGAAAGATGAGTCATGGTGGCCAAACATGCACACACTAGATGAGTTAACTCAAACATGCACCACCATCATATGGGTGGCCTCAGCCCTCCATGCAGCCGTAAATTTTGGACAATACCCATACGGTGGCTACCTACCGAACCGCCCGTCCATGAGCCGCCGGTTAATGCCTAAACCATGCACTCCCGAGTATGATGAGTTAAAGTCAAACCCCGAGTTGGCATTCCTGAAAACTATAACGAGTCAACTCCAAACTCTACTTGGTGTGTCACTCATAGAGATCTTGTCAAGGCATTCTTCGGATGAGGTTTATCTTGGGCAAAGAGATACTGAGGAGTGGACATCAGATGAAGTACCATTGATAAAGTTCAAGGAGTTTGGAGAGAAGTTGGTGAGGATTGAAAATAGAATTATAGAGTCGAACCAAAGTGGAAAATGGAAGAATCGAGTTGGGCCTGTTAAGATGCCATACACTTTGCTTCGTCCCAACACCGCAGATTATTCACGTAAAGGAGGACTCACTGGCATGGGAATCCCTAATAGTGTCTCAATCTAATATCAATTCTCTCTAGTTTTTTCTTTTTTTGATGTGTAGAGAGGGGGGGGGGGGGGGTGGAGGAGATATTTCTCAAATAAAAGACCAGTATTGTGAGTTCTTTGGATCATTGTGTATATTTTTCTTGATCTCAAGATAATAACAATAATGTGTATCGAATTCAACCAATACATCAAAAATATCTAGGTGTGTGGTGCATATATACCCCTATTAAGCCTAATGAATTCAGTTAATTAAGCCCAAATCCGGCTTAGGAAGTTAAGGTTTTTGTTTTGTAATAGATATTAAATTCATGCACTTATGTAAAATATTTTGAAATCATTTGATAGTGGGGTTTTCATTTTTTTTTTTGTTATAAAATTATATTTTTTATATGCTAATGAGTCCGGCCAGTCATTGTTAGACCTTAGCAAGACCTGGATGTAATGTGTTAGCAAATTTTGAGCCCAACCCTACCTTTGTGGTCTCAAGATCAAAGCCCTAACCCCCTTTTTTAATATATGGGCTAACTGGTTAAATTGACATTTTTACATAACACCATTTTCCGCAATCAAAGTTCAGGGTGGCTCACTCTACGACGGCTTTCACTTTAGAACCCATCATTTTAGGCCCCCAGGTAGTCCTTTCCCCTGATCACCCTTTCCACTAATACCATTGGTGTCCAATTTTGACGTCTCTTAGTTAGGATTCCGCTCATGGTAGACCTGCCAATAATGTACACCTCTAGATTTTCTCATCCAAATTCCTTCTCAAGTTGAACTTGCAATTCCCAAGTCCTATGATAGGTTGTAAAACATGGGTTAATGGAAGATCATACAAAAAGTTATGAGATGAAGATTTACAATGGAATAGATTTTATGTTTAATCCTAATAGGACTACTGATTTCTTGGCATCTTGGTTTCACTCTCATCATAGTGTTGCTTCGCTTCCTTCTAAGTTTCTTACTCAGCTTCTTTCTATTGTCAGTGAGGGTGTCGTGGGCAACTCCTATGTAAGATTGTAACTTTCTTTTGTTGCTAAGGATCTACTTAATGCCCCTTATTACCTTCCAAAAAAATTTAAACACAGAAAATGTTTTTTAAATACAATTCATGTTTTCCTTCTGAAAAAGTAAACCATTAGAACCAACCTTGAAAGTGCACAAATTTATAATACTTTTATCCATAACCTTGTAGTGAACTATAAAACATCTTGTTTTTTTTTTAACCTTTTAAGGATCTTAGGAGGTATTGAACAAGTTTACTCTCATCTCTAATTATTTTTCAATTAAGATGGAGGTTGGATTCTAATTTTTATAAAAAGTAACACCAAATGACTCTAAACTGAGAAATTGCTTGAATTTATATTTTTATAATGTGAGAAATTAATCAGGACCCAATCCAAACCTGTTAAGTTTGGGCTTGAGTATAGCCTTCTTACGTCCAATAGAGCTTAGGACTAGTCTAAGATTGAACCCCCTTCTTTGGGATTGGGTTAGGGCTTATCCAAGCCCCCAACGCACCAAATGACAACCCTAATTAGAACATGACTAGTAGGACGTAGAATCAATCCCATAACACCACTAAGGGCATGTTTGATTGCAAGGCATAACTCAAGGAAAATTATTTTTCAAGAAATTTTGCCATTTTATCTTGTTCAATTGCAAGGTGAATTAAATAAGGATAGAAAATGATTTGCCAAATGCATGAGATTTGCCTTAGAATGGGCAAATCATATTCTCACCCCTCCCTTAGAAAATCAAATTTGAGTTTATGAGAAAAATATGTTGTTGTATGACCAAAGAAAATGTGCAAATCATAAATTAAAATATATACTTAATTATAATTAAATTATTTAAGTAAAAAATAATAAAAATAATAAAATTTTAATATTAACAAAGAAATGTGTAAAAGTATCAACCCAACATAAAATAAATATAATTAATTAAGGGCACTTCTAGTTATACTCACCTTTATGCTCAATGCACCTACTTTAATCAAGGCATCCCACTCGAAAGGTGCTTTAGGAGGGTGCAATCAGCACAAATGATGGGTTTAAATAGTCTAGTCCAATTAATAAAAATTATAGCAGCTGTAGACTCAACAATTGTGTTTTACTATAGATATTTCCTATATGAGTAGGACCCCCATTTTGCTAAGATTTGAGCTCTAAACCTCTCGAAATTTGGTCCATGACCCCACCTCATTGTGTTATATATGGAAGCGGCCCAAATCCCAAAATATTTTGAAGAAAAGTTGTGAAAATTGCAAAAGATTGCACGTGCATCATTCTCCCTGTTTTACATATTTTCATGATTTTGGGCTCATCTCAACTTCGATTGGAGACCGGAATTAGCCAAAAATCAAAGATCTAGATGAGATGGACGTTGTGGTTGGGGTCAATTCACTCTTGGGTCCTCCAATATTTTGAAAATTTAAGCAAAAAAAATCTTTTTAAAAGGATGAATTTGCACCCCCAAGACCCCTAGAATGCCATAAAATCATCTAGAAATATCGAAATTAAATAAAATAACTTGATGAGCTAAAGTTTTCAAAAAATTTGAGTAAGTCCCTCAAACATTTTGATATTTATCAACCCCTCCAAAATCTTAAAATCGTGAAAGTCCCCGATTTCTTCAAACCTTTGAAATCGATGTCAATGTGCTTATACTAAATTATGACTCAGTGGGTCAACAATTCTAAGCTCGTCAATTGCTCAAGTGATAAAAGACAGTGTTCTTGCATGCGATAGAAAACCTGGACTTGTTAGTGAGCCGAAAATCTTCCAATCATCCGAGTCTTGATGAGATACATTGTACACGGGCAATCGATTAAAGCAACATGAATTGAAAAGTGGGACACAAATCAAATCAAGTTGTATGAAATAATTGAGTGAGATAATCAAATATCTTCGATCATTCAAATACACGAGGATGAAAGGCAACGTTGGTGCATGAGCTTGAAACCCTTGTGTACTAAATGGTCCGATCTTGATAATCCCACTTGGTCATTTTAACGACGCCTCAGAAATCATCAAATTCTCAATTCAATCCAAAAGCTTGATCAATCAAATAATACCCAACCAAATTCATGAAAATTTCAAGTAACAGCAAAAGCAGATCAGTCGGGATGCCTAACACCTTTCCTCGACTCTCAACCAAGTCGTTTACCCATAATCTCTAAACGCAAACTAAATGAGAGTCAATTCTTGAGTAATCACACATGTTTTTGTAATTTGCATGGATTACCATTCATATCATGATCAATTGAGTTGTGGTGGCGTCTCCAAACACGATACAATCCCAATAACAATATATATATCAATGAAAATGAAAGTGATGAGACTATGAAATGCGAGGCTCGATCGAGGATCTGATCGTTAGAAAGGTAAAATATATTCTTTAGATACGTTGTTTATAAGTATAAATCTTGAGACAAAGATAGTGGGATCCACTATTATATTTTATTATATAAACTAGAGTTTTCTACGACACGGACATCATCTTTAAGTGTAAAGGGGTAAAAGATGAAAGATAGTGTAGTTAGATGAATATTATTGAAAAGGGGGGGGAAAAGAAAAAAATTAGTTAAATTGGAGGGGTAATATTAAGAGGGGGGAGGAAAAACAATAAAGTTGAAGGGGGTAAAGAAAAAATACAGTAAAGTGAGGGTAGGTATATTCCACTCTATGCTGGATAAAACATTTATCCCTCATAAAATTGTCGTAAAGTGGAATTTATTGTTGTGTTCTATTATCTAGATCACGATAAAGCAATACTCGCCATAACTTTAGTCGAATACGAGTATCTTGTTTGTAGACATGGGATTTTTATTTTCGAAGATCTCTACTACTTGGATTTGGAGTTGTCACCATTTTTTTTTTAAATGGTGTAAATAGACACCCGAAAAATAGTTTCGAAATTTTATTTTTTGTTTCTAGTGACTCTCGTATGGATAAAGGTATTGCTCCACCTAATATTTAGGTAAGAGGTCCATGTTAAAGGATATGGAAGGTGTTAGACACCTTATTCCTTTCACCATAGATGCTAACATTTAAAAATGATCATTTCACATTTGTATAAATTCTAAGAGAAAAAATTGGTAAAAATAAAATATTTGTATCCTCAAACTTAGAGGGGTCTTGTTTTAGGCCTAAATCATGAGGGGTCACCTAATTATGAGATGGACCCCTTTATGTCTAGGCCTACAAGGTTTACCTTTTTAATAGAAATGGACTTTCAAAACCCCAACAAAGGAAATGAAGATGAGAGATAGGAAAAAGAGATGAAAATGGAATAGAAGGAGATTATATAGTCCAACTACACCCAACCTTGAAAGTTGTATTCTTCCTTTTTATTCTTCTTCTTGAGTTCTTAATAGAATTATTCTTGATAATGTATTTTTATTGGATTTTTAAAAAGTTGAATAGGGGTTTAAGAAAGTTTTGGAGTGGTTGAGAAAGAAAAATAATTGAAGCTTGATAGGGAGTTTAAATCTTAGGGGGTTTGTGAAAGAATGCAGGGAGTTTATAGAATTGGGGAGGAGTTTTAGGGGTAAAATGATCTAATTCTAAAAATAAATGAAAATGATATTTTTTTTTAATTATCCAATTGTATTGGGATAAAAATGGAATTTTTCTTAAAGTTTTAAAAGATTAGTTGTGAGAATGACATGTTGGAAGGACATGAGGATATGGGATGTGGATGGTATTTAAAATATTTTATTGGGAGATGAGAGACTTGGTGGACAAAATGTGATAGGATAAAGAAAATTTGAATTCTGAAATGGAAAAGAGATAAGCATAAAGAACATGAGGTAATGAGTTAATGAATATTTGAATTTTTTAATGGGTGGAAGATAAAATTTAAGGAACATGAGGTGATGGGTTGAAGAGTATTTGAATTTTTTTTAATGGAGAAGTAATGATGATGTAGAGTAGGATGGTGGCATGTGTCCCTCATTGATGATCTTTGATTTTAATGGTGATTGATAGGATTTTGGACTTGAGTATGAGGCTTGGACTTAGGATTGGGTAATAGTTTAGGTTAAGCTGCATTAGAATTGGTTTAGGTGTATTAAGCTAAGGGATTAGGTAGGACTTAATTAGGTTTGGGTTTAATGGACTCAAGGTTTTGATAGACTTTTTAGGACAGGGTTAGAATGGTGATAGGGTTTAGGTAAGTCTTATTGTGGGTCCATAGGATGAATTTTGATAATTTTTTTGATAAAAATATATCTTTTTTGAGTCCTTTTCGAGTGGGACTCATTTAAATTGGGGTGTCTATATTATTCATAAAATATAAAGTCGGATGCCCGTATCCAATCGAAAGTTAGGTGCAAATTATTGGTATCCTCTAAAAAGTTGGATAAGACGTAGGATACAAATATGATCTAGATGCATAATGGAATACGAATACAGGTATATGCCCCACCTAACCAATTGCCAAGATTAATGTCAAATACAATGAATCTCTATCCAATACAAGCTTCAAAAATCCCCAATCTTATTTGGATGGAAACAAATTAAATTCTTATATATCTTCATATTTGTGGATTATAAGCAAAATTCATCCTTTTGTAAATAATTTAATTGTCTATGGCTCGTGGTAGTTGTGAAATCTTTGTACCTTAAATTAGTTTTTATAGGATTGATACGTATTTATGAGTCATGCTGGGGTGACACGTAGGTGACAAAAATGATGTGGTGTAGTTAATGGGGATGCTGGCCTGGGCATTACTTTCCTAATATCTGGGCATTACTTTCCTAATATGTTGACCAAGGTTTTATAACTCGTCTAACCCATTTGAAACTTTGCCAAGTTGAGTCAACTCAACTCAATTGTATTTCAAATCTATTAATTAATGGGTGATTTAAACATGCCCCCCAATATTTTGCTGAACATTAGGGATATTTGAAAATGATGACATGCATCCCTTGACCTCAGTCTTTTAAATAATAAACTAAGGGGAAAAGATTCAAATGCCCTCATCTTTAATCTCTAGTCAAAAATTCAGATTTTTCTTTTCCAAAAATCTGTCATCTTCAACCTCTTTGGATAAAAAATTTATGAATAATACCTTAAACAAAACAATGACAATACATCTCAAGAGACACATTTTTTTCCTTCTAAATTCAATCTATTTTAAATTGGCATACATGCATATCCTATTTCACAAATATAATTAGGCCCTGAGTTTTGGGCGGTTGCTTGACAGTCCATTTAGTAAAATTTTCTTTTTTTAAGGGTTCCTCAATCTCATCTCAGGTTAGAATATTTTTAAAATATCTAAACTACCATTTTTTCATCATTTTCACATACTTAGGTTTTTCAACCGTGATTCCAATCATTTTCGATGATTTTTATCATGAATGAATGGAAGTGATGTACTTCTAATTTTGAACATAAGATGTGTTTTTTGATTTATTTCGACGATTTGAAACAAAAAAAGAAGAGCAAAACTAAGATTCAAAAAAAAAATTTACAGTATCGAGCTCACCACTTGTTATTGCTGTATTCACCACTTTTTATTGTCGAGCTCGACATTTTTTTTAAACAATGTCAAACTCGACAATAAAAATGTTGAGCTCCACAATAAAAGTGGTGAGCTTGACACTGATAAAACCCCCACCCATTTTTGTTTTTCAAGTTTTTTCAATTAAAATTATTTGAAAAGATTGATGATTTTAAAGCAAAGGAACCATCCTTCAATTCTTTCTATTGGAATGGAGTCTCCGAAACTCGACTGAAATGTCGAAAATTCAATTTGTTTGAATGAAAATGGTGAATTCAAATGGTTAAGGCAGTTTTGACATTTCAATCATAAGAAATGTGTGGAGTGTGATTCAGGGACTGAATAGAAATAAAAGCTTTACAAAATGTACTATTAAGAGAAGTCCTAAAACCTAGGAATCAATTAGAAAGAAATCCCTCTATCAGTCCTTTTAAGTAATTTTTGCTATTGTAAATCATGATTTTTGAAATATTTAAATTAATGTAAAAAAAAATGGCTATAAACTCTAATGAAAAGGTTTAAGTACTCCGAGTCAGATCGGAGTGTCCGAATCACACAGAGACTCAGATCGATCCGCCTCCAAAATCCGGTTCAGAAAAACTACGCTCAAGACACACAAGGGAGACAATATAAAAGTGTACTCAATTTCATAATGTTAGATGATCCCATGCACCACCACTTAGCGGGAATCTATTGGCAAACCTCTCTCTCTCTCTTTCTCTCTATCTCTCTTTAACCTTCAAAAATGGCGTCTTCGGCTTCTCTCCTCCTTTCACCAGAGATTCTAAGCTTCTCACGCTCATCCTTCACTGCGTCAGATCCACCTGCATCACTATCCGGTAAGATTCGATGTATCCGGCGAGAAAAGTTAGAATTTTCTCGCCGGAAAAAAAAAACTGACACACTAATTGCATTTTCTCTCGCAGAAGCTTCCGTGAGAAAAGTTAGAATTTTCTTGTCGTTGAAGAAGAAAGATTCTATTGCCACACCAATGTGTAAATCACCAAAGAATTGGTGGCGTTAGCAAAAGTTGGTGTGGCAATAGAAGCTCTCTTTGAAGAATCGGAATTTTATCTCTTATTATTATCCAAAGAATTAGATCTTCGTTAGCGCCGATTCCAAGCTGAACAGATCGAATTTTTTATTTTTAAATTTTTTGGATTAGTTTTTTTTGTTTTTGTTTTTTGAGAAGTTGAAGCTCAATTGGTTGAAGAATAAAGTTTTTTCTGAGAAAATTCTGTATTTATTTTAATATTTTTGAAGTTCTTTCTTTATAAAAGAAAATCATTTTTTTTTGCTTTACGATTGCCGCTTCAGATTTAGATATCCTATATTGAAAGTGATGGATTCTACAAGAGATACCAGTGGTCAACTTGCCTCAAATGGCAAGCTTTTACAATGGCGGTATCGTAATTTCTATGTTAACAGAGTCTTAATTAAAAAAAATTCTTTTTCATTTAATTCCTATTTGTTGGGAACGCTAACATCCAATACCTCTGGCGGCTGGCGACATTAGTAATGTTCATCATATTCATTTTTCGGTAATACCCCTTCTTATTTTGTCTTTTAATGATAAATAAAGAGAAAGGTGTATTAATCTTTTATTTAATAAATATTTATTTACCTAATAAATTATATGAGCATTTAAGTATTTTGATTTTTTTTTTTAATGTCTACCTGATAAATGCATTTGTTAATGGAATAATATATATATATATATATCTTTTTCACTAAAAATAAAATAAAAAAGGGTATTATTGAAATAAAAAAGTATTGGACGATGTTAAGGTCTCAATGAGGTCTTAACGTTAGCATTCTCCTTAATTAAATAATTAGTATGTAAGCTAATCATTATTTTTAATCCTTATTCATTAGGTGTTTGGTTAAAAGATAGCAGAGATAAATGGGCTAATTCTAGCCGTCTTTCTTGGATTTGCAATGGGACATACAAATCTTCTACTCAAGGTAAAAAAAAATTAAATTAAAAAAAAAACCCTTATTCAAAACATGAATAATGCTAAAGTGACTTCAAGCTAAAATCTCATATCGCATTTCTTGACGTGAAAATGTATGAGAACCATAGATGCTTTTCATCGAGATAAGAGTGAAAAAGTATCTATATCTACTTTCATTTTAAGAAGTGCGAAATGAGGTTCTACAGCTTGAGGTCACTCTGGCACGACTCTAAAAACATTTATCAAATAAGAAAATTTTAAGTTAAATTATAAAAAGGACCAAGATCCCTTGACTCCTAAGAATGATTCAAGGAAAAACACATGATCCCAACCCTTTAAATGCAAAATCCAATGGTTGAGATTTATCCTTGGGATAAGTATATTCGAGATTTGTGTTATCAAAAATTACTCATAAATCTCAACCACTAGATTTTGTGCGAGTCATTCTTATGAGTCAATGGATCCCTACCCATTATAAAAATACTCTTCTAAATATGTGTTGTTTAATGATAAGAGTCACAATACTCTGACTCAAAAATTTTCACTCGATCAATATGGTAAGTGCCTGAACCATAGATCTTTTTCTTCGGCATACACAAAAAAAAAGATCTATGATTCATGCACTTGCCACGTTGACCGAGTGAAAGTTTTCAAGTTAGATTATCATTAGTGTAATAATAAATACTAAAGGGTATTTTAAATTACTAAAATATTCCCTTAGTGTTTATTATATTTAAACCATATAATTTAGAAGGGTATTTTTCTAATTTCACTTAGAAGTTTTTTTTTTGGTAGAAAATTTAATTCCGAAAATCATTATTTATCGTTTTCTGAATTAAAATAAATAATGCACCGAAACGGGAATTTCATAAATTTTTTATTTTTTAAAATATTACATTTGTAATCATGAATGAGCACTTGTTCCAGTGAAGACAGATAGATTACAAAATTATCTACCAGAGATTGACTGGCAAGAGATCATAAAAAGAGATAGCAATGAAGGGGAAGTTCTTAAGGTAATTTGAATTTTAATTTTCCCGCCAACTATTTTTTCCAATGCCCGCCTACATTGTTGTGGATTCCAATTTCTAATAAAACTTGATTGGTGAAGGTTTCAGAATTGAGCGTGATAACAAAGCTCGTCGACATGATTAGAGCAATGTTGGATTCTATGAATGATGGAGAAATGAGCATCTCTGCCTATGATACAGCATGGGTTGCTCTAGTTGAAGATATTCATGATGGTGGTGCTCCTCAATTTCCTTCTAGTCTTCAATGGATTGTCGAGAATCAGCTCCCCGATGGTTCTTGGGGCGATCCTTATATATTCTCTGCTCACGATCGGATAATTAACACTTTAGCTTGCGTGATTGCATTGAAGTCATGGAAAATGGACTGTCGAAAATGCGAAAAAGGTATAAAATAATATAATTTAGTCCCTGATTATATTAAAAACTATAGCGAAGGACCTTATATTAAAGGCTAAATTCCCAAATAATTACCGACGTTTTCAAAAATACTGAAAGTGTTACGTGTGTTGACACAACTACCACCTAGTGTTGACAAAATGTTATCAAATTGTCAACATTTCATGATAACTTTGTCAACATTAACAACACTTTGGAAATACTGAAAACTTTTGTAATTATTTGAGAATTTACCTTATATTAAATTTGGGGTTAATTAATTTGGCTTGTGATGATAGGAATGTCGTTTATTCGAGAAAACATGAGAAAGCTTGAAGATGAAAAGGCCGAGCACATGCCCATAGGCTTTGAAGTGGCTTTCCCTTCTCTAATGGAAATCGCCCGAAAGTTAGACCTTGAAGTTCCTGAGGATTCACCTGTTCTACAAGAAATTTATGCTAAAAGAAATCTAAAGCTCACAAGGTATAAAGTTTAGATTTAGAATATAAATTTAAATCAAAATATTGATTTTGATTTTTGGAATCCAAAATAATTACAACCACTTTGTGTTTCTGTCTTTCCAACTTTAAAGCTCCCAAGACATAATTTATTATCTATATATATATTGATGTAATTATTATGTATGTGGGGTAGGATACCAAAGGACATAATGCACACTATGCCCACAACACTACTTCATAGCTTGGAAGGGATGGCTGGTCTAGATTGGGAAAAGCTCTTAAAGCTACAGTGCTTAGATGGGTCATTCTTGTTTTCGCCATCATCAACAGCATTTGCTCTTATGCAGACTAAAGATGAGAATTGCCTACAATATCTAAACAGAACTGTCGAAAGATTCAATGGTGGAGGTAAAAGTACCTTTTTTAATGTATTTATAATTGTTACTGTTTTCTCCTTTTTTGGTAATTTTGAGATTCCTCTCTGGGTTTTGATGAAAATTAGAAATAAACCTACTTTAATTTGGTCTTCCATTAAAGTCTTAACAGAAATTGACCCAAAAAACCCATCTTCAACCTCCCCAGAGATATAGAATCTTGGCATTAAAAACCTAGTGTAAAATATTTTCCTAGAGGTTGAAGAGATGGTTTTTTGGGGGGAAATCAAGGGGTTTTGAAAAGGAGTCGTGATAATTTGACACCCCCCCTCTGACATACGACCCCTTACACCCCCATCACAGAGTCATAGATCATTTTCCTTGGGATATACAAGAAAAAGATTTATGGTTCGGTGTATCTTAAGGCAAATGATCTACCGTTCTATGATAGGTGCGTATGTCTGCGGGGTGTCAGAAAATCCATATTCTTTGGAGAGAGGTTGTAGATGGCATTTTGGTCAATCTCTGTTAATATCTTGTATGAGACAAAAGTCAAGGGAGTATCTCTAATTTTCACCAAAACCAAGAGGTGAAAACTTGTTTTGCCGTCTCGTCTCATCCATAATCAAGACCGAGTCATCTCGGACGAGATTTAAAAGAAAAAAAAAAACCTTAGAATTAGAGCAAATCATGCCTTTGAGACAACTTGTCAACTCGTCTCGTTGGTGGATGATATCAAGACAATTCGGACGAGTAATCTCAGTCTCAGACGAGATTTAAAACCATGCATCTTCAACAATGAACGCCCTCAACCTTACATGAGAAACTCATCATGTTTGAGATGACATGTCAATCCGTCTCATTAATGGACTATACCGAGACGAATCGGACAAGTCATCACGGTCTCGGACAATATTTAAAACCATGCTTTTCAGAGGTGTTTGGCTACTAAAATTGTGATGTCCTACTTTTTTCAGTTCCTAATGTTTACCCAGTAGACCTATTTGAGCATATTTGGGTACTTGATCGCTTAGATCGCCTTGGAATTTCTCGTTATTTCCAATCAGAAATTATTGATTGTCTCAATTATATCCACAGGTACAGTCAATTATCGTCAAATTTTGAACAAAAGTAAAGATTTTGTGGACAATTTGTACCAAAATACTAAAATTTCATTAAATTAACAGGTATTGGAATGAAGATGGAATATGTTGGGCAAGAAATTCACAAGTTCATGACATCGACGACACTGCAATGGGTTTTAGGCTTCTAAGATTACATGGTTACAATGTCTCTGCTGGTAAGTAAATGACATAAGTTATAAAATGTGGTAAGAATTGTTAGATAACATCAATTATTTTACATAATTGCAGATGTATTTCAACATTTTAAAAAAGGTGGCGAATTCTTCTGCTTCGTGGGACAATCGAATCAAGCTGTTACAGGAATATTTAATCTGTTTAGGGCATCTCAAATATTGTTCCCTGGAGAGAAGATTTTAGAAGAAGCCAAGGAATTTTCATCAAAATTTCTAAGAGAAAAACAAGCTTCCAAGCAACTTTTAGATAAGTGGATTATAACCAAGGATCTGCCTGGTGAGGTATATAGTTATTAAGAAATTATAAATTTTATACTTTTATGTACATAGATTTATAATATAATTTAATTTTACGTGTTTTAATTAATGTAATTAAAAATTTTAAATTGAAATAACTAGGTGAGATATGCTCTCGACGTGCCATGGTATGCTAGTCTACCCCGTATCGAGGCAAGATACTACATCGACCAGTATGGTGGTGAAAACGACGTGTGGATTGGCAAAACCTTATACAGGTCTTTATTTGTACCCTCAAACCTCTCTTTAGTACTCTAATATTATTTCTTTTATGATCAGTGAACCCATTTTTAACGAGTTCAGTAGTTCGGTGTTGGTGAGATTTAAACCTAAGTCTCGGGTATCATCACCCAAAGACTTTACCAACTAAGCTAGCTGACACTTGTCTTTAGTACTCTAATAAACTTGCATTTGAGGGTGAAAATTTGACTTGACTT
Source organism: Akebia trifoliata (assembly GCF_017979445.1). Lineage (NCBI taxonomy): Eukaryota > Viridiplantae > Streptophyta > Magnoliopsida > Ranunculales > Lardizabalaceae > Akebia > Akebia trifoliata. The sequence goes on along the minus strand of NC_141382.1, from coordinate 6,547,265 downwards.
GAATGTCCATCAAGTTGAGTAAAAAATTTAGGAGTCGACTTGGATGAGTATATTAATTCATAAATAGTTAAAAATTAGTTTTCAATATTTTATAACAAGAAAAAATTATTTTTTGTTTTCCACAAATAATAATTAGAGTCGTGCTGGAGTGACATAGTGAAAAAAGCATCTATGGTTCCTATCCACTTTCACGTCCTTTAGGTCACTTCAGCATTATTTAAAATTATATACATGGCTGAAAAACTTAGTCGAGTTCCTGATCCGATTTGATACACTTTCAAGATGACTCGGCTGATTTGAAGAGTTTGTTCCGTCGAGTTTTGGGTCCATAATGATAAACCTAAAATTGACTAATCAGTTTAAGATATATAGGGTAATTGCGTACTGGATCATTTTGAAATTATATTGAGTCGACTCGTGGGGAGGTGGCCTTGTAAACAAAATATTGACTCTAAAACAATTGAATGTCTGACACTTTCTCTCGATTTCTTATATTATTGTGAATTCTAACATGAATCCTTAACAATCTCAATTAGGATGCCTTACGTTAGCAATAATGCCTATCTTGAGCTAGCAAAATTAGATTTCAACAAGTGCCAAGCTTTGCATCAATTGGAGTGGGTTGGAATACAAAAGTAAGTAAATTAGACTTCTCTCTCATAATTACCAAAAATACCATTCAAATATTTGTTTTAAATAATTGAGGTGAGAATTATGCAATGCAGATGGTACACAGAGTATAATCTCCAAGATTTCGGGCTAAACCGAAGAACTCTTCTCGAGGCTTATTTTGTGGCAATGGCGAGCATTTTTGAACCCAAGCGATCACCAGAACGACTCACATGGACCAGAACCACTGTCCTCATCGAAGTGATTTCATCATTTTTGAAGGAGAGATCGGTAGAAGAGAGAGCAACTTTTGTCCATGATTTCATCAACATTTGTATTAGCGATGAACATTATCATCGAGATTCTAAAAGGTAAGCTTGAGAATACAATTTTAACGTACGTATTATTTCATAATTTCTCCATAGAATGGCCGTCGTTGAGGTGGTACCATATTAATTACATATCTTGGAATTTAATTTTCTGCCCAAAATAATTTTCCACCCAATAACCATAAATGGATTTCCATCCCATCTTTTGGGAAAATGATTTCTAATGATATCTTCTCATTGAATAATGCTGAAGTGACGATATGACCCATAGACCACCAAAATTAAAATCATAGTGTTAAGTCTCGAAAACTTGTTTTGACTCAAATGTTCATCGGGTTGAGTCAATTCACAAGTCAACTTAAATAAAAATATATTTAATTTAAAATATTAGAAAAATACTTTTCAATATTTTAGAAAATGAAAGTTTAGATTTCGTTCTCCACAAAATGTTATATATAGCCAAATAACTCGGTCAAGTTTCTGACTTGGCCAGATGCATTTTCGATCTGATTCAATCAATTTGACTTAATGATTTGTTAAGTTGACTTGACAAGTAGGTTCCATCAAATTTTGGGATCGGGTCAACACGAAATCAATATTTAACCAACGAATTTTAAAAGAACAATAATTTTGTGAAGCTGATATATTTCTTGACGTTGCATGTATTAGAATCATAGATGTTTTTTTTTTTTCTTAGGATACACAATTACATATATTTATAGGGATGTGTATTGTGTATCCCGATAAAAAAATTTCCGTGATTATAACTCATACCACGTCATGATGGGATGTATGTCAGAGGGGTTTCAGAAAATTTAAAATTTGGTAAAAATCAATTCTGTTTTTAAGAAATTTTCCTTAATTCAGACCATCGTTGGAGTTCATTTTTCCAAGGAATTCATCTTCCCTTGAACATGAGATCATTGCAAAGCACAACAGATCATAAGAGATTCAGATTCAGGGATTTCTTGGCGGCGGTGTTGTTTTCTCTGTCTTCACCTGCGTCGCACGTGATGGCGCACATGTAAGAAGGAGAAAATTTTTGATGCCACACACAATACGTATAACAAGAAGTCGTGTTGTGTTGCAGGACTATTTCGAACAAGACAGGAAAACAACTGATCGAGACTATAGTGGGAACCCTAAACTACATCACAGTCGACGTTCTGATGGCGGACGGTAGCAATATAAGAAACAGCTTGCGACGCACTGTGAGTTTCCCTCCCTTCCCCTCTCACACATGACACATAAGACAAAACTCAAGCGACACCACCACAAACAAACAAACGGACAATCGCACGCATCCGTACAATTAAATGACCAAATCAAGAAAATTTAATAAACAAAGCCCAATTCCAAATGCGAATATATTTGGATTTTTGCAGTGGATGACGTGGATGCAAACGTGGCAAAGCAATGAAGACAAGCACCAAGAAGCAGAACTCCTAGTGCGCACCATAGCACTGTGCAGCAGCCGTTGTATCTCTGAAGATATTTTGTCGCATCCCCACTTTGATCGACTCGCCCAACTAACCGACAGCGTCTGCCACCAACTTCGTCTCATGCGGATGTACAAGGTAAAAACAAAAACAGAAAAAGACAAAATTAACAATCAAGATATATTTTTATTTTGTAGAATAAAAAAATTAATCCAACATTTCATGGAATCTCAAGTTAATCACGAAATCTAATAAGAGTAATTTTGTAAATTGAAATGTCTTCAATACATGTGAATTCGTGTATTTTATCGATATGAGATTTTGTGAAATCTTGAATTTATTTGTATCTTTGAAATTAAATGGTTTATTTCTTAATCCTCGTACGTACATAATATGCATGGTATGTTTAAGCACAGAAAAAGAAAATGATCCTCGTAAGATAAACGACAAATGTGGACCACCCGACCATGACCTCTTTTTCTCTTTCCTCCACCCATTAGGGCTAAGTTCTACATATGATTTTCTTCTAGACACTATGCTTAATCTATGTATCACAATACATCACAACTTAGCATTAGTGATGAGACACACAAAATATAATCTAATATTTCTCATGTAATATATTATCTTGCATCGTATACTCTACACTAATTTCAAAGAAATCTAAATCTTAGTGAACCCAAATCCAAATCCTTAAGATAAGGTTTTGATGATGACATTTTAATTAAGAAAATTTATTGCGCTCCTAACTATATAAATTGACCTACTAATAAGATTTTGGATGTTTGTTATTAGGATAAAAGAAATAGCCATCATGATGCAGAGTCGAACAACATTAGCACCGTGATCATGGATGCAGAAGCTAGCATGCAAGAGGTGGTGCAATGTGTGCTTGGCAGCTCTGATGGCTTAGATCGTGAGATCAAGCAAATGTTCCTCACCATCGCCAAGAGCTTCTACTACACAGCTCATTGCACACCGGCTGCCATCAACCGTCACATTGCCAAAGTACTCTTTAAGGCAATTGCTTGATCATTGTGTGAAATAAAGCCTTATATTTTTTTAATAGGTGTTCCTTTATGATTGAAATTTGAAAATTATAGTTCATTCAATCAATAATTTCAAATAAATTTTTTAGTCGATTTCCCTTGTCATCATTTTCGGAAAGTTATTTCAATTTGAATTCTTACCTTATACCAAAATTAAATCAATTTTTCCATCTTTTTTTCTTTGATTAATATAAGATGTATAGTTAAATTTAGCCCATTATGAAGATGAACTAGGGTTGCACAAATTAAATGTAGAGGGTATCTGAGAATGCTCATTTAGCCCAAACAAGTAATATATATATACTAATTAATATGAATAAAATTTATTAAAGAATTTTAGTAACAAAAACATCAAGAAAAAATCCATTAGTGGTGATAATATCCTTAAAAAATGGAAAAAAAAAAAAAAAAGAACTATATATATATATATCAATAAGCATGTCTTTAATAAGATTAGTAACTGGATGTTATAGGAATTTAACCCAGGTCTATGGTATCATTAACCATAGGCTTTAGCAACTATGTTAACTGACATCTGATAAATTTTTAGTATATATTATCATTGGATATGTCTGTTTTTAATGAGACCAATGATTTGGTGTCAGTGGGTATTGAACCCAAGTTAATGGTAGCATCACCCAAAGATTTTACCAACTAAGCGAGTTGGTAACTTGTGCCCTTCTTTGTTCATGAACATAATTTTTGGATAGGTGCTCAGTCGATGTGTGTGCATAGAAATATCATCCAATGAGAACAGTGCATGTGGACTAGTAGTTCTAAATAAAAAGAAGATAATAATTGAAAAAGTCTAGAAAGACATGTGTAAATGTATGTATGTGTAACTATACCACTCGATCCAAAATCTGGTCCCATAACAAAGAGGTCAACAAACAAATTCGAGTTATAGAGGAAGTTATTAACTGCAAAAGTAATTGTGAAAACTGCAAAGGCCACGATCACAAAGTATATGCAGTATAAATACAAGCGAATACCAAGAGAGATGGTATGATGTATATTCACAAAAAAAATTTATATAATTAATTTCTGACTTAAGTATCGGAGAGGTTGTTTTGCAAATTGCAAGGACCAACATCTCAACTCGAAAACTCAAGTGAGTCAATCCCAAGTGGAATTAGAAGAATAACTCTTGAAATTTCTTATTTATGTCATGTTGCATGCTATCTTGGACGGGGTGGGAACCCAATGTTAGGTTATAACTTGACTATGAGACCTTGCTTCCGAGCGAGGGAGGAGAGGGGATGGCGAAGTTACATGAAATAAATGAGTAGTGATATTTTTTGAATGCCATGTGACACTACGATATGGCACCGTGCTTCGGGCCCACTAATCGCAGCCTTTTGTGGCCTACAAAAGAGATTGATTGGTGACTTCTAAGTAGTTGGATTGAACAATTTTCATCATGGGCTTTGAGAAAAGATCACATTGGTGGGTATCAAGTCATTAAAAATAGATGCTTCTTCAATCCAACACTACTAGAAATGACAATTTAGTCTGACTTTTAATGTGTATAATTCACCATTAGGTGGACCATTCATTGATTGGTCAACTAGACTAAAAAAATCCCAAGTGTGATGCGCAATAGGTTATAATATATGTTGCACACTAAAGTGGGGGAGTATAGTAAGAAAAGCTGTTGAAGATAAACATTACGAGTGGGAAGAAAGTCCATACTAATCATGTAATCTCGTGGCCAGCATGTTGTATGTCCACATAAAAGCTCTATACCTTCAAAGCAAAGCTTTTCTCAGTGCCCAAGAAAGATACCAACTAGATATAGAGAGACCAACATGGATGGCATTTTAAACTATATATATTATGAGATGGGCAAACAAGACCACTTTAGATAATGCTTGAAGTGGAAATCTGTGAAGTATCAATTCAATAAGATTCAATAAAAGTGCATATATAGGAGTATATCTAGGCTGTCTATTGATCTAGTTTGAATTGGATTGGGTCAATATGTAATCGATTTTCATAATAGTTTAATAAGTTTTAGAATATTATTCTGATAAACTAAGAGAACGTCGACTTAGATGGTTTGGGCATTCTTTATTGGTCTGCTTCCTATTTTTTATGAAGAGAATGAATCTTTTTATTGAAAGATTAGGAAAAAATTCGATATCGATCTTCTGAGGGGATGACTTGGAAGATTCAAAATAAAAAATAGTGATATTTGCTAGTAACAACATAATGAAGTTTGTCAATCAATATAAATTTAACTAAAAATAATCTGATTCAAATCCAATATAGCACTTATGTGTTCATAAGAAATGTATGGAATTAAGATAGATTGACTACAACTTCAAGTAGAAGAAATATTCAAATTGTAGGTACTAAATTTTATATTTATGATTTTCTACTTTCAAATAATCTTTTTCACAAAATCAAGAATGTCAGAATGAATTGATTTGTTTTTATTAAAAGATGGTATCGAAAATATGACGAACGCATTATATTTATGTGGATTTTATAAGCCGAGGAGTAAGTATATATAGATTTATTCATGAATATTTATATAATAAAACACAGAGACTTGGAGGAATACTTTCCCTTATAATTTTAAAAATCTTAATGAGGGAAAATCTCAGTTGATCTCTAAATCCGAAGTATCACAAAATCAGAAATCAAAATGATTTCGAATAGCTTCTCCTGCCCACATATCCACAACCTGATTTTCTTAGTTGAGGTGAATCATTCGCACCAATTCTCAACATCATGTTGAAAATAATCTCCTTTAAACGCTCCAAATATTTATCATCGATTTGGATTAGTAATAAAGTGGGAGAAAACATTTGGAATGAACTTCAACCCGTCCCACAGAGCCCGAAACTTTGTCGATAAATTAGTAGAGGTGCTTAAAAAAGAGTAATAAGCCACCACATATATTACCATCGAAGTACGGAAATTTTTTAACCCCTCCTCTATGATCCAGATTCGTAAACAAATACCATCAAAATGCAACTTCATCCAAGATCTATTCTTAAGCAGAATAGCTAAGTAGGATCATCGTGAACGTATTTAATTTATGCTACTTAAGATTTTATATATATATATATTTTAACTAGATATATTTATCAAATAATATCTTTATAACAGGTTCATATTTTTAATTGAAGTATCTAAATATTCCATCTCACTTTGGATCAGGTTTGGGCTGTGGGCCCAATATCTGACTGGACTGGGCATGAGCTTGGCCTTGTCCTGCCAATAGGTCTATACATGCTATTATATTAAATTCAGATCCTCTACTTCACAGGGAGTTAACTCCCTAGCTTCAGGTCTCCTTTACAACATGGAACAACATTTCGAGAAATTAACAAATCAAATGGGTATAAATCACCAATCAGGCTAAAATTTAGTGTTTAGATATACTAAAGGTTGGGTCAACATTCATGTACCAGAGGACCCAAAGAGTGTGCTATATGAGTTATAAGGAGATATGGTGTTAGGTAGTTACCCAACTCCCTGGAGTATAGGATCTGCACTCCAATTTCAGGTAAAATTTGGATAATCAGGAGTCCAGCACAACTTCATTTTCTATTCTAGCAATCAGATCTGAGTGTCCTTGTTTTCTATGGGCAAAGATATATCCAATTGGGTCAGATTTCTGATGGGCCCATTTCAAAATCTAGCTTTAGGCCCATAAAGAGAAACACCCAAGTAAGTTTATTGGATGTTAAAAAACATAATAGACTAGCCAACTTCTGATCTCCTTGTTATGAAACATGGCACTATGTTTTTTTTAGGGTAAAATAAATTTACTAAAAAGTGAGACGGGGTGCAACACGAGGACTTTCCAGGAGGTCACCCATCCTAGTACTACTATTTCCCAAACACGCTAAACTGTGGAGTTTTGATGGGACGATGCATTAATGCTAGTATGATCACACCTCATGGCACACTATTTTGGTCCCTCACTTCGATGGATTGTATACAAAGTATCTGTCTGATTGGTGATTTTTAGCCACTGGGCTTATTTGTCGTGTACGGACCACCAAAGGGGGGCATAGATATGTATGTGTTAGTGGATCCAAAAGAGTACAATGTGGGGTATGAAATGGAGATTAGAAATATCGATCATGACTCATGAGGTTTATTTATAGAAGTGTGGGATTATGTGAAATAATGAGATTACATTCACTTATCAAAACTAGAATTGGTGTGAGTAATATGTATCTTTAATTTAGGTGTGTATGATCGTATGTTTTCTCACTCCTCTATCCATATAATTTTTGGTCTTATTAGAGTCTTTCCCCTACACACAAATTGTATATCGTACAGATAGATGTATGATTTTGTAACAAAAACATTTAATAAAATAACAAGTTTATTCTCATCATCTTGCAGTTGCCAGTTAGCTTAGTTGGTAAAGCCTTTGAGTGTTGATATTAGAGACCTGCGCCCAACTCTTGTTAGAACTGAATTATTGAACTTACTAAAAATAGGCTTATCGATCAATTAAAAAAAGACGTTTACTCATTTCTAGAATGATCATTGGAGTCCAATTTTGATTAAAAAGTAGGTCAAATGGATTTTAAAGATGCATGAATTTAATATTTATTAAAGCCCAAAAATCAATTGGAGCTAGGCCCGAATCCATTAAGATATAAGTTAGGCCCAATAGGTGTTTAGAGTTGGTGTAATGTAGCATCCGTTTATTTATAGTTGGGTTTGGATTCATCCCCCACCTGAATCACCCACCCAAAGTAAGGATTAAGAAAGAACTCCACGTCCAATTCATCGGGGATGCAATTTGGTCTGGTTCAAATTGAGAATCGAACCAAACCGAAACCTTTGAGTTGGTTTGGAACAAGTTGCAATTCAATTCTGAGTGAATAACCGATTAGTTGGATTCGATTCTTGGTTCAAGGCTTATATAGAAATGAACAAAATCGATAACCGAATCCTTATATATATAAGGGAATGCTAATGTCTAAGACCTTATGGGGACCTTAGCATTCTACAACACTTATTTTTCTAATAATATCCCTATTTATTTTGTCTTATAGTGGAAACAAATAAGGGTATGATGGTCTTTTACATAATAAATGCTGCTTTGCATTGATTGTCAAATCATTTATTGCAATTAAACATTTAATTTTAAAGATTAAATGCCCTTAGCATTTATTATGAAAGAGACAAGTATTAATTAAATAAATAAATATTTTTATATAAAAAGACTAATATATCCTTGTCTTTTCACTAAATGACAAAATGGATAGGAGTATTATTGGAAAAAAATGGTGTAGGAGAATACTAACGTCCCCATAAGGTATATATATATGGGTCGCGTTCCGTGTACACTTATCTCTACTCATATCTCCACAAATGAGCTCAGCCGGTAGATCGTGCTTGATCTAACGATTGAAATCCATTTTTCATTTAAGTTATAAATTTATGTGTTTTTTATTCCGCCCTCCTTTAAAAAGAGTCCATTTAATTTCATATCCTTCAATCACTTAAAACTCAAAACAAAATAGAACGACTTAGTCTCTAACGAACAAAAAAAAAAACCTTAAAAAATTGATTCACATCAAAGTCATCCTCTTGGTCTCTCCCCTCTCAGCTCAATCCTCTCTCTCGCCATTAATGGTGTATTGAAATTTTTGGAGCAGATCGCGATGACCATCAAATCTGAAAAAGTTGTACAAGATTTGATCTCCCCCCCCCCCTCCCCCCGTCTATCAATTCCTTATCTTCTTTATATTTGGTTATAGCTTTAAAGCGTTTAGGATTTTTAGAGGCTTGACAAAGTTCGCCATTAATGTGGACTAAACCCATGTATACTTGAGAAATCAGATCTGAACCATCATTAATGGTGGACTAAACCCGTGTATAGAGTGGGTTTTATTTTCTTTTTCTTTTTCAAAATGAACATGTAATGCTTAATACAAGAGAAACCAGATTTGAATCATTCCATATGTAAATAATACGTCGTTCTTATGTAGAGAAATGAAAAATACGAAGTTGAGAGAGGAAGATCAGTTTTATGGGAAGGTAAAACTAATTTTTCAATCTTATTTCGTAAGAAATATGATGGATTGTACAATCGATCTCGACCGCAAATCTGTGTTTAATCCGACGGCACAAATGATTTGTAGAGATGTAAGTGTATATCGAACACGACTCTCTCTCTATATATATATATATAGGGTCGGTTCCTACGACCCTTATTACGACTCACATTGCGACACCGTGTTTTGTCTTATATGGGCAAAAATGTTTGGAATGGGCTGATTTTTTGTGAGGATAATCTCTATGGTGAGGAGATCATCCTTGCCAAAAATCAGCTCATTATAAAACTTCTAGCCCCATGTTTACGAGTTGAAAAATTTTAGACCATCCAATTTTTGTAAATCAATTTTGATGGGGTTAGAAGTTTTGGAATGGGATGATTTTTTGCAAGGATGATCTCCTCACCATAGAGATCATCCTCACAAAAAATCAGCCCATTCCAAACCTTTTGCCCATATAAGACAAAAACGGTGTCACAATGTGAGTCATAATAAGGGTCGTAGGAACGTGACCCATATATATAAATATAATATATTATGAATTGTAAAGGAAAATAATTGCGCATTAATCTTAACCGTAGTGTCCAAATCAGTCAGAGGATACCTAACACAGACCAGTAATGAAGCGCTACCCAGTAAGCAAGGCAAGCCAAAGCAGAGGCCTCTCTAGCCTGGTTTGCAGGTAAGCACAGCACTAAGCAAAGCCAGCCCAGCTAGGCAAGGTAGGGTAGACCTCGAGAAAGACGCAATACTGTTGTGTACAAGTCAGTTTCGAAAATCTCGGATGCAATTATAACAGATAAATTCGATCATTCTAAGATACCACAATTAGGTAAACAACCCCTCAGAATTAACAGAAATCCCATGATTACGGCCTATACTACAGTCTATAGGGGGGAAACCCTAGGGAAAGTGAGGGGGGGGGGGCTAAATAACACAGTAAGCACTATTATAAAGGATCGAGGACTAGTTAGTATCGATTGTTGTTCCTCTGTCTCTCTAACTTGAGCGCCGGGGTGTTTATGGCAAGTACTAGGCCACCGCGAAGGGACGGGGAGTGCTCAAAGCGATTTTGGATCGGTGCATGTTAGGACCATCAGAGCCGTCCACCGAATTCTGACCGCATATGAATTATTTTAGAAGCTAGGACATATATTAATGATTTTTTTTTTTTTTTTTTTATGAATAGATTAATCACTTATTATATGAAATTTCATGTTTATTATTGATTTATTTTTTCATTAAAAATATGTTGCTTTCAAGCCAGTTTATAGGACATTGGCACCCATAAAATCAAACCAAACCAAATCAACTTTAGTTTGGTTTGATTTGGTTCTATTGGAATTTTGGCTTCGTTTTGATTCTTATTCAGGGAACTGACTTATGTTAGTTCAATTCTAATTTGGCCCCAATCGGAATCAAATAGAATCGAGTTGCATCCCTAGGATTCATGGCACTTGGACAAATGGCCCAACAAATTTTTTCCACATTAACTTTTTCTATAGTGCACACCAAATATAAACTAAATTTAGTATTTTAGACACACCCCTAGAGTTTCAATGAATATTGAGATGCCTTTGTGTTTTCAAGTTGAAACATACCTCATACCCCTCTTGTTAACTGTGGATCTCCATAAGAGATCGTTCTAAAAATTACCAAAATACTCTTATTTCTATCTCTTGTCTTATAGGTTTTTTTTTTTTTTTTCCTGAATCTATTAATTTCGAACTTTTTTTTAATTTTTATTTGGCACCTATTGGTATCCCAAATCTAAGGGTACTTTTAGGGGTGTCCATTGAGCCCACTAGTCTGACTTAGCCCGTTCTGACTGCCCAAAAAGTAGGATTGGGCTCGATAATTTTTAGCCTATAAGATTCAAATTGATCTAAGACTTAACAATGCCTAGTCTGACTTACTATAATATCTTATATTATTCATAAAAATTTTAATTGAGAAAATTATTAAAAAGGGTTTAAATATTTTAACATTTACAATTTTTTTTTTTTTTAATTACCAAAAAAGAATTAAGTAGATGGATAGTCCAGCATTTTAGTAACTCATTGAACTATCCAACGTTTTAATGTGTTAAAATACATTATTTTACTAAAAAGGCCCTCTGATGCCTTAAAACGTTGGACTGCCCAACATTTTAATAGCTTGCTTTAACACCCCCAACATTTTAGTCTCCTTTTAAAATGTTGGATAGTCCATCGAGTTCCTAAAACGTTGAACTGTCCAACGACTTAATTCGTTTCTGATAAATTTTTTTTCTAAATATTAAAATATTTAACCCCTTTTAGTAATTTTTCTATTTTAATTAGATGAATATTTTTTAGTATAACTTAAATGAAAATTAAATATAATATATAATTATAATTTAGGGAACGGATCAAGGGACATATGAAAAAACATATGTAAAAACAATGTAGCATTAATAAAATTTTAAAATATGGGTTAGAAGTTTTGGATTGAGTTGATTTTTTGTAAGGATGATCTCTATGATGGGAAGATCATCTGAAAAAAGAAAAAAAAAATCAATCCAATCTAAAACTTCTGACCCTATTAAAAATAATTTAGAATGTGGACCGACGATTTTTTGCCAATAATTTGTAAATTACTTTTGATGGATTTAGAAGTTTCAAATTGAGCTAATTTTTTGTGAGGATGATCTTCTCGTCATAGTGACCATCCTCGCAAAAAATCAGCTCAATCCTAAACCTCTAACCCATATTTTGAAAAACCATTGTTTTTACATATGGCACATGAACCGCCCCTATAATTTAATTTTCTTCTATAATCATTTTAAAAGTTAAATAAGGAGAGATTTAATTGCCACACCAAGTTTTGCTACACATGTAGGGGTGGCATTAGCAAAGAGTCGTGCTACATTGACTTCACTGGGCACTGCATTGACATAGCAGTACACAAATGACCATAGATTTTTTTTTTCTCGAGATGTAAACAATGAAATCAACGACTCTTTATGTTAATGCCACACCAATTCCAATGTAAATCACCAAAGAATTGTGCAGTGTGGCGTTAGCAAAAGTTGGTGTGGCAATAGCATTCTCTGTAAATTACCTCCCTTTTTCATCAAAAAGAAAATAATATTGAATTCCGCTGTTGGTCGTGCGTTTCTTTATCTGCTTCTTCACTTCGAAGCGCTTCTCTGCAACTCAAATTCGATCGAGAGAGAGAGAGAGGGAGACATCAAATGGATCTCTTGAGAGAAGAATTGAAGAAGAAGAGACAGAGTTTAGCAGAAGAAGTTGGAGGGAAGAGAGTCTTCAAACGCTCTGAAATCGAGCAGAAGAAAATCCAAAAGCTTCGCGAAGAAGAAAAACGAGAATTAGAAGCCAAATCCTTCCGAAACAAAGAAAAATCCAATCTTTCCTCCTCAATCACCAACTCCTCTTCCTCCAATTCCCAAAACCCTAATTCCAAATCAGACCATCCACCCTCATCTTCCAAAACCCTAGAAACCCTAACCGAAGAACAGAAAATCGATGACCTAGTCCTCCCAAAGCAGGAAGTAATCCGTCGTCTTCGATTCCTCAAACAACCCATCACTCTCTTCGGTGAAGACGATGAAGCTCGGCTCGATCGCCTCAAATTCACTCTCAAAGCTGGAGTTTTTGAGGTCGATAGCGATATGACCGAAGGGCAAACGAATGACTTTTTACGAGACATTTCGGAGCTACGTAAGAGGCAAAAGACGGGGATTGTGAGCGATCGGAAGCGAAAGAGTAAGGAAGACGGGATGGAGGATGCTGAGGGTGGAGGTGGTGGTGGTGATGATGAAATTAGCGGCGATGGAGGGTCTTCTGGTGGTGATGGCGATAAGGATTCGAAACGGTTGAAGGCGAATTACGAGGATATGTGCGATGAGGATAAGATTCTTGTTTTCTTTAAGAGGCTTTTGAATGAATGGAATCAAGAACTTAATGATATGCAAGAGGTTGAGAAGAGGACTGCAAAGGGGAAGTCGATGGTAGCCACGTTCAAGCAGTGTGCCCGGTATTTGAATCCACTCTTTAAGTTTTGCAGGAAGAAGGTATCAAATTTTTCTTTAAATTTGATATATTAGGGTTTATCCATTATCAAGAATTGAACTTTTTTTTGTTGAGTATAGATTTAATGCTGTGAAATGCTTTGGTGAACAATTAGAAGTTGCCTATGTTAGGAGTATAGTTTATGAATTACATGCTTTGAGTAAAGTTTGATTATATTTAATTATATTTTTTAAATCGGTAAGCTTGACTAGAACCCATGACCTCAACTTGCATTGCAAGATGTCAACTAATTGAGCTATGGGTTCATGCTCACTTTGATGAGATTGGTATCGCCAACTTCTGTCGTAAGTGGGTATAACTGAGATATTTGCATTCAATTTTGAAAGTTGATGCAAATTCTACATTGACTAATACTAGTAGGACAACTTCACCATGATTGTTGGAGCCGAGATGTAGTAAATGATATTTCTTCACATGAAGTTGTGTAGTTTCTATTGCCTGAAATTAGACTGTGATGAAGAGAAGGGAGACTTATCATGAGAGGCATGAGATGGACACAATTGAGATTGCTATTTTCAGTTCCTTCTATTTGTGATTGTGAACCTCTCTTTAGAGTCTTATCAAGTTTGTCTTGGGAGAACATAAGGGCGACGTGACAGTGTTTCACTATAGTTGTGCTTGGTGTGAGGCAACATGGCTATCAAATATGAAGCACCTTAGAGATTCTAAGCTAAAATTTGTCTTAGAACTGCTTTGAGGGATTAAAGGGTGAGCATGATGCATTTTTTAATGAACACGTATATTGAACTTACAAGCATCAGCATACTTTCACCACTTTGGAAGGAAAGTAATTGTTTATAGGGGAATACAAGAGGAAGTAGAAACCGTTTCTGTTATTGTTATCTGATTCTGAAAACTATGAATAATTTGTCACATTAGGTAGTTTGATTTTGAATGTTGAAAGTAGGTCTTCAAAGAACTTAAGAGGTGTAAGGTTTCAAGATTTTGTAGCTAATTGGGAGGGTGTGTGTTGTATTACGGGAGATTGGATCCTTTGTATTTGGTCGCGCTTGGTTGGTCATCTCGACCAAACTCGCTTTCCTTTAGCTAATGAAATTTTACTTATAAAAAAAATCTTGAAAGTAGGTCTTTTATGCCTTTTTTAAGTTTTTATGGTTCGACTTAGAAGAGTCAGAAATGAAAGAGAGGCTTGATAAAAGAGAGCTAGGGACTAAAGAATCTCCCTTCATTCAATAGCTTTTGTAGAATCTCTACATAATTCGCAGATGTACTGGATGTTCAATGTTAGGAGTGCAGTTGGTTAAAGGGGCTAGCTCATGGATTAAATGAAAGAGGGTTTGAAAGTCATTTGCTCCATAAGAAGATCTAAAAGTCCGAGGGGAGGATTGTATTCCCTACAACTTGGAGAATAATAAGAGAAAGATGAAAGAAGATTTTTGATGTCTTGGAGACCAAAATAAATTTTCATCAAGATAAAAGTAACAAATTAATTTTTGTTGGTAAGCTGAAGTTAAGCCCACAACCTCAAAATTGCACTGCAATATTGTCAAATGTCAACAAGTGAGCTATGGGCCTAAGCCCAGTAGTGGCATTTTCTAGTGGAATGTGATACATGAAAGTAACACTTAGCATGCTTGACAACAAGGAGTTAAGTTTAGATGTAAAGCACGTTTGTTAAAAAAATATGCAAAATTTAAAAACTATCTGGATTCTTTGTTCTTTCTTTGCAACAAAAATGATGATATCCATGCAAATGGTTAACTGTTTGGTGGGATGGTGTGGCGATGTTTGGGGCACATCTGCCATATGATACATCTATTTACTTCAACAGGCAACTCATCCCATAATTTGTATTTGCCCGACTATTTCTTCCTTTCTTTCTCCTTCTCTAAACTCTGAAATTTAAAATAATAATAATAAAATAAAGAAAGGGAAAAAGATTGTGTCAGAAGTGTCGATCTAGTTATAAATTAGATCTCATACGAAGAGGGTGCTCACCCTTTAGTATGAGTAAAGGATTATGAATCTATTCATGCAATTGTGCTAACATGTTGCCACTAGAGGGTGTTTTGACAATGTGTATGGGGTCCCGTAATTTCCAAAACACTATCGTCATCATCATCTCTATCATCAAAGACTTATTCCAAAGATTTGGAGTACACTAAGCGATTCAAGTCCCCCCATCAGTCCTGCCTAAAGCCTTCTGTTTTGTTGATTCAAGTGTGTTCATATCCACTCTTACTACCTCAGTGGACGTTCTTTTCAGTCTTTCTCTAGATCTTTCAGAAGTTGCTTGAACATCTAAAATTAAATCATTGAAGCATCCTCTAATGGGCACATATCACACAAGAGTGAAGATGGAGTTCTGTCTATACTCACACTAGTAGGGTTGTGTCTCTCCTCGTAATAGTCATCATCATCAAAGCCTTATCCCAAAACTTTAGGACAGCTAAATGAATCCTAGTCCTCTATTCAATTCTATCTAAAGCCATGTCTTTTGCTAATTAATGTATGTTCATACCCGCTCTCACTGCCTTAATTCATTTCCATTGCTCCTTAGAACCTTTCAGTTGCATGTTCATTCTAATTGAGATTGTCACGGTCTTCATTGCACATTATTGAACCATCTTTGATTTTACCTTAGATTATCATCTATTGGGCTCCCTACATTTTCATGAATGCCTTTGTTTCTAATTTTATCTTCATTTGTATTCATAAAAAAAAAACTTCCATAGTTCTTCTATTCATCCATCCCAATAGCCTCACCTCTGCTATGCCCAATCTATGAATATTTTGTTTCGTGATTGTGAAAATTCGGTTCTGTAAAGCATCGTTGGTGTTACTGTAGTCTTCTTGGGACACATTGGCCACGTGGCATTCTAGAATCATACCACCACTTTAACCAGCCAACTTTTATTCAAAACCCCACAAAGCAATGAATTCCTTGGGGGCCACCCTCCAGGGTCCGGTTGTCCTTCAACTAAACCAGTTGCACGTAGGACTTTCGGAGGGGGCGGTGCGTGTGACCGTGGGATTAGTCTCACCCGAAGTGTGGGGTTACCCACGATAAGCGGAAAAAAAATACAAGAAGAAATGGTATGGGAAAGGAAAAAAATATTGAAATTGGATCCTTTCATGATTTCTCAATCTGAATACTAACAAAGGAATTTCTGCTAGAAAGTATTATTACATAGGTTTTTCAAAGAACGTTGCAACATGTACATCCATACTATAAGTATTAAAATGAAGAATGGATAGGATTCATTTGCATTTTATTTAGAATTGTAGTTGTGAATAATAATTAGCTAAAAGGCTTAATAGCACTGCAGATACTGTTGTCATGTTCAGCCTTCTTATGTTCAAATTCTTTTATACCAAGTGCAATCTTTCGTAGGCTTGCCCATGGTGTAACACCAACTATTTTTTTCTCGAGTTTTGTTAGTTTTGAGGGTATACCTCCTCACCCTTGATTGGTTAATTGGTACCCTATTCGACCTTTATTTGTAAGGTATATATGCTCTTTAGACCCAAACTGAATCAAATTCTCTGAAGCACTTTTGATCTCCTTGATATCTTTTGTTTGGATGTGCTTACAACACATCCACACTTTATGAGATTCTTATTGTTCTTTGATGCCCAATGCTTTAAAACAAGTATTCTTTTCCTATTGCAGATTCTTCCCGATGATATCCGCCAGGCATTGCTAGTAGTGGTTGAATGCTGCATGAAGCGAGACTACTTAGCTGCAATGGACCAGTATATCAAAATGGCCATCGGAAATGCACCTTGGCCCATCGGTGTTACTATGGTTGGCATCCACGAGCGTTCGGCTCGTGAGAAGATTTACACTAACAGTGTGGCTCACATCATGAACGATGAGACAACTCGCAAGTACCTGCAATCTGTGAAGAGATTGATGACATTCTGCCAACGGCGGTACCCAACAATGCCATCTAAGGCAGTAGAATTCAACAGCTTGGCAAATGGGAGTGACTTACAATCACTTCTGTCCGAAGAAAAGGTTTATCAGTCTTCCGAGGAAAGGCTGAGGCTGATGCCTGCACCAAGGGAGACATAGTTCCATGAAGCATGAGTGGGAAACACACACAAATTAAATGCCTCCAAAATTTGATTGTGGAGTCTAGACCAGAAACATTACACCTTGATTGTAGTTCAAAGTTCTATTAATGAAATATTGAGCTTTGTAACACAAAACATTTAAATGCATCAGGATGGCCTTGTTCTGTTTTGGAATATATATCATGATGAATTTAAATCTTGCCTTGGATAATTAATTTTTTGTTGGGATGTAAAATTTTATTTTAAACTGTTCAGCCACACAGTTTGCCTTCAACCTCATCCCTTATTCCTTAATTTATCTTCTCAAAAGAAGAGGGGTTTTAACATTTCCAAAGAAATCTTTGATTTTTCTAACCAAAAACCCATTGGTTTCAATCTCTCCAAAATCCCATTGTAATATAAGTTCTTGATACCAATTTATTTAAGCATTTTCATTATGGGTTGGGCCTGTGGGTAAAAAAAAAGAGAGGAGCTATGGGCACACTTTTACTTATTACACTCCAATTAAAAAAATATAAAAAACTGAACTGTTGAGGAATAAGAAAAAGTTGGGGTGCCAATAGTAGCTCGCTCTCTCTCTCTCTCTCTCTCTCGTTTAGGGTTTAGGATTTTATGAGCCTAAACCTAATTCTAAACAACTATTGAAATTTGATTAAATAAGCCAAATCTTTGTAATGTATGAACTGTGTGTTTTAATCTGTAATTGGGGTGTGACAACTAATTTAAGAAATTGGGGTGTAATTGGTAAAAGTTGGAGTGCCAATAGCAGGTCTAAAAAAAAAGATTGGATTTTAAGCTAATGACGTAAAATTTTCAAATCTAACTGCTATGAATAATAAATAAACAGATATAAGCAATAATAAGATGTTAAATTTGGCCATTTTTACCCCTGAGCAGTAACTGCAACAGTCAACTTATCCATCTAATAAGGACAACTGAGGAATATTATTATAGTATCTAAGAAGCAAGAAAAAGATATAGAGAAGTAAAGGAACTAAGGTGAGGGTAAGCCTATGTGTCAAACTCCAACTACCTTATTGGTCCAACCCATATCACCTTATCCAAATATCCAAACAACCCATGTCCACCACCCATCTAAAATCCTTCACTTACTTCCACACACACCCTTCTCTATGTGCCACATCGTTCCCACACAACTACTGTCACAACCAACCAACCCTTCTCCCCCAAACTTCCATGGCCATGGCAACCCAAGCTTCCCTCTTCACCCCAACCATCTCCACCAACCGTTCCCTCGTACCATGGAAACAATCCTCATTGTTATCGTTCACTAGTCCGAGGCCACTCACATTCTCCGTGGCGCAACGATCAATTAAGGTTTGCGCCGCGGAGGAAAAAACCACCGTCGTCCAAGAAGCCCCAGTGGGCTTCACCCCACCTGAACTGGACCCAAACACACCATCTCCAATCTTCGGTGGTAGCACCGGGGGCCTTTTACGAAAGGCCCAAGTCGAAGAATTCTATGTGATCACATGGGATTCTCCTAAGGAACAAATATTTGAAATGCCCACTGGAGGTGCAGCAATAATGAGAGAAGGGCCTAATTTGCTTAAATTGGCTAGAAAGGAACAATGTTTGGCTCTTGGTACTAGACTAAGGTCTAAGTACAAGATCAAGTATCAGTTTTATAGGGTGTTCCCTAATGGTGAGGTTCAATATCTTCACCCCAAGGATGGAGTCTATCCCGAGAAGGTGAACCCGGGCCGTCAAGGTGTTGGGGTGAACTTCCGATCGATCGGGAAGAACGTTAGCCCGATCGAAGTTAAGTTCACTGGAAAGCAAGTCTATGATTTGTAAGGTGAAATATGCTTTTTTATGTGACTTAATGTATTTGTTATTATGTTGTTGTAATTGTTGTTTGTTGTACTTGTGTTCTTGTGAGAGATTACCACAAAAACATATATTGGACTTTTGTGTATTTTTAATCAATCTCTCTATAATTTGGTGACAAAAACCCTATAGTAACATTCGTCTCCATCAAATCCTCGGTTCAATTATGTTCGAAGTCGTATAATTTGATCATGTTAACTTAGATGCATTTTGAAATCATGTAGAATCGTTAATAAGCTGAATTGAATATAAAATTTCATGACAACAACTTGTTTGGTATCTTAGGAAGGAGAACACAGACACAAATTGGCTTCAAATTAAGGTTTCATTCTTCGCTTTGAATTACTAATCCTCAATTGAAACATACTCAAAGTTGCTTCTACGTGAACATATCTTGTGTCTTTCATTCGTTACTCGAATCATTTCCTGTTTCCGTTTCTTGCATCGTTTCACAGATTCGTTGTTTACTTTGGGGATTTTTTTGTTAAATTTCTCTTGATCTTACCTACAACAACAACAACAATTATTTAGGTCATTAATTTCAATTGTTTGATTGATTTCTATGCCTTGTTTATGCTTTATTTCTCTTCTTATTTAGCTGTTATAGAGGATTGGAAACTAGATAATGTCTGTTTTTTTCATATAAAAGTTTTGTGCATGAGAGAAAAACATGATCCAAGAATCTACTTCTACTTCTATAGTGTAATTTTCAGCCCCTTTTTCTTAGATAAGCAAGTAAGTTAGTTGTTAGTAATTAGTCCACAAGGCGGTTTTCAACCTAAGTCATGATATCAACATTCATAGACTTTAACCAACTTTGCAAGCTAGAATCTTCGATAGTTAAGAAGAGGGATTAGTTCAACAAGAGGACTTCCCAGGAGGTCACCCACTCTAGTACTACTCTCTTCCAAATCCGCTAGCTTTCTCCTAAGCTTCTCACTTGTTTAGCATTCTCTCTTTTGGATTTATTGATTATTTCTCCTTTTAAGTGATTTTATGAGTGATTATAGAATCCTTTCTCTTAAGGAATTTTTTTTTTTTAGAGGAGGGTTGGGGGTGTTAAATTACCATTTCGTGAGCTGAATATAACGAAATTCCAATTCTGGCTTATTGTTCATTTTAATTTCTAATACATAAAGAGCAAGATTGCAAGTTTTTCAAATTCTGGCTCACTGTGATCTCGCTCTTAATGTTTTGGGAATTCAAATGAACAATGAGCCCAATTTCATCAAGGTTTATCACGTTTTGGGAAATTTCTCTCTTTCTCTCTCATTCTCTCTCTTCTGAAGTAGACAACCGGGTTAGAGGTAACTCTAGATAGAATTGAATAGAGGAATAACGCATGGATGGCAACCATGATGATGGTGGTGGTACTAAAACTGACAAACTTTATCAACTTAGCAAGTTGACACCTTTAAATTGAAGAAACTCTGTAACCTAATGTGGATGAAGAGTTGATGAATGGTTAGTTACTCAGTTCTAGTAAGTGTTGGAGCCTCAAAAAGATTAAATCTCAAACTTAGAAAAAATTGAAATAAGTATATTTTAAACAGGTTTTGATTTTAATTATGCAAACCCAAGCATGTATATGACTTGATTCTTGATAGATCTTCAAAAAAAAAATGCAATAATTAAATACCTCTACTTTTAACGTTATTTTACTTATTTAGTCAATCAGATATAAGACATCTCCCTTCGTTTAGTATGCCAAAAGAGTGTTGGGAAACCAAACCCTACTTGAACTTTTAGTTGAACCTGAATAATCAGGTTTATAGATTAAATTGGTTAATCAGGTTTCCATGACGCACTTAAAATATGAAGCCTCATAGACTCATTGGCATCTAAAGACATTTTGTCCCTTGAAAATTATTGTTCACCAGAGCGTCTTTTCTTTAATCTTCACATTTAACTAGAGGGAGAAATGTAGAAGAACTTATTTTATTAAGAATTCTTGGATGATCATTACATGAACCCCACCAAGGTATATTTATAGAGATTACATCAACTAAGATATAGAAAATAACCTAACATAGATATATTAATTATCTATAATTCCTAATGAACCTAGAATATCTTTAATAAATATTGCTAAATATTTTATTCTCAATCACAACCTTAACCTTCCTTTTACTATGAGATACATTGATAATGATACAATATATCTCATGCATCGTATTCTCTTCCAAGAAAAACCTATTCATCAAA
Source organism: Akebia trifoliata (assembly GCF_017979445.1). Classification (NCBI taxonomy): domain Eukaryota; kingdom Viridiplantae; phylum Streptophyta; class Magnoliopsida; order Ranunculales; family Lardizabalaceae; genus Akebia; species Akebia trifoliata. The sequence continues at coordinate 6,525,634 of NC_141382.1, read as the reverse complement.
ATAAGTACAACTCACCATCTTCGTCCGGAAAAGAATACCCTTATTAGGTCTGCAACCTAAACGGGTTGGAAAGTAGATCCAAGCTCAACCCTAACTTGAGCTTCTATCCTTAGCTTAGTTAGAGTTAGGTAGTTTTGGGTGGATTAAACTAGTTGAACAAGTAGCTCTTCAGATAGAGGTATGCTCACGGCCATAGAGTCCCACCTCCCTGGATTACCAAAAGGGAGGGGAGGAAACAGGCTCTTATGTTAATTAACAAAGAAATTTCATATTTTAAACAAATATATATAATTAATAAAAATAAAAAGTTTATATATTAAGCAAGAAATAATTTATATATATAAAATTATATATTATTGGATTAGGGTTGAACGAGATAGTCCAAACCCTCAACAAGAGCTAAACCCAAATTAAGGTCAAGTTGAATTAGTCTAACCAAACTCAACTCATGTTCTACATGACTCAACCTAAACTTGCCTATCAATTGAGTTGAGCCCGACTTGATCCCAGCCCAACCACCCAATTTGCAACCCTAATCCTCACACAAGCCAAGGAAATTTTTCTTAACACTATATATAGGGTTAGGATCCGTAGACAACATTCTTAACAATTTTCTAGACAAAGTGTTTTGTCTTATATGGAAAAAAAAAGTTTTGGAATGGGTTGATTTTTTTGTGAGGATGATCTCTATGGTGAGGGGATCATCCTCACAAAAAATCAGCCTATTCCGAAATAGTTTTGTCACATAGGACAAACCGTTATCTAGAATATTATCTACGGATCCTGACCCATGTATATAAATATATTCATTCAACACACCTCAACCCAATCATGTGCAAAAACATTTGGATTAAAGAAAGAAGGAAAAATTACTTGAAGGACCTTGGTGGATGGATTTCTTTCTAATTGGTCCCTAAGTTTTGCATGGTAGCTGGATGGGACATTTAGTAAACTTTTTCTTTCTTAATGGTCCCTCGGTATTGGCAGAATCACTGTTTTTTATTTATCTATTGTCGAGTTCACATCTTTTTTTTTTTTGTCGAACTTGATGTTTTTTATTTATTGTTGAGTTCATCATTTTTTATTGTCAAACTCGACACTTTTTATTTAGGGACAATGACCCCAAAGACCAATTTTTTGAAAATATGTACCAAAAAGTCCTTTATGAATAAAAATAAAATATGGACTCTTCAGTACTTATTTGATCAAATGTTAGTCTAAAAGGATTTTTGAAGCGAAAATGTCATATTACCCTTTCAATGGATTTTGAGGTTTAAAGAAATGTGTTTATATAAGAATATTTGAAGTAATTCTATGTTTTGAAATTAATGACATGCCCTTGACTATAGTCATCTCTTATATAACAATGAAAAAAAAAAAATTAAGATCTACATGAAGGAAGAAAAAAAAATTTCCTTATTTTCTCTTCCAAAAACTAGTGATTTTTAACTCACATGCATGATGATGACAAGTATGGTTATCATCATCATCAAACTAATTTGATCTATGTATATTAGGTTTATTAAAAAATATAAATAGTTTAAACATTATTTTAAAACTCAACTTAAATGTTTATCGAATTGATTCAACAAAATAATTAGCAAATCTACTCAAATGAGTCAAATAAAATTATATTGAATTTACAAATAGATTTTGACAAATAAAAAATATTTATTTTTACAAAAACCCAAATAAATTGGCCAAGTTTTTTATTTGACTCGATATATTTTTATATTAAACCACTTTGTAAAGTTGTTAAAAAGGTATTTCAGATATTTTTCTTTAAAAAAATCTTCAAAATATCTTTTAATGGATGAATATTTAATTAAGTGGGACTTAAATGGTTTGTATTCTTTTCTAGGGGACTAATCGGTACATATTCTCAATAAAGAGTCCCTTAGAGTCATTGTCCCTTTTATTTTTTTTATTGTCGAACCTGACAATAAATAAAATTGTGAACTCTACATTAGTAAAATCCACTTAATTTTTTATTTTTGAGTTTTTTTCAACTAAAATACATGAAAAGATCGACTAAAAACTTAAGATAATGACTTGTTTAGATGATTTCAATTCAAAAGAGCCAGTTTTGATCGATTTTCATATAAAAATTATAAATAAAAATAATAATAATAAATAACTAATTCTTTACATACATTTTCAAAATTCAAAATGTTTGAAAAATCCCTTGAGAATGACTTTTTTTCATTCTTAAATCCTTTTCGATGGAATGGATTTCTCAAAACTTAACTGAGATGCTAAATTTTTTTTTTTTTTTTTTTTACAAAAACAATGACTTCAAATAATTAATACATTCAATTGTGAGAAATGTGGGAAATGAGGTCTAGGAACTAACAAAATAAACTATTAAGGACTATTTAAAAAAAAGTCACTCTACCAGGGTCTTGTAAGTAATTTTTCCAAGAAAAAATGACAAACAAATAAAGTAGTAGGAGTAACTTACTTTATTGAGTGTACGCAGCGAAGCAATCCAGTCTTCTACATAATGTACACGTCAATACACACATTAATTACACGAGGCCCACGTGATTATTATATAATTACATAGATATACATCAAACTAACAAACAATCAAATCAAGCACTAACAGATGTCGTAGTGAGAATTGAATCGATTTGGCTCCTGCTGCGTCGGATCCTCCTTTGATCTCCACTTTCGCTTCCACCAACACCAACCCATATTTCGGGAATAGTTGCCCTCAGATTAGTGAGGCTCTCCACCGCATAATCAGCTTCTTTGCTTTTCTTATCCTTTCCAACCTTCGCAATATACAACGAAAAGAGGGGAAATCAGCCACTTTGCATTATGCCACGTGGACATTTTCTAACTTTACAACCACTAGATATAAGATTAAGAGATCATGGACATCATGATGTGATCAATCCAGTTCCTTGTCACCATTATTAAATAATAATAATAATAAATTTCAGAGACTTTCTTTAACTATATGGATATTAAATATATTTTAAAGATGTGAAATGTGATGAGAGACTAACTTATTTAAAAATTTTATCATAACACCAACTTTTCTTAATGTTTATTTATTTTTATTTTTTAAAGAGAAACATCTTCCTTACTTGGGAAAGAGTTTAAATTTTGCCAAGGGTCGTTTTGTTCATGTGAAATACCACATTAGCAATTCTTACAACACCCTAAATTTCTTTGAAAATTTAGATCAAAAAGAATAAAAAATGAGAGTTTGATTCAAGGGTTTGAAAATGAACAACTATCGAACTTTCACCTAATTCAAAATTTTAACATTAAAATTCAACAGTGAAAAATAATTTTTTATTTCAAAGTTCACATAATTTTATCCTTTATAACACTGATGCATTAGATCATTTTTTTATATTATGTCACAAGGTGAGCCAAGGACTCTTGGAAAGGGTGAAATCCTTACTAACTAGCTTAGTAAGGTTAGTTGGACTCATTTTTAAATGAAAATCAAGAAAAAAAAAAAAAGAAGAGAGAGTGGTTACCACGTTGACCAAGTAAAAAATGATTTAATAAAGAAAATAGGACTAAAAGAAAGGAAAAATATCAAAAAAGGAAGGAGAGAGAGAGAGAGAGGGTAAGACTCGTAAGAGGAAGAACCGTTGACGGAGAAAACAAGGATAATATCACCAATTGTGATTACCACTATAACTCTTTATCTTAGAATTAATTCAAAAAAAAAAAAAAAATTTGATATTGGGAGAAGAAATGAGAATCCATCAAGTTAACAAGACAAATAAATCACTCCATTTAAATTTGAGAGTTCAATGATCACCTATTTTTAAAGATTTTGATTAAACTAAAACAGAATTTACAAAGAAAAAATCGTACTAAGTCCATGAATATTAAAGTGGTGGAAGGTATTTTTTTAATTTTATTTTCCAATGTCACACTCTCTAAACTGTGAAGAAAAAAAAAAAAGGTTAAAAAGGTTCACTTGCACTGAAGATCAGTATCTTATCAGTGCGTGCCACGTAAGCACAGCAAGAGTAGTTTTGTAACCACACTAGAGTATTTTTGTAAATTAGAGTATGTTTGATTGCATGGAAAGTCACTTTCCATGGAATTTGAAATCCATGGAAAATTAGTTGTGAAAAATAGATAGGGTTGGAAAATCAAATTCCATTGTTTGATTTCACATGGATAAAATCATGGAAAAATATGAGAAAAAAGAATAAGAGGAGAAGGAGGAAGAAGATGATAGGAGGGGGAGAGGAAGAAGAAGATGACGAGGAAGAGGGAGGGGGGAGGATGTGGCGACAACGGTGGCGGCCACAATGGCGGCGACAGTGGCAGCCACGACGGCGACGGCGAAGATGGCGGCCACGACGGTGGCGATGGAGGTAAGTGAGGAAGATGGGGGGAGAACGTGGTGGTAGTGGTAGCGGATGAGGTGAGGGATAGAGAAGAAGGAGAAGAAAAAAAAGAAGAAAAGAGATAGAAGGTGGTCGGAGATGGAGCAGATGGCGACGGCGATGGTGACGACGGCGATGACGACGATGACGAGGTTAGTGTAATGGTGATAGTGGTGGTAGTGGTAGTGGTAGTGGTGGTGGTGGTGATAGGGAAGAATTGATGATGGAAAATATGGGTGGATTTCATTTTCCCACCCATATGGGTGGGACAGTGAAATCCATGATTTAGTGGACTTTTTGAATGGGGTGGAAAATGAATTCCATTTCCATGTGTAATCAAACACTTGAAAAATGTCATTTTCCATGGAAATTGATTTTCCACCCTATTTTCCATGTGCAATCAAACATACCCTTAGTGATGCATTCATTCAATATTTAAATACTAAAAGACATGTACATTGTCACATCCATGAGGAGTCGCGTCTGATAGTTAAGACCATATGTTGTGTGGGCCCACCTCAATGTAAAGTGGCAATATTATGATTTAACACGACAACAACTATCTCCTCTGCCATAATTTGAAGGACCTGACGGATGGATTTATCTCTTAACAGTCCCTAAGTTTAACGCGGTAACTTGATAGGGTATTTAGTAAATTTTTTATTTATTAACGGTCTCGTTACTATGAACTCATCGCTTTTTCGCTTTTTATTTATTATTAAATAACAACTTCACAATTTTTATTGTCGAACATAGCAGTATTTATTGTCTTAATTCATCATTTTTTATTTATTATTGAATTTGATATTGATAAAATCTATTTATTTTTTGAATTATTTTATTAAAATATATAAAAAGTTCAACTAAAAATTTGAGACGACGGCTTGTTTATTGATGATTTCATATTGAAATAATCATTCATGATCGATTTACACTAAACAATTATATTTATAAAAAAAAATACCTTAACTTATTACATACATCTTAAAAATATTTGAAAATGATTTCTTCTTGCTCCTTAAGTCTTTTCCAACGAAATAAAATCTTCAAAATTCGATTAAGATGTCAAAAATCTAAATTTTTTTACTTATGAAAACAATGATTTTAACCGATTAGAGCATTATTTGGTTAGTCAATCAGTTAAAAAACTCAATTATATCGACCTTCTCTTACTTGAAAAATAGTTGATAACACCCATTCTTACCACAACTGCATTGAGGACCTATTGCTCCTCTAAAGTGTATTTTGTCATAATCGTCTTATAGTTGTAGTGGTGATATTTAACCAATAACACTATCTTACTTGTAAGAAAGAACGACAAATAGAATTTGCCTTGCATATCTGCTCGGTCATCTCTAATTCAAATCTTTCGTCTATGAAATTTTGATTTGATGGTGAGAAATGTGGGAAATGAAGATCAAGGACCATTAAGAAAATAAAAATTTACTAAATAAATTATTAAGAGATTGTCCAAAATTATTTTAAAAAAATCCCTCTACCAGCGATTATTAAGTAATTTTTCCTAAAAATTAAATGTCCTTCTACGTCCATTGCAAAAGGAAAACTTATAAAAAAAAATAGAAATAAAAAAAAAAAACAATTTTCGAGTATTTAAGTCATATAGAAATGCAGAACAGCTTAGAACCATCAAACTAAAAATGATTAACAAATATAAAAATCAAATTAAAAATTAATTTATTTTTTACCAATACGGTCCGAAGCCCCACAACTTGACCAGCTGCGGTATTCCGTTCGTTGTCGTCGATAAATAACTGAGAAAGATAAAGCAAAGCATTCAAAAATTCAGACCGTTAGATCCCAGTAAAATTGTATCAATCCCTAGAAGATCAATACAGATCTCTAGGAATCCTGCATTTTCCACTTATATCAACCATTTGTGGAAGAGATAAGAAAGTTATTAGATGTTTGGAGGCGTACCGTACGATGAGTATCAACTTTCGCAACATCAAGCGCGATCTTCATGGCGTCGGTCGAGGGTTTCAAAACAATAGGAAACTCGTCAGGCCGACTGGATTTCGAGAGGTTTGGATTGAGAGTCTCGAAACAGATGATTTGCTCGAAGCAGTCCTGTAATCCAAGCCTTTCGAGAGCCTTAATCGCGTGGTTTCTGTCTGAATTAGTGAAAATCTGCCCAAAAATAAGGAAAAATTGGAGACTCAGCTTTGACTGAAAGAAATAGAGTTCACAAATTCGAGATTTGAAGTTTAACTTACGAGTTTTCTTTGTTTGATGCTACGCAGAAGGTTTCCGAGTTGAGGATCTGGTTTGATCGCTTCGTAAGGCAACCTTCCATGAACGAATCTGTAAGAACAGAAAAGAACATTTCAATGCAACTTGAAATTTCTTAGCGAAATCTCCGAAAATTCTTCTAATCGAAGAAAAATTACAGTTTTATTTTGAATTTTTCTTTGAAGAAAAAGTTACCTGTGATAGTCATCCGCGTCGATATCGTGACCTAAAGCCTGTGATAGAAACAGAGAAATCTTTAAGAGAAAGATATATAATAAAAAAATCGTTTTTCTTTCGTTAAATAAACCAGAAGATTGAAAGATTAAGAGATTACTCTAAGACCAGCAAGAGTGCTTCCATAAGTTCTGAAAAGCTCGACTCGGAGATACGAAGCTTTATCTTTGGAAAATCCACACTTCTCTGTAAGAAAATCTGTAGAAGAACAAGAGAGGAAGAGAGATCAGAATCACTTCCAATTAATTCCAAATCTATAAGACTTAAAACAGATGTTTTAGCGGAAAAATCTGATTTTGTGCTTAAACCTTCGATGTTTCTCTTGCAGGCTTCAGAGATTCCTGTCTTGGAAGAATACAAAGTATCATCTAGATCTGCCATTAAAATGGAGTTAAGTTTGTAGTTTGAGATATATATATATCGAGAGAGAGAGAGAGAAAGATTTACCGAAAAGAAGGCAATCGAAAGGAGAATTGATTTCTCGAAGTGATTCGCTGCAGAGATCCATTGTTGAGAAAGTAACAAATGGGGGATTAATGGAGGAGATATCAGAACGCGTAATGATTCAGACTCTAGAGTTCAGAGAGCACTTGAGGACGATTAAGGAGGAGCTATATTTATAGGCGGATATATTTGAAAAATAGTCGTGATAACCTAACTCAAAAAAAGACACTCAAAACTACTGACGTGGCATGTCCATAGTTCCTCGGGATACTCAATGAAAACATCTATGATACTGTGTGGTTGAGCGAATTTTGAATATCTTTTTAGTTAGTTTATCATTAATCTTATAATAATAAAAAGATCACGTGGCACATTTTAATTGTGGAGTCATTGAATATTGAATAACCTAACCCCCAAAACCATGACATCATCATCCATATTTTAACCCAGCATGAAATGCACGGAAAACGATGCAAAATCAGAAAATTCTGACTGAGATGCTGCAAATTTGAGTCAACTCGTGGAGTCACAAGTTTACTCAAATTGATCAATTAACGTTATTAACTAACAATTTAATTATATAAATAATTTTTTTAGAGTAATCGAGGGTTGAGGCAGACCCCTTACTAGAATGTATAAAAAAGAGTCGTAATCTCGCATAAGGGTCCGAAAGGCATCCTCCTTACAATGGACTTCAACCTAGAAGAAAAACTCATGATCCAATACGATGTTCCATTCTTATAAAATAAGCAAAGTGTCTAGGTGGCATGCTTTAGTTAGTGTTTAAAACACTCTCCTAAGCAAGTCCTTCAACGCATCCTAATGCATTTGAATTCCAATCAAAATGTGTTACATAGACATTTAACATGTCTACTAAACATAAAGTTCATGATAATCTCACATCCTCCTCTAATATATGTCCTATTGATTTATGATTTTTCATATCCCGAGGCAAATGATCTATGATTTTGTAATGTGTGTGTGTCAGAGGGGATCATAATTCATTATTGTTACATTTATAATTAATTAATTTATAATATAATATTAAAATTATATTTATTTTTTGAGTTTTGTAAAAAATAATTATCAGATCAAACAAAAAAAACTTTAGTGCGGGCAATTAAAATTGCTTAAATTGTGAGGAGGCATATCAAATCAAATTAACTCTGACCACTTAACCAATGATTGATTGATTAAACTTTAAAGTCCAACAAATGACAAAGACTCACACTTGGTTTGTGTGGCTTAGAGAAACTTGAATAGGCCTTCATACGGTCAACTCGACCATAAGGCCACTTAGAATGTAACCTTTGGGTAAGCTAAAATTTTAGCCCGAGGCCCACATTGATAGAAGGCATTTAAAAAAATATATTTCATTTAAGGTTGAGTAGCGATTTAGAGTGGTGTGTCATTTTTATAGCAATATACAGTGTCTATGTGGCACTTTATGATTGGAGATCAAACATATTGGGCTGCTTATCATGTAAATATTATTCCTATTTATCATGTAAAAATCTGCTTAAGAGTCCAATGTGTTTTGAACTCCTAAAAGTGACATGTAAATATTATTCCTATTTTTTAAGGAAAGAGTCACAGTTTTGGGTCATAATTCTTTCAACTCACCCCCTTTACCCTATGATCTCCATCTTCTCTTTTATTTCTCTCTCTCACACACATAAATGCGCACAATCTCTTTAACTAGGTAGAGATTCAATTTAATTTGGAGCATCTGGATACAAGATTAATTAAGATAATTTGATTAATATATTTCTCTCTCCATCTTTTTTTTTAATCTATTTATTTTCATTTATATCTCACATAATTAAGTAATTATTTATTTATTTTTTTATTTTTTGTTAGCTTATTTTTAATCATCAAAAGAATTTTTTTTTTAATCCTATTTTGAGTTTAATTTGGTTTTTTCATGTTTTTAAGTGCATTAACCTTATTATTTATTGAGAATGATTTGTATCTTAAAACTCTAGGAAAATAATTTTATTTATATTAATATATTAAAATATTTAAGAGGCCTCCTTTAGAATTTTCACCTTAGGCCTTAACTTGTCTGAGGCTTTGTCCTTCAAAATTTTATATCTAGGGATGAGGGCCTCTAAACCAAACTTTAACCATCCTTCAAAATGAAGAAAACTCCTTTATATCACTATTCACATTTTCAAATATAGAGGGGAGAGAGAAGATTTGAAGGTGGATCTCTACCATTGTTCACATTTTTTACAATACCTACTATTTTCTTTTTTTTCTTCAATAAATGTCAATTTTAACTTTCTCTTTTTTTACCTTTTTTGTGTGAGTGTATGGTGTTTTAAAAAGAAGGAGTAGTGATTTGAAGATGAGACTCAAAAGTAGTTTAGAGTCTTCAAAATGAAAAAGATGCCAATTTGAAGGCCTCGGTTAGAATTGCTCTTAAGGTTGTTATTAGGCACAACCCCATCACGACTAACCCAACTTGACTCTTATCCCGGTCGGCTTTGGTTGGACTCTCCTTAGCTCAAGTTGGACCCAACTTAAGATCAGGAGAGATTGAGTTGACTCAAACAAATTACGGCATCTTGGATGAGTTAAGTCCTTTCATTCAAAATGAATTATTGAAAAAAATATGTATATTTTTAGTAATATTGACATTTTACATATTTAAGGTGGATTATTATATGTTCAATCACAAATTATTATTTTTATATAAAATATAACTAGTTAAATTAGTTATATTCACTCATTAGTCTTCAAAATATCCGTGGAGATTTTCAAAATCTCACAAATTCATCTTTTTATTTTCAACTAGTTGTTGAGATGGGTCATTTATAATGGGTATTTTTGCTATGTTGTCTCCAAAATCGAGATGACTCACTTCGTGGCCCCTCCTCGACCATGGTTTTATCCTATTTTTAAAAGTCCTTGACCGATAAATTCTTTTTTAGACCTAATCTAAATCACAAACCCTAGTTCATTCTAAAATGGTGAATCACCAACCTAAATTCGATAAGGGAATCAAGAAAATTAACATATAATATAGGTTTAGAAAACTATCTATAGTGGGTGATCCTATTCTTGTATTGTTGTGTCACCTTACCAAATTCCTTATTTAGTTCAACTACTAGATTATTCACAAGGAGAGTCGAAGTATTTTTATTTATTTATTTTTTTGATAACTGGGTATCCCTATAGACATCAGACTGATCCCATATTTGGGTTTTGCCCAATCCATAAATCATAGTCTTGTCCAAGGGCTAGTCTCGGGACATGTATAACGCCCACACATCACATGCACCAGGAGTTGAAATATTATTAGAACAACTAAGATGCATTGTTCGGTAAGATTGAAGTGAAAAAAATATTTTGTGGGTGTAACCAAGAGTGGATTGTTTTTTTTTTCTTTTGAGGTGGGGACAATAGCGTTGGATTTCTTTATCCGCGACTAATATGTATCACAATAACTCATTACTCTATAGACTTTTAAAATTCCTATGGAGGCAAGTACCCCCACTGTAAATTTGCTCCTGGAGTTGGTATTGTGTTACCTTTTCTAAAATCCATGCCATCGACAAAAGTCAAACACATTTTGAAAGGAATTACTTCTTGTGCGAAAGTTGTAAGCCATCTCCATCCGAGCGCGCTTCCAACTCCAAGAGCTATAGTATCTCTGTTAGACACTGATTCTATCTTCTTGATGTTTTGTCACTTTACTCAACTCCATGTCATTGTGTTTTGTCACATGTGAACTAAGTTTATGGGCCACCATCTTTGATGTACCAACACTACCTTATGGATAAATTTCAATCCATAGATTGAAGCATTATTTTATTCATTAACTTTAATTATACATGCCCCTCCACATTTTGGTCAATATTAAAAAATACTTAATTTAATCAAACTTATAAAATGCCCTTCGACCTAGTTTTGCTCTTTAAGATTAATACAAATGACCTAAATGCTTTCGTCTTTGACCTATTGTTAAAAATCCTTTGATTTTATTCCCAAATTTGATTGTCTTCAACTGTAAGATAAGGTTTTTTACCTTCATCTTAAAATTTAAAATGATGTATTAATAGTCTTCAGTTGAGATTCAAAAAATAGATTTTTCAATAGAAAAATCAAAGGGTTTTTTACAGACATTGAAGATAAGGTTAGATACTATCAAAATAGTTTATTATATATGCTAACAACATAAACATGATAGATTTTTATGGTAGAGTTTTTTAAGAGAGATTCTATTGTCACAATAACTTATGCTAAATGCTAAACCCCATCCCAATTCATATGTAAAACACCAAAGAATTAGCACACAATCTTGGTGTGGCTTTAGCAAAAGTTTGTGTGGCAATAGAAACTCTCTTTTAAAACCCTCACCTTCAACTTTGAGAATTTTATCTCCTTCAACCTTCAAACTCTAGGACAAGTTAGGATTTTCAATTCTCTAGAAAGATGTATCTTTGGATAAACATCAAGGATTTTTTATAGGGGTGCAACTTGGTTTGATTTGAGCTCAAATTGGAATCAAATCAACATAAGTCGGTTCTACTAAATAAGAACCAGAGCCGAATAAAATTCCATTGGAACCAAACCAGACTAAAGTCGATTTGGTTCGACTCGATTCTATGGTTTGCTAATATTCGATAAATTGTAAGTAACATTTTGTGATGAACAAATAAGTGTACAATAAACATAAAATTTCATATAATAAATCGCTAATCAATTCATAAAAAATTATTAGTTTATCCATAAAAAATCATTAGTTTATGTCCCAACTCCTAAAATAATTCATAATAATTATTATATACATATATATTTATTTATTGCATAAGGATTCGATTCTTGATTTGGTTTGGTTAGGTTTTATACAAACTTGATCTAAGAATCGAACAAAATTGATCGATTCTCCATTTTTATAACCCAGAATCAAACCGCTACTTATTCCAAACTGAATCAAACCACCTTAAACCTATCAGTTTGGTTTGATTCTCGGTTTGAACCGTATCAAGTTGCACCTGTTGGTTTTTTAACGATTCTGGGTTGAAAATCAAGGGGGGCAAGACATTAGATTTAAAAAAAAAAAAGGGGAGGTATATCTAATATTTACCAAATTGTGGAGGGGCATGACTAAATCACCCTTAGCTTTACGATTAAGCTCTCTCACTCTCTCTCTCTAATGGTGAGTCATTTCTTCCACTCCACCCGATATGGATACGCTCCTCCACTCTCCCTCTCTACCTAAACGACCTTGCTGCTTAGACCCTCCACCTGAGATTTCTAGGGTTTCGAAACCAGACCAAATGGATTGTCTCTTGGAAACATTTCTAGGGTTTTCAGATTCCACCACATCTCTCGACATCTCCCTCGAGCGACTTCTCGAATCTAGGGCTTGTGATTCTGACCAGAACCAGTTGATCGAGAGTGCACTTCGATTGGGATCTCTTCTTCTTGAAGCTGGTAAAAAATCGCAGCGAAAACGATTCACGAAGCATAATTCATTCAATTGGGTTCTTCCCCCCGATCTCACCATCAAAGTAAGTTTTCAATTTGCGCTTTTTGTCGTTTTCAATTATGTTCCAATTCGAACTCTATGTTTTATTGTGTACCTTTTGTTTGATTGCAATTTAAATGTATGAATTTAGAAGTTTACAGTTGAAATCTAGGTGGATGAGCTTGGTAATTTGTTGGTTTTGGGTTGAATTGGTAGATAATTAGGTGGGAAAGATTTAAAAAGTGTGAGGAGATTTCAATCGATTTTTTTTTTTTTTAAATTTTAATTTTAATAAAATTTGATTTTGGATGAAGTAAATGAGAGTTTATGTGGCAGTAGCTTATAAAATGGTGCTGTGGTGACTTTTCTTTGTTCTTGAATGTACGCAATTGTGTCATTGTATATATCAGAATGGAAAAAAATTGATTATTTTGAGAAATTGGTATTCTACAATGACTGTAATGTGGAGAATGTGATTTTAGGTGAATGGGTGGTTGTTATGTGACTTCCTTCTACATTATGAACAAATATCATTGAATTAATTCCATTTGTGAATGGGTTGATTTTTTTTCTGCTTGTACTTATTTTTTATTGTTTTGTTCTCAGATTTTTCTTTGAGCAGATAAAGCACATTTTAAGCTTTTGTTTTAGTTTTTCTTTTCTATTTTCTTATAACAATTCATCTATCAGTTGTTCACTATTCTAATGAGTTATGATGGTTGTTGATATGAAGGTATTTTCCATGCTTGATACACAAAGCCTTTGCTATGCAGCTGCTACTTGTTCACTGTTCAATAAATGTGCAATGGATCCTTCATGCTATGCCAATATTGATTTAATGTCAGTAGTCCCAAAGGTCAATAACAACATTGTATCTACAATGATCCAACGAGCAGGGAAGAACCTCCAGTAAGAATCCTTCTGGTATTAATTTAGATCATTTATTGATTTTTTTTTCCAGGATAATAAGGTTCAAATACTTACTTGAGAAACCTTGATGAGCAATATACTTTCTATTTTCCTTTTTAATATATATGATGCAGGATGATGAGGGGAGATAAAAAAATATGGGGGTTTAGGGAATTTGGTAAACCCAAAAGTTAAAATGAAAACAATGATTGTAGGTATGACCACAACCCCAATAAAAATGGTCAGAAGTTTGTAGGATAAGGAAAGGTTAAGGATTAAAGATTTGGAAAATAGATTAATGAAATAAGGGTTAAAGAAAATGGGAAAAGGATAAAGGATTGAGGTTTGTAAGTTTTAAGAATTAAGAATGGAGAAAGGGGTTTCAAGAATCAAGAAAAACAAAATAATAGAAAAGAAAAATAAAGATTAGAAGAAAAAAGAGAAAGGGATAGAAAGATTGAACCTTAGAGTCACACCAAGGGTTTCTTTAATTCACACCAAGAATGGTGGAAAACTCACTTCACTCCATGAAAGAAACTCATTCTTTATTCATCAAAATATTCGTTTAAAAAAAAAAAACCTAATACAATCTATATAAAGAAAATAAATCAAGAATCCTAGTCAAACTAAATATCAAATAAATTAATCTTATTTTCGTAACTTTCTCTCTCCTAATTTTCAAATCCTAATAAACTTAAATATAATACAAACTAAAGTTACTAAATTGCCTCTAAATATTATACTAAGGTCATGAGCCAATAAAACATCAAAATAAGTCAAAAAAACATAAAATTAAAGTCCTAAAACAATCTAAAATAATCTTGAATGATAAAACGATAAAGACCCAAATAAGTGAAAACCTAAATAATTACAAATTTTTCCTCAGAACCCTTGACCGTTGACTTGATTTGCGTTCTGAAGTAATATATTTCTTCCATTTTGAATCCTTTGTTATGATTCTTGTTCTTGGTTCTTAATCGGTAACCTTTCAGATAATGTTTTTAATAAGAAGAGTTAGTTGAGAATGTGTGTAGTTGTAATCACAAAACTCATATTCGTGACTTTCATTCAATAAGGTTTAATGGATACTTTGGTGCAGTTTGTCAAAGGCAAACCATTAAGTTTATTTTGTTTGTTAACGTAGAGAAATGGAAAATAATACAAATCAGTCAATATTACTACTATCTATATTGCTTCAATTACCGAGAAATGTGGTTGCAATGTCAACTGCAAGTTGGACCAATCAATTACTTAAATATGTACTACAACATATTTGATCAGATGAAGAAAAAGCAAAAGACTTAGTATTTGGGGGCAGTGATCCTATTTAATCCATTGATATTGCTAATGTCTCTGTACTTGTGCAGCTTTACCATTGACCTAGAATATAATGTCTCTAGACTTCTGTTGTTAGGAAATATGTTGCTCAAGATGACCTTTTGTTAGTGTAACCTTGAAGCAATGTTTAGGAACCCAACTGAGAGATCTAACTGGAAGTTGGAGGTGGGAGGGGTTGCGGTTGGCTCAATCTGATTGAACTGAATGTCTCATTGGATTGATTCGGGGATGCGGCTGCCTTTTTTAATATCTTTTTCACTTGGACATGTTCACATATCCTTGTGGGATACTCTGTATCATAAAGAAAATGTTGACATAACCTTATTTTCTTCAATGTAGAGTTATGGTTGTTGAGTCTCAACGTTGATGATTCATAATGAAAATAAATAATGGAACAAATCGGAAATAGGATTTGCTGAAGTGGGTTTGGTCTCATCTTCTCTATTAAAAGATCTATTTTGCTTTTATGGGTCTGGTGATTTTGGGTTTTCTTAGGGAGTGAGTGAGGAGATGATGATGAATTCAGAGTTCTATTTGTTTCTGTGCTGATTTGATAGAGATTGTTTTCAATGTTGACTGGTGTAGGATTTTTGCATTTCTTGATGAGACTAGAAATTTCATTTGCACTCAAATTCTGATTTAATGCCATATGGAACAAGGTTTATAAGTTTCTCAAGAGTGCATTACCTCTCACATTTAAGATTAGAAGTGAAGAGGAATGGTAGGAGCTTATGAATACCCATTTGTTTAGGATCTTATACTTTTGACTATTTTTTTGTAGCCATTTTTTTAATTTTTTTTTTATCGATGAAAGTCATTTCATTAAGGCGGTCAAGAAGACCGACGAAAAGAAACAATACAAGAGAAGCTAAATTAAATATTCTCAATGCTACAAACATGGTCCCATCTAACAACAAGTCTTCAAAGGATACGCCCCTAAACTCCTTAAAGACCTTGCACCAGAAAAATAGCAATTCCAAGATGGACGTGGTTGGTTCGCGTTGATTCACATGGTTTGCCTAGGTCAATGGCCAGCCATCACTTTTTGTCAGGTTCTAATACTGGTTTTGGAGCTTTCCTATACCCATCACATCCATTTAGTTAATTTTTTTTTTAATGGTTTAAGTATGAGGGCAGGGTTTTGATCCCAGGTCTGTGGTATTACCACACACGGACTTACCACCTTGGTGAGGTGGTGCCTTCTTCGTTTAATGAACCTTCAATCAAATCAACTTGTTGAATTTGAAGAATCTTTCAAGCATTTCTTTCCATGCCACCCTAGCAAATATTTTGCCTGAAATGACCTTGGTTTTGTTTTTGTACAGTGATTTGGGTTTATTTGTTAAAATGTGTGTTTGTGTGTATACAACTTGGTTGTATTTCTGTTTATAGATGTACACATCTAATCACTTCTCCATAGGTTATATATTATATAGAAAGGGCAAGGATTGCTTTGTAAAACAACATAAGCTAGGAGTCTGAAAATCTTACACCATGGGCATATATTTTGATAAACTTACAAATCCAGAATTTTCTGACTTTTTTTGCTCACTTTGTCAAAATATCTCATTCAAATGATTCATGGATAATATTCATTCCCAAATTCAGGTCTCTCAAGCTTGGTATAATGCCTGCTCCCTCTGCATCACCCGGGCCTTCTTGTCCTATTGTTTATACCATCAGAAATTCTGTAGATGCTGGCTTTTCATGGAATGATAAGAGATCCAGGCAAGGGAAGGAGTCATATGTTCTCACGAGATCCTGCTTAATGTCTTTAAGTATGGATGGTGGTGCTGCTGGGTATGTTTGAATATTTGAATTTTCAGATAACTTTTTGTTTCCAAGTGACATAAGGTCAATAGTGTCGTTTTTTTTTTTTTTTTTTTTTTTTAATTTTTTGTTGGAAGGGCTCTGCTGAGGAGAATGCACCTCTACAATATTGATAGAATGGACAATACTGCACTTTGCGCAGCTTTATCAGTTTGTCCATCTCTCCTTGATTTGGAAATTGTTGGCCTGTAAGTTTTATTTTTGTACTGATGTTCATGTGCATCATTATGTTACTTTGCTGACCAGGTACTTATG
This sequence comes from Akebia trifoliata, assembly GCF_017979445.1. NCBI lineage: Eukaryota > Viridiplantae > Streptophyta > Magnoliopsida > Ranunculales > Lardizabalaceae > Akebia > Akebia trifoliata. Next base: position 6,508,528 of record NC_141382.1, on the reverse strand, counting down.
TCTTTACAATGTTGAGCATCTCGGTTTTTATAATGTACAAGTATCGCAGATGCTTGTATGCATTGAGATACATAGATGAACATGGCATGCATCACTGCATACTTGTCTTAGTTATTCTCACCTATGTATGTGTTATATTCTCTAACATATATAGATGTCGTCTACTTGCAAGTGTACTTGTGCGTATCCATATTATAAAATATTTGGTCTGTATATATTTACACATATATGAGATAGTCTATAGTTCTTGTTCTTTCTTCCTTTTTCTTATTCCCTCGTGTAGGGCTGATATGAATATCATGTTAGACAATCCAACCATATGGTGATTTGCATACCGTGGGGACCATCCTCACAAAATTTCAATCCATTTTGACATACATAACCTTAGTAAAAAGTGACTTGAAATTGGAAAATCTTGACTAATATTTTAGACTGTTAAATTTAAGTCATTTTTTAAATATAAAATAGTAAGATTAGAATGATCTGATTTTGGTGACAATGATAATGCTCGAAACGACTCAATGTACGGTTGGATCATCAAACAAATATCATCCATTTTGGGCCTCATAAGTGGGGGTGCAAACAGAGAATAAGTGCTTCATGTCATGACCATGGGTTTCTAATATTTATTTATTTATTTCTAACATGATGTTTTAACTCTCTCTCTCTATCTCTTGCTAACATGATGTTTTATGCCAAGAAACCTAGGAAAAATCTTTGGTAGCGAAGAACCATTATTCATTGTGTATGCCTTCAACAAGTGGGAGATGAATGTATAGTATATTTCTATGGAATTAGTGATGTAGGACAACCTAGATTTGTTCAATTCTAAGGTTGTTCTACTTTGGGAAGGGTGGTGGAAAGGGCTAAATAATTGGTGATGAAGGTAGAATTATTACAGGGATTTTTTTTTTCTTTTTTTTATTCCCAAGAAAAAAAGAGTTGCAAAATCCTAATTGGCTATTGAGATATAAATTGCAAAGTTTTGCAAATTACGATATTTTCAATAGAGTAAAGGAAATGATTAGGGATTGAGGAAGAAGGCGTTTCAAGAATTCAAGATTTGAGACTTCAAGAATTAAGAAAATCAAGAAAATATATGTAAGATTAAAAGAAAAAGAGTAGGGGTAGAAAGATAGAACTTTGGAATCGCACCAAGGGTTTTTTGGAATCACAATAAGAAGGATGGCCTCCAATCATTGGAAAAACTGAAAATTTTATTTTTATTCTATAAACTTATAAAAACAATTACAATAGCTATATATAGGCTAGACTTTAAATTCTAATATTAAAATTACATAAAAATGGACTCTTTTGACCTTGAGAAGTCAATCTCGTATAGGATTGACACCCCATCGGTATTTTAGCAATAACTTTTTCAGAACTCATCGAAATTGCTAAATCTTGGGCCCGTTGTATAAGTAACTAAATAACTTATCAAATGACATCAAAATTGACCTAATATGACAAGTTTTGATCCCTCAAAATAAGGCCTAAAGAAAAATGATGTGGATAATACCTAAACTCTTACAAGACTTCTAAAATTAAAAGATATAAAAAAAAAAAAATCAAATAATCTAATCTAAAGTAATCCCAATAAATTTTAAAAAATAAGTCTAGACCCAAACAAGTTGCAATATAAACTATTCCAAATTTTCCATTGAAAACCATGAGTAATTGGCTTGATTTTCGTTCCGCATCAATTGGGTATGTAAGTTGGCAAGTCCGTAATTGTAGTTGGGGGTGCTTGCTTTGTATTGTTGGTCACCTCAAGTCCTCGACCGCATCTTTTAATATAAATTCTGTGCTGATAAAAAAACATTTCTAAATTAAATTACTAGACTTTGAAAATCTGAACCCTAAAAAGGCTCTAAAATTTGTATTACTTGTCATAACTCATAAGGACCATATTTGTGAGACATCAACACTAGATGATGGATAAAATGTCTGATGGTGAAAATATTGCTAGAAATATTACAACTGGTAAAATATTTCCTTTTCTAGAGCCATTATGCAATGATTTCCTTTAAGAAACTTGGGATCTTAGATGTGTCTAGCCTGGGTGAATGCCTAACTACTAATGATCATATTCGGCTATGCTTGCCTAGATCCTGTTTAAGGTGTTAGGGGGCTACTTAAAGTACTCACGCATGCAATACTGTGATCACTGTTCTATAGATACAAAAACCTTCTGGACTTGCTCTTAGGACATAATGAAGGATGATCATAAGGTACTGAATTGTAGTTTCCTTTTGACAGGTATGATGAAAATGATGATGATACATTATGTGGTGGGAATTAACAGAAAAATAATCAAATATGTCATACACTATAAAAAGAGTCTCATGCAATATCTACAGGTCTCGACCGTTAAGTAAATTGACTTAGTTGAGTGGTTGTGCTTCTCCATAACCTCCCAAACTAACATAATTACACAGGACCCATTGGATTGGTTCCAGATGTGCAGAATGGGATATTGGTTCCAGATGTCCATTAGATTGCCTTGTGTTACTTCTTGAAAAACTATTCTCGGAGAATGTATCCATTCAAATAATTTATTATATGAACTTGTAAAAAAAAATGATTATATGGGCAGTTTGTCTCAACTGGGTTGCAACTGAGTTTTTCTTTTGCGAACCTTGCCATATAGATCAATGCTGATAATGCTAATTCTCCACTTTGATTGGTACCTCGGGAGTGAGATATGTTTTCATATTTCTTAAGATGCCATTGGAAATGATACAATGTATGTTTATGCCTTTGTAACTACAAGAATGTTTTTCTTTTGGTTGATGTTTCTCTATGTTGAGGCCTTGGCGTGTTTATTTTTTCATTATGAGCATGCAAATAAGTGGCTGATTAAAAAAATAAAAAATAAAAAAGGAAAAGAACATGCATATAAGTGCATTTGTGTAAGTATTTTTTTTTTCTCTGTTAAATGAATAACTAGGAACATACAGGACTATAAGACCCTTAACTCTGATCTTTTAAACAGTCATGTTGAACTGAGGCAAATATTGGAGTCTGTGAGCGCAAATTGTCATTTAATAGAGCGTTTATTCTTTGAATCTTCTAAAACAGGTATAGCTCTTTTTTCTTGTGTTTATCTTTTTCACTCTCTAAAACATTTCTGCTCGCTTGAAGGTGCCACCTGTTGAGGAGGTACAGTATGTGTGTGGTAATACCCAATATCTGGAATCAAACTCCTCCCAACTTACTACACAAAAATGATTTAAAAAAAAAAAGATCTTCTTACCATCCAAGTCTTTCATTATCAGGCAGAGATGACAGTTTGAAGCAAGCAACTTGTGTCAATCTGGTAAATGGTTGTCCTCATGTGACTTCATTGGCCCTCAGAGGATTTAAGCTGCAGGATTATAAAGTCCGTGTACTTCTTAAGGTGTACTTTTGCTTCATACGTAAACTAATATTGCAACTGTCATCTTTTCATGCACAAATTGAGACAGCCTGTCTCAGAAAGTTGAGCAATAGTTTTTTATTTGGAACATTTGAATCCTTATCACGATCATGAGCCAAGCAGGCCCTGAATAATATGACACCCTCCCCCCCACCCACAAAAAAGAAAAAAAAAAAAAAAGAAGAAGCTAGGACTATGAGCATATTTACCTCTAAGGCTGTGAACCTGTGTTCTGAGTTGACTTGTACAGAAAGTGTGGTTTTAGGCAATATTCCCGAGTATACCCTGCTATTGTACAAGTCAATAATGGAGGCATGAAACATATAAATAATTCATGGGAATCATAATTCCGTGAAACTGGCGAAAGAAAAAATAACTATATGTGCTTTCTGATGCTCTTCTCATCAATTGATCTTTCTTTTTAGGGATTTCACAAGCTTAAAGTCGTTGATTTTTCAACATCTTACTCAATCACTGGCAGCTTTCTAAGGTTCAAATATTTCCATTGTTCATCCAAATTGCTAGAGTTTCTATCCTGCCGTGGTGCTTGTATTACATCCATTGCTTTCAAATGTTTTCATTAGCTCCTATTCACAGTTTTTGGTTTTTAGAAACCTTGGCTGTGGGACAAATGGACATTTACTGGAGGTCCTGATCGTACGGGACTGCATGCATCTCAAAGAAGTAGGACTACCATCCCTCTCTCTTCTGTGTTCCCTCACCCCCTTCTGTTGAAATTTGAAACATTATTTCATGTTATATGCAGGTAGAAGTTGCTCGCTTTTTAGCTGCAGTTAATGCAGGAGACTTTAAATTCCTTAGACATCTTGTGAGTAGAGAAAAAATCACTGTCATGCGATAAACTTTATATCCTTTTATGTCTTTTTGATATTTAAGGTCACGAGTTATATTTACTTCAGTATTGCCATGTAGGATATATCCAATAGGGAAGGCTTAGCATCAGAGAATGATTGGTATGATAGGTGTTACAATCCAAGGTAATGAGTCCCTATTTTTTATACTGTTGATTGCTTCATCTTTTCCATACCAACCTTTATTTTGTGCACACTCTGCAGTACAATTCCTTTGAAGCGGGTACTGGAAGAAAGGCCTGAGATCTGTTTACTAGCTGAGTTTCCTCCAGAGGGGAGGTTTGTTACTCTTTCAACGATTTTTACTGGTGAAAATTTTGGAACTAAACTAACCACTCTGTGCCCATGTTTCTCTTGTAGGTTCATCGAGATCGAACAAATAATCAACAGTGACATGAACAGTGATGCCAGTTTGCCTTCGCAGATAAGTAGTCACACATCAGATGTTTCATTGTTCATGAGTTCATCCGAGAGTAGCGATAACACTGATCCGGGTAGTGGTAACGAGGATGGTCGTGAGGGGGGTTACATAGTTTACGAAGAAAGCTCAGATGAGGTGGACTTTGTGTCTGTTTAGTGGAATTGTGAATGATAGCAATGTAAGTAGAATGCATCAGGTCATCATCTGTGTGTGTGTGTGTGCGCGCGCTACAATATTCAGAAAAAGTTCTTGTGTTGCTAGGGAGGGCATGCTTTTCTCAAGCCCGTTCCAGAGTTCCGGGTGCAGTTGGCAAAGCAATGACTCTTTGACTGCAGATGTTCTTAAGCATATGCTGCACACACTTCCCCTCTACAATCCCGGGTTCTGGGGTATATTTGTACCTGAAGAAAAATTGCAGGTTGGTTTGTTAAGTTCGGCAACAAGCTTTGCATTTTTAATATTTACCTCAATACGTTGAAATGTACATTTTAAGGAACCCCTCCTGAAGGACTTCTGATCTTTTGGTTTAGCAGTCCCCACAATCTGTTAATCACGATTCTTGTCAAGTTTGATGGACCATAATTAAACTGTAGTCCAATGCAACTTGTGTTACTCCATTTTCTATGATGATATTTGTTGAGTTGATGTTTACCATCTTTTATGGACATATTATATAGTTGTAACACATTTTTCAATGCTTTATGTTTCCATGAAACTATTGCATGGGTCCTACGTGGGAGTTTGTCTAGGCTTAAAGCAACCTTTTTGACCATCGAATCCATCTAACAACGGAATCCTTTTTTTTTTTTCCTGACAACCCAAAAGAATGTCAGAGATCATCTATTTGTTCTGATCTTTGGTAAAGATCTTCAACTGAGGCGGGCAAATTGGAATGCATAGGTCCTTTGTGTATGCTTATAATTTATGCAGATAACTTGGGTTGGCCAATCTATTATCTATGGGAGCGGTTCGGCAGCCCTAAAGTTTGCCAAGTTTTGTGCCAAACATTTTTTGTAAATACTTTTGATGGGGTTAGAAGTTTTGGAATAGGCTGTTTTTTGTGAGGATGATCTCTACGGTGAAGAGATCATCTTTACAAAAAATCAGCTCATTTTGAAATTTCTAACCCTAGTTTACAAGTTGAAGAATCGTGGACCATCTAATTTTTGTAAATCACTTTTGATGGGGTTAGAAGATTTGGAATAGGCTGATATTTGGTGAGGATGATTTCCTCATCATAGAGATCATCCTCACAAAAAATCAGCTCATTCCAAAGCTTCTAACCCATATTTTGAAAAATGATTGGCACAAAACTTGGCAAACTTTAGGACTGCTGAACCGCCCCCATTATCTATTGCTAGGAAAAATGATATGGAGGTATGATATAGCATTATACAGAATGCCAAGAGTAAATTGGATGTGAGGTTTTGAGAGTTTTCATCTGACATTTGGTTGGGGCCAATCATCAAGAAAAAAAAAGGTATATGGTTGGGATCATCCAATCAGGTTTTAATTTTATAGCAAGGGAACATTTAGTTGGTTCACTGATGACATACGTAATAGCGACGAATCATTACAAATGTTTTACTAATTGGGTTGTTTGAAGTTGAATCTGTCACATGGAAGGTATAAATGGTGTTATGCCAGAGGTTTGACTTTAGAAGCTTGATGTATCACTAGATTTTTATGGCAAAGCAAAGTCGATTGAGAATGATAACGTATATTTTTATGGATTGGGATCAGTAACTTGGTGATAGTGGGAATGGAACTCTCGAGTCTATGGTTAAGTTGGAGGATTGGAAAGAGGGAGAGGAAGATCAGAAAAATGGAAGTAGATCGAGATAGACGTGAATGTACTTGAATTATTTGGAGATAAGGCCTCAGAAAAATTTAAATGGAAGATCAGGATTAATTCAGCCAGCCTCAAATTTTTGGGATGAAGGGTTTGACGATGATTTCAAACATTCGTGCTTACAAGTACGTTAGTCTTATAGCTTAGATCCATTGTGATCCTGCAAGATTTCTCTTTTTAGGTCTTCATGAGCTACTAGGTCAATCTTGAGAAATACTTGGAACGGTTTCTCTATAATTTTAATTGAGAACCATTGTTACACCATATTTTTCTTACAACACACCAACCTAACCTTTAAAAGCAAACAGATTTCAAGGGGTGAGGTGACGCTTAGCTTTTTTTAATTATTATTTTTCCATCATCCCACCCCATTCTCTGCAACTAGAACCCATGGGAGAAAGGGGGCAAGTGAAGAGTTAGGAGGGTGTATGGGTTGAGATATATGGGGTTTTCTAATACCATGTAATCTCCCAAGTCTTTTCTAAGGTTTAGTAGAAAAACATAAACTAAGAAAACTGTAATAGAGACAAAGGAAGAAGAGTAAGAGAGTGGGAGAAGTTATACTTTAATTAGGTGATAGGAGATTCTTTTAGATTCAAACCATGGCATCCCAAAACCATTTACAAGAAGAGAAACATAAATAAACAGAAAAAAGCAAAAAACAAAGAAAAACAAAGATTGTATTGAAATAGCAGTCTTTTTGTCCAAGGGCATTAACTCTGGGGCTCCTCCTTCACTTTCATCCTTCTCTAAGCATTATGGGATTTGTGTCCAGTTCCATGACCATAGATGAACCTTGCTGTTCCTTCTGTGTACACTTGAGTCTCCTTGGCCAGCCTATGAACAAAAACAACCCCACAATCAAATAGTCTACAAAATGTATTCATGCAAAGTAAAAAAGAAGAACATAAATTAAGAAAACCCACGATTTTCTAACGGCTTTGCACAGGATTGAAGCCGACATAAACGTCTTGCCATCGAGGTACCTGTTCTCCCCTTTGATCCTTTGTTTGATTCTGATGTCCAACTCTCCTGAATCTTCTGTAAATGGAGTATCCGATGCCTATATTTACCCGAAAAAAAACTCTTTTAAGTACATCGATTTCACATAATTACTTTTGTGGTTTAATGAAATGTCAACATCCAAACGCCTCCTGTCGGTCGAAACCAGGATAAAACATTAAAGTTCCTATATTATCCAAGATTCTCTCAATTGAGATGATCGAATTTTTTTTTCAACCGACCAGACCCGAGAAGAATTTTTAAACCTTAGTAATAATAAATTTAAGTAGTAGTTTATTTACCATAACCCATCCCCAAGTATCAGCATAAGAAGGTATATGAGCTGAGTAAGGCACCACATCTGCACATAACCCAATTTTTTTTAAAAAATTTCAATTAATTTACACACATAAATATCTCTAGAAAAGGATAAAAAAGAGAGATTTTTTTTTTTCTTGTGTTACTGACATTTGAAAACCTGTCTTAATGTATTGTAAATGCAAGAGAAAACTTCCTTATGGCTGAACACTCCTGCTGGCCCTGCCTACAATAAACAAAATACATACAAAAGTGAAAAACTTAGTCAAAATAGTTTTTACTATTTTTAAAATAAATAAAATTATTTATTTTTTGTTCTCGACAAAAATATCATATATGGCTGAATACTTTCGCCAATTTTTTTATCTGATTCAGTCATAGTTTTAAAACTCGTATTGACATCTTGTCTCATTCATGTACGAGACCGAGTCATCTCGGACTAGTTTTAAAAAAATGCCTTAGAATTAGAACAAAACATGTCTTTTTGAGACAACTTATGAACTCGTCTCATTGGTGAACGAGACCGAGTCGTCTCAGTCTCCGACGAGATTTAAAATCATGGATTCAGTGCATTTTCAAATTAACTCGGCCAAGTTAATGTGTTTGAGTAGAATGAATTTCGAGGTGAGGGCGGGTTCGGTAGAGGACCACCGGGCTTGGGCTTAGGCTTTAGGCCTATAAATTGGCCCCTTCCCCTTCTTTCCTCAAAATTGGCTTGAATGCAGTAAAAATGGGCTAGGGCTTGATGATTTTTCTCAAGGCCTGGCCTAGTTAATAATAGATTGGGCTTGGGCTAACTTTGTAGGTCTGATTAAAGCAGCCCATTTATATCTATATATTATTTACCTGAGTGACAAAAATGCCACCCTCATTGAGTCTAGGCTTAACGGTTGACTCATAGAAGGATTTAGTGTAGAGTTGGTAACATGGGCCCCCTTCAATTGGGTCAGCCAGATCTCCTATGATCACATCAAACCCATCTTTTCTACTCTGAAGCTCAGCTCTAGCATCATTGATGATGAGATGAAGCCTTGAATCACAAAATGCTTCTTTGTTTACAACCAAGTAAGATTTGCAGAAATCCACTACTTCCTGAAGTACAATAAAACACAACTCACAACAATACATATAGAACAAAAGAAAACCCATCTATTTTGGTGGGGACACGTGTATGGTTCAAAATTATAGGGACTACACCCAACATCTAAAGTGTCTGTACCATCTTAACAAAAATAAATAAATTACCTCATCAATGTCACACATTACCACCTTTTCTACAGTTTTGTGCCTTAAGATCTCTCTTGCAGTGGAGCCTTCACCTCCTCCCATAATAAAAATGGTACTTGGGCTGAAAAAATATACATAGTGAGGGTCTATTATAAAGAAAGTACAAGAGGGTGTTACTAATTCAACTAATTTGTAGGGTGGTCATGGTGAAATTATTAAAAGACGGGGAGAATATAGAAATTACTTGGGGTGATGAAGGAGTGAAGGATGAACAAGAGATTCATGGTAAATGAATTCATCTATCTCTGCACTTTGAAGCTTTCCATCAATAATCAAAGCCTGTAGAGAGAGAGAAACTTTAAACATAAAAGAATACAAAACCTTTTTCACTTAAAAAGTTAGGAAAAAAAGAAAAAACATTTTTTAAGAAAAAAGATTATAATAAACCTTTCCAAAGGGCTTTGTGTCCAACAAAGCAATGTCCTGATACTGACTTGCTCCTGTATGCAAGATACTACAGCAACAACAACAAAACAAAACTATTTAGAAAGAATGTGTCTACAAACATGTCTTTAAATACTAATTCTTTTGTTTGTTGCTCTTTAATCTTGTCTAGCTTTTCCATGACCAAGATTGTATACTTTATGCTTATTTCTTTCAAGTTTTAAACTTTATAGGATGAAGTCATATGACCAAGCTATTTATTTATTCATAATATAATACAACAATGTGCCTGGTTGTATCATTTCATATTTGTTTTTAACATATATAAGCTATGTAGGTGTGAAAAGGGGTAGGAAATGCTAAGAAGCTTCAACTTTTGTTTCTTTTTTCTTTATTTTATTTTTACTTATTGAAGCTTCTTCATGATTTTGTTCTTGAATCTTCTTCTTATAAATATATTAAGTAAAATGATAACTTACCACAAACCATAACAAAGAAGAAATAAATAAAACCAACAAAGAAAAGAAAGCATCTCTCTTCCTTGTCTTTCTTTTTAAGTCTTTAGAGATGAACATGAACAACAAAAGAAGAAAAATCAAACACCAAGACAAAGAAATTTAGCTTTGTTTGCACTTAAGAGAAGAGGAGGAAAAGAAGTTTAATAGAAAGTAAAAAATGGGACTTAAAGGGTTATACAGACAAACATATAGAAATTTACCTATTAAGAGCAAAACACCATCTCAAGTTGGGTTCAATCTCTTCTTCATACCAACAACTCTTCCTATGATTTTCTCCTCCTAAGTTTCCATTCCCATTAACTCCATTTCCATTGCCATTATTGCTAGAAATGTCACCCATTTTCTTGCAAACGAAACTAAGTTTAGAAAGAGAAATGGTAGCTTAGCTTGGGTTGTAGAGAGAGAGACAGACAGAGAGAGAGAAAGAGATGAGAAATGGGTGAAGGGTGGTGGGCATTATAAGGGAGAGTGGCAGAGAAATCGAAATGGAGTGATTATGTTGGTTGGGTTTTTGAGTTGGAAAACTATAATTGTGATAGATGGGGTTATATTTTGGAAATTGGAGTGTGTGGGGGAAGTAGAAGAAAAGAAGAATCAAAACTGCTTGGATTTTCGCAACCTAATTAAAGGCTTTGTGCTCATGTTGTTTCATACTTTTCATGCGAGTGTTTGTGTGCTTTTGAGAGATATATACGTATATTTATACATGTTTTGAGAGAAGAAAAAATTATTGATGACCATAATATAAGCTAGGATGATGATGACTAAGTCATCCTTAATTCTAATAGTCACCAATAAAAATAAAATAAAATAAAAATTTGGATAAAAATAAATAATTGTATCAAATGATTCATGTCAAGAAGGTCAAATTAAGTTCATTTTTCTTGTGCTACTGCAATGTTCATCCAAGTTTGCCCCGAGTGACTTTGAAGGGTCCCAAGTGATCAAGTCTGCCTTGGGGGTGATGTTTAAGGGTCATGAGTGACCAAGTTTGTCTTGAGTGGCAGTCGGTCGAGAATGGCCTAAGGGTTTTGAATGACCAAATTTCTACCCCAAATAGCGTTGAGGGGCCTAAAGCAGGCATACGGGGACATTAGCGATTCCATGTAAATTGCCAAGGTCCACGGATGTCCTTTGTATGCGCAATGATTGTCTAACCTCAAATTGAGTCGGTGGTCCAAGAAGACCATCCAAGCCAATATTGTTGGGGATGGTATATTCTTGGAAGTAGTAGTCCAATTATATACTAAGGGGGTAGGAAAGTAGGGGGGAAAGTGTCTTGGTTGGGAAGGGTATCCAAGAATTAAAGCAATTTTAATATGGGTAAATTTTCAAATAATTACAAAAGGTTTCGGTATTTTTGAAATGTTGCTAATGTCGACAAAGTTATCATGTAATGTTGACAATTTGATAACATTTTGTCAACACTAGATGGTAGTTGTGTCAACACATGTAACACTTTAGGTAATTTTGAAAATTTTGGTAATTGATTGGAAATTACCCTTTTCATATTGAAGTTTAGACGAGGCGCACGAAATGACATGATATGAATTGATATATTGAATTCAAGATGTCCGATGTTGCAAAATGATGGCAGTATTAAATGTGGATGTTGTTGAGAAGTTCAAATGAGATGGTTTGTGGGAATATGCGTTGGAAGGTGAAACGGCTCTCGAGAAATTACACAAATCGCATTTTCTCGAGATGGGGTAATTGTATAGGATATGATTGGACTGAATCTTTGCCCTATGTGATAGAATTCAGAAAAAGGTTGGAAGGACATGAGGAATTATATTCTAACAAAGTTTAACACTAGGGTATCTATTTTCTAAATCAACTCAACTTGGTTGAGTTGAACTAATCACTTTTCGGAGTGGGAAAGCAGATGGTTGGGACAAATACAACCATGTTCACGATGGGATTAGGAAAGTATCCCAAGAATCTTGGAAGGGTTGATAATGTTGATCACATTCTTTCCTAATGGATTACTTTTTATCTTGCTAAAGCTTTCCCCTTAATGAACCTGAAGATCCATAAGACAATCATCAAGAATCTCCTCCCGTACGGAAATGGGTGACGTGCGAAGGGAGTCTTATCTATAAATAAAGGAGAAAGTCATATTAGAAAGGACTATTTGGAGGTGATGGGTCATCTCTATAACCATTACTTTCTAAAACTTTTACATTAATTGAAGCGTCAGAGGGTATTTGGCAGATACCACACCAATGCCCCAACTCGATGTTGCAATGCTTGAGGTGCATTCATGTCAAAAAAGCACTACAATAATAGAGACCTACTATTGCCACACCAACTTTTACTAATTTCACACCAATTTCTAAAAAATTGCACAAGGAGAGTGTGGCATTAGTAAAAATTGGTATAACAATAACAACTCTCCAACAATATTTGTAAGAATTAACATTTTTTTTTTATAAAATCGATGACTCTAAAAAGACAAGGAATATTAAAAGTGACATAGATGGATATAATACGAAAATAATATACACAAATATAAATAACTAAATATGATTCATATTCATGTTGCCAAGCCCACAAATAGAACATCATGGGCTATGTTTCCTCCATTTACAGGTTTCAATGGGCCCAGCTTGGTGATCTACACCCTATATACTGTTTCCACAATTGTGGGATGAGAGACAACCCCAATCCTTTTGATTAAAATCAGAGGATCTTAACCGTCCAATTGGCCAAAGATATGGTTTGTAGACTTGTAGGGTTCATCAAAGATGGTGGACCTCATACCCACTTTATATAACTTTCCACCGTACATTTTAAATAGTCTGTCCGGGTGGTACTCCAAGTGCTCTACGAAATTCTCTACGCGATGGTTTCTGAAACTATTGCAGAGTGGTCAGTGGAGAAGATTTTGGGGGTACGAATGGGATATAGATTTCCCCTTGTAGCCTTGTAGGCTTTTTGTTTAGTACTCCTGAAAATAAAGCCTATTATTTAGACCCTCTTCTTCTAGTAAAATTAGTAACAACTCCTTTGACCTTTTATCAATGATGTTGACTGACCAAAACATTTTTTTTCCCTTATGGAACCATCAAGGCAAAATATCGTAAAACACAAAAAATTAAGATAGGAGTTTAAAAATTAAGAGAAACTCTAATCGGGGCTTTGAATTTTGTCTTCAAATTGACGTTTACTTCATTTTGAAGACTTCGAACTACTTTTGAATTTCAATCAGTCTTTGACTTCAATTCACTATTATTTCCTCTAAAACACTATTCACTCGAATAGATGAATTTTCTTCATTTTGAAAAATGATTGGAGTTTGATTTAGAGACCTTCATCTCTAAATATAGAGATTTGAAGGACGGTTGGAGTTGCTTTAATTAACTGTATAAAATAATTATCCATTAGAACAATGTTATCTCTTATCAATCTTATTGATAACAAATAGATCTGTGCTAGAAAGATCAATAATGTGTCAAGAGAAATTAATATTGGGCATTTCATTTCGTGCAAATAAGTAGAAGACATTCGTTAAGGTTGAGATGCCGAATTTTTTTTTTTTTGCTCACATAAATTTGGGATCCACCAATCACATGTATCCACGTGTATCAAATGACATTCCTAATTTACCCTTGACTACCCTTATATGCTTAATGTGGCAAGCACTGAGGAATTTGTGAGCACTGTGAGTAAAAAACACGATTCCTGAGATGCCTCATAATGGATTGCCACCAAACACAATATTGGTAGAATATCGTCTTGATGTACTTATTCATTTCTTCTGTAAATTTTCGACAATGAGAGTAAAACAGGTAGACATACCTTCTAAAAATTTGCGAACTCTAATATGATATTGATCATTAACAGAATGAGTATCAAAACATAAATATTAAAAGATTTCGATTTATGAGTTTGACATACATATGGTCAATAATCTAAGGAGGTATTTGTAATTCCAAAATATATAGGGTTCTTATTTTCCAAAGCATGCAAATAGAGACTTACATGGGTACCACGGCTGATGATGATGATGGATGGCATGGATAACTCATAATGATGATGATAATGACAATGCTCCATAATATTTTTATTTTTTTTCATTTAATTTTAAGATAAAAAAAATAAAAGATAAAAGATAAAAGATAAAAAAGTAAAAAAAATTAAAATAATAAATGATGATGAGGATTGAAGATGATAAATACCGAAAATTTGGGTATATTTGGATTTTGTTCTTCTTGGTTGGAGAGTGAGAGATATAGGCGTGCTGTTGGCATCATCATCATATATTCTCTCTTGCCCAGGCGCACTCATAATCACCCTCCACCCATCACCATCTCTCCCCCCCTCCCCCTCCCCCTCAACAAAGATTTTTCACTAACCCCAACTACCATCAAAAGCCACAATTAATCACCACCATCCATCCATCCATCCTTGATTGACACGTGTCAAAATCATATTGGCCCCACTTTTTTTTTTTTAAGATTAAAGAGGAGTTAGGCAGACCTTCAATCAGAAGAAGAGGAGAAACTACACTCTGTCGTAGGCATGCGGCATCCTTACACAAATTTTTTTTTGCTGGACAAAAGATTGGGTCACTTAAAGAGTTTATTTATTTATTAGTTGAGTGGGACCCACTTGTATTGGTCCCTTATGATGTGAGATTTGCATCAGCATGATGTGAGCTTGTTAGGGTTTGGTATTTTTTTGTGGGGTTAATTATGATGGATTCACCCACCTTGTGGTCTGAAGTTATGATGGCTTCTGCTCTGTTCCCAAATCATGACCATTGAATAATAACACAAATATTATTATATTATTTTATGTTATAATTAGTTTTAATAACCCTCATTAGCAGGGTGCCGACTACCTTAATTGGTCAAATTTGTGGGTGTACCATAGACTTGGGTTCAAAATGACATCTTGTCTCGTCCATGAAGAAGACCATTGAGTTGTCTTGGATGAGTTTTTCGATACATTTAAGATGTCTCGTTCAACAATGAAAAAAATGAACATAGGACATGATTTCAAAACTTGTCTAAGATTGAGACGTATCGTCTGAGTCATCTTGGTATCAGGCATGAATGAGACGGATAGACAGGTCAATTTTTCAAACAAGATTTAATATTCCATGTGCATTTTTTTAATTTTTCGACGAGACATCTCAAACATATCGAAAAACTCGTCCAAGATGCGAAACTGAGTTTTAAAACCATGGTGTTGGGTTTTAAATCTCGTCCGACACATTGACTTGTATGCCCGTCTAGTCCATGCTTGATACCAAGACAACTCAGGCAATACATCTCAATCTCGAATGAGTTTTGAAACCATGGTCCTCATCAAGAATAAGAGTAACTAATTTTAAATGGGTCGAATATGATTTAATATCCTTTGATCTGACATTACATGGCCTGACCCAATTGACTCAAATTTGGGAATGATTTCTCTGAATCTAGGGATGTTTCTAATGTGAAATGCAGTTCAACTCGACTCAACTAAGTGATCCAATGGGTTTGGATATGTTCTTATGTAGAAAGATTAGAGTCTTGATCCATTTTTTATTTATTTATTATTATTATCTAGATCTAAATAAAGATATACTACTTAGATCTAAATTGGGTCTGACCCATTTTATGTCCTGCAAGTAGCTTAATTGGTAAAGTTTATAAGTGATGATACATTCAATTCTCACCATTATCGTGTTAGTCATCTCATTAGGAGCAAGCTAATCGATCGGGAAAAAAAAATTCATAATTTTAAAAGTTATTGACTCGACTGGATTTTGAGGTACTAATCCAACTCGCTGAGTTATCTTGGTAAGTCATCGAGTCAACTCTTCAAATATGTCAAGTCAACTAAGAAAAGAATCGAGTTAGGTAAAAAACTAGACCACTTCTTTGGCTAAATGTAATATTTTAGTGGAGAACAACAACAAATATATTCTTATTTATTTTAAAATATTAAACTATATTTTAAATATTTATACATTTAATATATTCTTAATTGACTCATCCAAGTTGACTCGATAGTCAGATATTTTAGATGGACCGATCCAATGGTTTTGGATATTGGATTCTAGACAGATCCTTATCATGAATAAGACATTTATGGTGGATCCAATGTAGATATTCAGTTATGGGTCAGGTTATGCCTCTGACCCATATCCGATCCAACCATGTGGTCCTAAAATGCTACACTTATTGTCCTTCCAAGGCCTCTCACTTCTTGAAGCTAGGAGCTATTATTTATTGAATGGGTTTCTCTTCTAGTCCAATCTAAAAAGTGAAACTTGAATGGATAACATTTCAAAGACAGCTTGGGCTCTTGAACCCCAACAAAAATTAGGGTGGAGATTGGGCTACGGACTTGGGCTACCTAATTAAATCCATTATACAAGGACCTCATTTGGGCCACATGGATTTCTACATTGGCCCAAATGGCATGTCAACCCTCTAAAGTTCATCGTTTAGATTACGTTTGAAAAACTTTTCGTTTTTACCTGATTAAGGATTTTGAAAATGGATGGACATTAAACTCCAAAATTTAAAATCCAAATTCAAAAGTGGAAAATGTCTTTTTTTAGTTATTAAAATTTTATTCCCTGTATCTATGTGGTAATCGATCATTTTTTTCTTTTTATCCATGCAACTCATCGATAGAAGTTGGGTAAGATGGAAAATTTTAACTTCCAAAAAGTGTCAAAAATGATATTCCATCCTTTTAATATCATAAAAAGTTGTGATAATATGACTCGCCAGGTGGCATACTCAATCGACTCCCTGACATGGACAAGTTTGGGAATCGTAGGTCTGTATGCCTCGGGATACATAGTTCCCTCATGATACACTTTTATGGAATCCCGAAGCGTACAGATCTACGGTTCCCAAACTTGTCATGTCAGGGAGTCGATTGACTATGCCACCTGACGAGTCATATTATCACGATTCTATCATAAATTCCACAAGGTGTAGAAGGGACGCATATATGAGGCAATGCAGAAGTGGTGGTCATGGTGGTGACGATAAGAGATACTCATTCTTTTACTTTGATTAATTAATTAATTTATTATATAAAAAATAATTACTATCTCAACCTAATAGAATGCAAATGATCAGAAGTAAAAGAAAATGGAATCAACATGAACCTTTTTCTTGCTTGGGCTTTGCGGTTGGAAACAAAATAATTCGATTTTGAAAAAATAAAAATAAAAATTGACTAATGAGTACTTTTGATCAACAACCGTTTTGAGAAATCATAACTAAATGGCCATTAATTGACCGAAGAATGTGTTAGGTGCACTGATCCACCCGTATTAATATAATTATTGTCAATTTTTATATCTTGAAGTAAACCCTTAAGCTATTGATTCAATAATATAATAAAAAGAAGTCTAAAAGAGATATAACATATAACATGAAAATAATGGGTTAAAAGGAAAATCGGTGTTCTCATCTTCAATTGTTCTTAATTATAGGTTGGTACCACATTAGGTAGTAGGTCAAGAAAGAATAAGTGTGGAAGGGATTAATATGGAGGGTTTCTTTCAATGGTTCGCACTTGGGACTATCTTATCGTAAGATAAAATAGTCTCTTCAAGTACAAGTAGAAACACTAATATTTTAAAATTAATACTAAATATACAAATAAAAGAGAAGGATAAGGAGCAAGGAAGGGGGAATAAAAGAAGAAAAGGACGGCTGGTTTGCCTTAATAATGCTTCTTATTTTTTTTAATTTAATCTTAATTTTTCTTATTTGATTAGAAGGAAAAAAATTGAAGTAAGAACAACAATTCTGTTTCTTCTTTAGGTAAATTGTTGTGAGCATGGTTTTAACACTTGTATTGACGTCTCATCTCGTTCGTGAACAAGATCAAGTCATCTCGGATGAGTTTCCGTTACATTTGAGATATCTTGTTCACAATGAGAAAAATGAACGTGGGTTTTAAATCTCATTCGATACATTGACTTGTATATCCATCTTGTTGGTGGACGATATCGAGAGATGTCGGATGAGTCATCTCGGTCTCGGATGAGATTTAAAACCATGGTTGTGAGGCAACATGAGAATCTAAGTAAACAAATAAGGAAGATTTTGAATTTTTTTTTTTTTTAAATGTAAAAGTTTACGACGAAGGCAGAAGGAAATTTCTAGCCTGACTATCTTTTATTTATTATTTATTTTTTTATGATGGGGTGCCTGGATCCGTATGCGATATAGTAGGGGCAAGGCAATTGGCCTCTTAGAGCACCATATCTCGCCCAAATACCTTGGGTACATGTAGTACCCTATAAACCACACATATCAGGTAAATCAAGATAAATCCCTGTGGGTAGCCAACGAAGGGGCTTGAACTCAAGACCTCTCTCTTTTTGGAGGAACTAATTTCCTTGACTATCTTGGTAGGCTAGAAGCCTTATAATATTCTGGGTGCACAATGTGGAGGAAAACCGGCTATAGCCGATTTCCCACAACTAGTAATCAGCTATAGCTAGTTTCCATTCACGTGGTGCGATGAGAAGCTTTAGTAAGGTTGGGAGCCTAACTTTGTTAGTCAGGGTAACCCTACTCTAGCAATAGAAATAATATGCCAGACCACTCGCCCAATAATCTAATTAGAATCAAAGGTTGTGATTTTGTTACGAGAGAAGTCACCACATTTTGTTTTATGAGTAGATGAAGAGTAGTTATATTCTGGCTTCCTATTTAGAGAAAGAGAAATACATAGATTGGATTATAGTCACATGTTATGTTGGATCATTTATAAAATAAATAAAATCTTCATAAATTAATTTTGATGACTTAGGTTTTTAGTATTTGAATGATCCCTCAATATGTACATACATTGAGATTATAAATACAGTGTCGAATATGAATGGAAAATAAAATAAAAATGAAAAATGTGTATTTTATGTTATGGTTTTATTCAAATTATTTAGGCTATTATTTGTCTTTTCTAAGGATGTTCACTCATGATCAGACCATCCGAATTACAACAACAAAGATCTAAACGATTATTGTATCGTGGAAATAACATGTAATCTTGACAATTTTATTTTATTTTTGAGAATTTTGATTGATTCGAGTGTCAAAACTTGAATAGATGAGGTGAACTTCACTGAGTGATAAGTCTAATTGACCTTTCTCATCAGCACTCAATGAACATTTACATTTTAAGTACTTTTTTTTATTAGAATAATACTAAATTGAGTAAAAAAGCACTCAAATACACTTAACTAACGTGCAATGTGCACATAGCCATTTTTTTTTTCTTCTTATGTTATGTTTTTCTATATATGTATCTTGTAGTTTTATTTTACTATTCCAATATTTGATACATATTATATTTTATGGTTGTTTATATTAAGAATTTGGATCATAATATGTATATGTTTCTTTTTTTAGCATTATTGTACTAGAGTTTGCTCTTGTGTACGGCATAATAATCCTTTTTGGGGTTAGAAGAGGTAAAACAGGAAAGACAATAAATTTGAAAGGGTATTACTGAAAAGGGGGTAGAATGATAAAGCCAATAAAGTAAGAGGAGCATTATCGAAAAATGAAGAGAAAAAGAAAGGGAATAAAGTTAGAGGGAGTATTACAGAAAAGAATAAAAGAGAAAATATAATAAAGTTGAAAGGGTGTTATTGAAAAAAGAGGAGAGAAAAGATAACAAAGTTGAAATTACTCAACAATATTCATAAAGATATTAAATCCCAACTCTTACTCAATGTGAGGGATAAACATTGGGATGAGAACCGTTATGTTTTGTTATATAGATTTGTAACTAGCATGTTTAAATTACATATATACATAAGTAAACCAAACTAACAAACTTAGAAACAATGATTTCTATCTATCATTACGAATTGGGTTTGTTCTAAAGTGTTAAACTACTCACTTGAATTCAAACCAAGTGAACTACATACTTGAACTCCTGGGTCAGGATATTTGAACTCAAAAAAATGATTCTTATAAAAACATGCAATCCCAATTATCAAAACACGACATCCAACTATTGGGATAAACCATGTATAATATTTTAATTATCACTAAGATTTGTTAGATTTGGTATTTTAATAGTTGAGATTCCATATTTTTATGTGAACCTTATTTTTAATAATGCAGTGTATCCCATGCCCTTTTCAGAATGAGACTACCCCCTATAGACGCAAGCCTTAACCTTATAAAAGTTTTCCAATGTGCAACAGGATAAGTGAAGAGGCCACCTAGTTTCAACTACCCACCAAATGGAGCAAATCCATCTCTTGTTGTTTAATAGTTTTTTTCTCTGTGAGCTTTACTCATCATCTACTCATCATCATTGAATCTCGTACAAGATCTTATTATACTGTTATGATCTTTATCTCATCTTATATTATCAACAAAGTTATTTAGCATTTTTTTATACACGTTTACACTGTTCATCCCATAAGATCATCGTTCTCTTTAATGTAAAAAATTCCAATTGGTGGACCCATCCATTTAATCTATGAGATCTTCTTAGTCAACGTTCTAGATTTCTCTAAGTTGTAATATCACGATTCAACTAGTCTTATCTAGCTTTTTTCTATTAGTCTTACTCATCATCATTGAATCTCATACAAGATCATATCATGATATTATGATATTTTTCCCATCTTATATAATCAACAAATTTATCTAGCATTTTCTTTTACACATTTACACCATTCATCCAATAAGATCACCGCTTTCTTTAAAATAAAGAATTCTAATTGGTGGATGCATTAATTTAATATGTGAAATTTTCGTAGTCAACATTCTAGATTCTTCTAAGTTGTAACATCACGATTCAACTAGTATTATCTTGTTTTTTATCTATGTGCCTTACTCATCATCATTGAATCTCGTACAAGATCCTATCATGATGTTTTGATCTTTCTCCCATCTTATATTATTAACAAACTTATCTAGCATTTTCTTATTCACATTTACATTGTTCATCCAATAAGATCATCGCTCTCTTTAATATCAAGAATTCCAATTGATGGACGCATTAATTTAATATGTGAGATCTTCGTAGTCAATATTCTAAATTCCTCTAAGTTGTAACATTACGATTCAACCAGTCTTATCTACCTTTTTTTCTATGAGCCATACTCATCATCATTGAATCTCGTACAAGATCCTATCATGATCTTTCTCTCATCTTATATCATCAACAAACTTATATAACATTTTCTTTTACATGTTTACACATTTATACCGTTCATCCAATAAGATCATCGCTCTCTTTAATGTCAAGAATTCCAATTGGTGGACCTATTAATTTAATTTGTGAGATCTTCGTAGTTAACATTCTAGATTCATCTAAGTTATAACATCACGATTCAACTAGTCTTATCTAACTTTTTCTCTATGAATCTTACTCATCATCATTGAATCTCGTACAAGATCCTATCATAATGTTATGATATTTCTTCTATCTTATATCATCAACAAACTTATCTAACATTTTCTTTTACACATTTACACCATTCATCTAATAAGATCATCACTCTCTTTAATGTCAAGAATTCCAATTGATAGACGCATTAATTTAATCTGTGAGATCTTCGTAGTCTACGTTCTAGATTCCTTTAAGTTGTAACATCATGATTCAACCTATCTTATCTAAATTTTTTTTTCTATGAGCCTTACTAATCATCATTGGATCTCGTACAAGATCCTATCATGATGTTATGAACTTTCTCCCATCTTATATCATTAAAAAATTTATCTAGAATTTTCTTATACGCATTTACACAATTAATCTAATAAAATCACCACCTCTTTAATGTCATGAATTCCAATTGATGGACCCATCTATTTTATCTATGAAATCTTCGTAGTCAGCATTCTAAATTCCTCTAAGTTTTAACATCACGATTCAACCAGTCTTATCTAATTTTTTTCTCTATGAACCTTTCTCATCATTATTGAATCTTGTACAAGATCCTATCATTATGCTATGAACTTTCTCTTATCTTATATCATCAACAAACTTATATAGCATTTTCTTATACACATTTACACCATTCATCCCATAAGATCATCATTTTCTTTAATGTCAAGAATTCTAATTGGTGGATGCATTAATTTAATATTTGAGATATTCGTAGTCAATGTTCTAGATTCCTCTAAGTTGTAACATCCTGATTCAACTAGTCTTATTTAATTTTTTTTTTTACGAGCCTTACTCATCATCACATTGAATCTTGTACAAGATCCTATCATGATGTTATGATCTTTCTCTCATTTTATATCATCAACAAACTTATATATAACATTTTCTTATACACATTTACATCGTTCATCCAATAAAACCATCGCTCTCTTTAATGTTAAGAATTCTAATTGGTGGACCCATCCATTTAATTTGTGAAATCTTCATAGTCAACATTCTAAATTCCTCTAAGTTGTAACATCACGATTCAACCAGTCTTATCTAATTTTTTCTTTATGAGCCTTACTCATCATCATTGAATCTCGTACAAGATTTTATCACGATGTAATGATCTTTCTCTTATCTTATATCATCAACAAACTTAAATAACATTTTCTTATACACATTTACACCATTCATCCTGTAGACACCCCAATTTGCACGAACCCATAGGAAAATCCAAATTTTCTCGAATTAATTTCGATTTAAAACTCAAGTTCTTCGACGGACCCACATTGCTATTTTGCATCATTTTCATGCATACATGCATCATCTCATATCATCGCATGCCCATACCTTGTCCCTAATCCACCTAAACCTATGCCCATCACCCAAACCCAAATCCAATTCCATATCCCAAACTCAAATCCAAGTCCATGTCCTAACCCAAAACCAAGTCCATCCTAAGCCCAAACCCAAGTCCACATCCCTAACCCAAAATCAAGTCCATCCTAAGCCCAAACCCAAGTCCATATCCAAACCCAACACCAAGTCCATACCCAAGCCCAACACCAAGTCCATTCTCTCACCCCTTCACAAGATGACACATGTTGATACCTCATAAGCCTCCAACACCCAATACATCATCTAATTGGAGAGTCAACCTTTCTTTTGTGAAAATTCAAGAATGCCCTTCTCAAAAAGTTTAGTCAAACCAAAAAGGTTATTTGGTCTTTGGTAATAATCCATAAAGGTGAGAGAACTTCCCATTATGCCCTCAAAAGGTGAGAATCTTCAAGTACATACATGGAGTTCTCCCATTGGTCCATTTCAAAAATATACTTCCATCCTTGCTTTATTTGTTATTTACAAATGAACCAAGATCTACTTTTCACCTACCACTTCATCTTTACACATGTCATTCTCCTATTCACCCTCCCAAATGTGCTTTTATTTTCCCATTGGTCCATTTCAAAACTACACTTCCACCCTTGCTTTATGAGTTATTTACAAATAAACCAAGATTTACTTTTTACCTACCACTCCACCTTTACACATGTCACTCCCCCATTCATCCTCCCAAAAGTACTTTTGTTCTCTCACCTCTATTTACCAAAAAACCAAGGATCAAAGCATGCTCTTAGGGTTTCTCCACAAATGTCATCTTTACCCTCATACAAATGAAAAATCCAAAAAGAAACAACCTAAACCTCATGTCCATTTTCATTATTTTTAGGGTTGGACCACTTTATCCTCAAAAGTTCTCCAAAAACTCTATAAATACCCTCATTTTCTAAGAACAACTCATGCTCTCAAGCCCCCATCTCTCAACCTAAAACTCTACCAAAATCTCTACTCATCTCTCATCTCTCAACTTTCAACCTTCAACTCTCTTAACCATCAACTATATCCTTCAACTCTCAAGTTCATTACTCAAGCTCAAGTTCTCTCAAGACTTCCAAAAGGGACAAGGTGGGATAGTAATTATTTATTTATTTTCTTTTATCTTGCATCTTCTTCTTCTAACCCTCTCTTTTCTTTTTTAGAAACCCTTAGGATGTAATGGAGAACCCTCCTTCATCCCGAGTAGATTGAACCTCAACCTTGGGCATGGAATGCTTGAGGCGGTTTGGTCGAAAGGATGGAGGTTGAAGCCCTTTTTAACCCACTCTCATATCATGCATCATAATGTACACTATACACACACATCACACATGTTGGCTATGATGAAGAAATGTGTAACTCTCTTGATGGGGTTAAAACACTAAGTTTCTAGCTAAACATGCATGCATTAAGGTTATAGATCTAAGAGAATTCCTTTCATGGAATTTTTCTAAAATCATAAACCAACATTTCAACTCATGCAAAAGTGTGTTGACTCCATAGAATGTCTTTTTCTATAAGATATCTCTTATGTCAACACCAACATCAAAATCTCTTCCAATGAGGTACATACACACTATATGCACCCACCCACTTCATGCATCTCATGCATTCTACTTGTTATTTTAATCATTTTCAAAATGGCCAAATCTAAAGGTAACCACCTTAGGTGGAGAGAATGGGGTGCTTAACACCTTCCCCATTCTCTAACCGAATCCCCTTACTTAGATCTTAGGTAGACCATACCTTTTCCATGATTGAGAGTCACTGCAATGCCATAAAAAATGGTTTTCAAAAGAATCAATTCGGGTGCCCATTCACACCCATTTATAAAAAAAGAATGGTGGCGACTCCAAACAACGTTGCATTGAGGTTCCAAGGCGAACATTCTCATGTCTACAACTTGGCGACTCTACTGGGGAGTTTGCGGGTTCAAACCATGACCATTTGGCCATTTTTACAAAAAAAAAAAAAAGAACAAATTTTAATATGTGTTTCTAACATTATTGTTGTTTGTGTTTTGTTTGATATTTTGTCTTCTTATTCTTGGGGAATGGTTGTAATATTTTCTTTAATATTTTGTGGGTTGAATGCTTGTAAAAGGGGGTTGATACTTGTTTTTTTAAAATGCACTTGTGCACTTACGCTTGCATAGCCCATTACACAAACCTCCTCTACCTATAAAAGTTTAAACCCGGATGCTTAGTAGTTTCACGACTCGAGATCGCTTATTTCGGGTACGGGGACGAACACATCCAACCCAATCACCAACCTAAGACATGTGTACTTCGGTATGCATTGAGGTTTGAAGAATGGGTAACCGTGAAGCCACCTATAGCCGCATGCATTCAATACGATTAGAGGTTTAGGAAACAATTTTGGAAAAATGAGTTATCAACCCTCTCATTATTGTAATTTTTCCAATCCAAGGAGATGACTTTGTATTTTTTTTTAGCCCACGAAGGCAAGTTGTATAGGTTTTAAGCTTGTTTTATTTATTTTATTTCTTTACATGTCCCCCTAGGTAAAGGGGGAAATCTTTGCTTATGCTTTGCATAAAAATAATAAAAAAAAAAAATCGGCGAAAATTAAGGTTCTGGTCCGTTTTTAAAGAGCGGACTAGTACAAAAGTACTTCGGTCCGTTCATTAAAAACGGACCAAAAAAAAAAAAAAAAATTTTTTTTTTTGCTCATTTCGTCCGTGACATCAGTCTTGACAACTTTTCTCTTGGACTTTATTTTTATTTTGAGTTTTAAGACTTGAAAATGATTAAATACATCGTTTTTATCATTAAACTTAGGGCCTACCACTCGTAGTTTGTATTTGATCCAAACGGAGCTCGCTTACACTCTACCTATCGAAATTGATTTCAACCCAACATGGCCCACTATCAAACTCACCCATGTCCATATCCAAATGGGTCCACAACCCATATCCACTCTCAAAATGGGTCCACGACCCATATTCGTGTCCAAATGGGTCCACAACCCGTATCCACTCTCAAAATGGGTCCACGACCCATATTCGTATCCAAATGGGTCCACGACCCATATCCACTCTCAAATGGGTCCACGACCCATATTCGTATCCAAATAGGTCCACAACCCGTATCCACTCTCAAAATGGGTCCACGACCCATCTTCGTATCCAAATGGTCCACGACCCATACCCACTTTCAAATAGGTCCACAACCCATATTCGTATCCAAATGGGTCCACGACCCATACCCACTCTCAAATGGGTCCACGACCCGTACCCACTTCCAAATGGGTCCACCACCCATATCCACTCTCAAAATGGGTCCACGACCCATACCCACTTCCAAATGGGTCCGCCATCTATATCCACTCTCAAAATTGGTTCACGACCCATATTCATGTCCAAGGGGGTCCACAACCCATATCCACTTTCGAATGGGCCCACAACCCATATTCACTTTCAATTGGGTCCACGACCCATACCTACTTCCATTGGGTCCACGACCCACATCCATATCCTAATAGGCCTACACCCCATATCCATTTCCAATTGGGTCCATGACCTATATCCATATCCTAACGAGTCCACGACCCATATCCACTTCCAATTAGGTCCACGATCCATACCCACTTTCAGATGGGTTCACGACTCATATCCATTTCGAGTCGAATCCCCAACCCGTACCCTATCAATCTTTCAATCTCAATCATGTCCATAATCTATGATAAACCTCCGGCTCCGTGCTGATGAACCCCCAGTTCCGTGCTGATAAACCTCCGGCTCCGTGCTGATGTCGAATCCCCAAAAGGGAAGGTGTTAGGCACCCTTTTCTCCCCACTAAATAGTGGTAACCTCAACTCAACTCGGTCATTTTAATCAAAAATACAATAAATAAAATGATGTGCCACGTGTTGATAATGTGTACCCTAAGTAGGGATTTATTTTTGGCTTAATTATAAAATCATCCCATTGAAGGGGATGATCATTATAAACCTTTGCCTTGAAAAGAGGGGAGGGGATAATAGAAGAAGGAGGATGAGAGGGTAGAGAGAGAGAGGGGGGGGTTGCCTTGAACCCACCTTGTATCTTCTTTCTTCTTTGCTTCTTTTTCTTCAGGTCTTCTTGAGTCCTTAGTATAATATGAGAGTATGAGAATGGGAAGAGGTGATTAGAGAGAATAGGGATTTCTTTTATTTTTCTTTTTTTTAGTGAGACTTGTGGAGGATTTGTGAGAGAGAGTTGGTAAACTTTGTGAGAATTGGTGATGGTTGTTAGTAGAGAGAGTGTTGGGGAGAAATTTTGTAATGAGAAGTTGGGGGTCATTTTTGGGAAGAGGAGGAGGGTATTTATAGATGTTGAGGAGTTATTTTAGGGATATAATGGGGTGAAGTGAAGAAAAAGGGTAGAATGATTATGAGTTTGAGAGAGAAGTGGGTGTAATTTAGAGGAGATTGGAGGGTATTTAAGGAAGGGGGGTTAAATGGGTGAGTTTTGACCCAAATGATTTGGATCCTACCCAAACCATTTGGGTGGAGTGTTTGGTGATGTGAGTTTAAGATGGTGGTTGAGATTAAATGGTATTTAGTTTAAGAGAATTGAGGATTTAAAGAGGTGGTTGATGATATTTTGGGAGGGTGAGGGAGATGATGTCATGTGTCAAAGTGGTTGGAAATGAAGGGTTGAGATAGGTTGATGGGAGAGGTTGAGTGTTTGACTTGAGAGGATGGTGTAGGTTTAGGTTGTAGATGTGGATTTTGTAGGGAATGATGAGGGTATATTAGGGGAGGTATAGGTTAGGGGTGTGGGTAGATGTGTTTGATTTGAGAGAAAAGGTGATGAGTTGATGTGTGGGTAGATGGGATTTAAAGTAAATTAATGGGGTAGGTAGTTGGGTGAGGGAGGTGAGAAGGGGTGATGACATGTGTCATCTTTGATTATCAAGATGGTGATTGGTTAATGTGGGTAGTGATTTATGGGTTAAGGTTGGATAATGAATTGGATATGGTTAATGATTTATTGGCTTTGTAGTGTTGGGCTTGGGTTTTAGAAATGGTTTTGGGTTTTAGGGTTTGGTTGAGAGTTATTTTGGAATGGATTTTGAGGGTATAGGTTGGTTTTAGATTTTAGGTGATGTGGGATTGATTTTAGGCTAAGGTAAGATGAGAAATCGATTTAGGAAAGTGTTGAGGGCTCATGGGCCTTAGGTGGGCCTATGGTTTTTTACGGATTCGGAGGCGGAGCGGTGGTAGTAGAGGAGGGGTAGGCATCCCAAGTCTCACATTTTTAATTTTTTAATTTTTTTAGATTTTTGCAATCATTAGTTTGATCAAAAATGCCACGTGTTGGGGAATTGGGCTTTTTAGGCCCGTTGGTGAAATTTATCGAAAATTTGGCATTTTTAATTTTTGGAAGCGGAGCGGTGAATATTGGGAAAGCGTAAGGTTGGCCGAGTCTTTTTGGTGGGCCTCCTAAACCATTGAGAGGTCTTAGGGGCCTCGGTTTGATAAAAATGTCACTTTTCAATGACTTAGGCCTTTAAGGCCCGTTGGCCCATTTATTTGGAAAATCGATATTTTTGGGCCCTTTCGAGAAGTGGCCCGTTCAAATTGAGGTGTCTACAAACCCAATTCTAACCTAAATACATATTCAACTCACCGCCTAAGCCTATTAGACTTAAAATCCAACCATACACACACACACAACCTATCACCAAGTCCATTAAACTCAAAATCCAATTACAATCCCAAGCCCAAGTCTCAACCCAATAATCACAACCAATCACCATAATAACTTAAGATCATTACAAGTGGACATATGTAACCACATTCTCCACCCTCCAAAAAAAATCCATAACCATTCCCTTACACCCCTCATTCTTCTAACCAAAATTCATTCCATTCAACTCACCTAACACTCAATCTACAACCACTCCCTTACACCCCCATTCTTTTAATTAAAATTCACTACATTCAACTCACTTAACATTTAACCCAAATGGGTTGGATTGAAAAATCCAACCCATTTGGATCATAAACTACTCACTTACACTTCTTTCATAAATACTCTTTCACCATTCTCAATTTACACACACCCTCTCACAAATTTGACACAATTTTACCTCTTTTAACCTTTTAATCTCATTTTACCCCAAAAAGTTACTTCCCAAATCTTATAAAACCCCCTCATTCTCAACACAATCCCCCCGAAGACTTGAATCTCCTACTAAGTCTTAATACTCTCTCAACTCTCCCTCAATTCTCTCATTCTTTCTCCCCTTTTTCCATACTCTCGTCACTCATATCCATCAACCATAAAACCTCTCTTTACTTTATAAGTATATCAAGACTAAGATCAAGAAGTTTTCTTTGAATATTAGGACAAAAGAAATCAAGTCAAGAAAGGTAAAGTAAGGACTAAAAAAATAAGAAATAATTTCTCATTTTCTCTTCTCCAACATCCCCCTTTTCTAATTCTCTCATCTTTTTTTTTGTATATCTTTTTTACTATAACAACCCTAAGATGTAATGGATACCCTTCCCTATCTCCGATAAATTGAGTTCCGGCTTGGTCGAAAAGGTAGGGATTGAAAAATCCTTTTCAAAATTTTTTTTTTTAAAATCCCTTCGCTAGTGCATACACAAAAAAAATGTTTTGAGACTAAGGCCTTGAGCTATTTTCATATGTAAATGGACCCTTCACCAAAAATTTTACATTTTTCAAGATTTATCAAAGGTGCGAACCATAAAGGACATGTAGATACCCCATTTTCGCACTCACCTAATTAATCAACTCGTCAACTCGATTGCAACGGTTCCCAATGATGAATGATTATTCCAATGCTTTATTTTGTTACCAGATATGTTTCAGAAATCCGGATGAGGTATCTCAAATTAACAAAACTGTAGAAATCACACTACGCTAGGAAAATATAACCCCAAAAGCTTAGAAATCATCATTTTTCAAACAAAAAGAAGCTTCACGATAAAAATCACTAAAAAATGACCAAATTACCAAAATACCCATAATCTTAAAATATCCCTAGAGCCTACATTACGTTTAGGAAAGCACCTTCAAACACATAAAATAAGAAATCGAAATCAAATAAATCATTTCGTTAATTTTCACAAAATTTGATAAAATTACGAAAATACCCCTCATGAAGTTC
Source organism: Akebia trifoliata (assembly GCF_017979445.1). Classification (NCBI taxonomy): domain Eukaryota; kingdom Viridiplantae; phylum Streptophyta; class Magnoliopsida; order Ranunculales; family Lardizabalaceae; genus Akebia; species Akebia trifoliata. The sequence continues at coordinate 6,478,567 of NC_141382.1, read as the reverse complement.
ACGACCATTTCACACAAACAATTTCATAAATAACACAAACCAATATTTTCATTGAATTCCTTACGAAAAATTGATTTCAAAACATCCTAGAACATAAAAAACTGACTTAAAACACGAAAAGTCCTCTCCGAGGGCAAAACGATAATTTCACAATTTTTATAATTAAAAATTTCGAAATTAATAAATAAAATATTAAATAATTAAAGTGAAACATTAATAAAATTAATTTAAAATTTTAAACTAGAAAAATCGATCAATCAGGCTCTCAGGCAAAATTGTTGAGGGTTGCCAAGATATTTCTTCAAGGACCCCTCCATTTGGGGGTCCAAAGAATTAAAAATATAATAGAGGGGGTTCTCTAAAAAATTAAAGTCAATCAATCAAGAATAAAGTCAAGGTATTAAAGTCAATCAAGTAAGACTAAAGTCAAAATTAAAGTCAATTAAGCAAGACTAAAGTCAAGATATTAAAGTCAATTAATTAAGACTAAAGTCAAAATATTAAAGTCAATCAAAAAAGATATCAAAAGTCAAAACCCTAATAGAGTTCTAATTAAATAATAACTCTATTTAATAGAATTCTAAGTAAAATATAACTCTACCTAAAATAATTCTAATTAAAATACAACTCTACATAATAGAATTCTAACTAAAATACAATTCTAACTAAAAGAATTCTAATTAAACACTAATTCTATCTAAACAAACCCTTAAAAAAATCTATAAATAGAGGTCCTCACACCCTATTTTCGTATCAAATCAAAAACCCTAAGAGAAGTAGGTCAAAAAGCTTCCCTAGCCTCCCACAAACCCTAATTTTGAAGTCCCAACTCCTTACCTAACACCCATACTTCGATTTTAGCCTGAAAAACACTTAGAAGCCCTTCAAAAATACCCCAAAATCGATAAAAAAATTCGAAGAATCCAGATCTAAGGAAGAGATACCTTGCCTCGGAGATCCAAAATCAGATCCGGAGACAGAACGAAGTAAGGAGTACGGTACAAGGAGCAATCTTATCAAATTTGAGGGAATAGAACTGTTGTGTTCGAAGGTAAAATCTCTTTTATTTTTCTATCTAGATTTTAGTTAGCAATGTAGTCTTATTTGGGATAAGTAAAAACCGGCATTGGCCGGGCGGGGTTGGTGCCTAACACCTTCCAACCCCGTAATGTGATCCTCGGATTCAGTTTTTCTTTAGTAGATTAATTTCTTTATCCGTTTAGAGTCAATATTCGGTTTCTAGACCGTAATAACTAGGTGGCGACTCCCAAACTTCAAAGGTCAAAAGCGGATCCGCGCACCCCGCGGATCTAGGGCGCTTTCAGGACCCCTTCATCAATAAGGAAGTCCTTAATGGTTCAAACCAAATATAAAGTCCCTCGCACTTGAGAGCACAAATTAGATTTTTTTAACTTTTTATTTATTTTCTAAAATTGATCGAATCCAATGTTACTACCAATGATGGAAGGAGTAGGGTGCCTAACACCTTTCCTATTCCCTAATATGAACTCCCTTACCTAGATCTAAAGTAAACCAATAGATCTTATATGTACGAGAGTCATTAACAAAAAAAGAAAAACAATTTTTCGAAATGTACTTCTCGGGTGACCATTAACACTCTTTTTCTAAAAAAAGAATGCTGGCGACTCCAAACCCAAGTAGTAAAGATCTTCGAATTCGAAAATCTCATGTTTACAAATCCTATAAAATCATCGTTATCTTTAATGTCAAGAATTTCAATTGGTGGACCTATTTATTTAATCTATGAGATCTTCGTAGTCAATGTTCAAGATTCTTCTAAGTTGTATTCAACCGATCTTATCTAATTTTTTTTTCTCTATGAGCCTTACTCATCATCATTGAATATTGTAAAAGATCTTATCATGACGTTATGATCTTTCTCTAATCTTATATTATCAACAAACTTATCTAGCATTTTCTTATACACAATTACATCGTCATCCAATAAGATCATCGCTCTCTTTAATGTTAAGAATTCCAATTGGTTGACCCATTAATTTAATCTATGAGATCTTCGTAGTCAATGTTCTAGATTTTTCTAAGTTGTAATATCATGATTCAATCAATCTTATCTACTATTTTCTTTCACATTTACACCGTTCATCTCATAAGATCATCACTCTCTTTAATGTCAAGATTTCAAATTGGTGGACCCATCCATTTAATCTGTGAGATCTTTGTAATCAACATTCCAGATTCTTCTAAGATGTACTTATTGAATATTTTCAAAATGAAATAAGTATTTAATGGTTTATTGGTTTGTTTTTCCTTAAGTTAGATTTTGAGATTTTTGTGTATATAAAGTTTAATCCCACATTGCTCACAAGTAAGAAGTGGTGTACCTTATAAGTAATAGTCAACATAGTTAGTTGTATTTGTGTTACACCTTTAAAGCTTTGATCCAGTGCTTTGAGGTGGTGCGAAGCACCACCCGCACACGGGCACGTGAGACATGCGAAAGGGCAATTGAGCGTTTAGAGCGCTTTGAGGCACATTTTGCACTTCGCGTGTATGTATCGTCGCGAAGAGCTGGAAAGCCTTAAATTTTTCGGGATACGAAACTATCCAACGGTTGTGATTGATCCGTCATGTGTGATGGATCGAGTGCAATCATCATCGCACGATCAAGTTAGTATCCGATTGAGAACCGATCGGATACAATGGATCGAAATAATACTGGATCGAGAACGATCCAATGTGTTGGATCAAGGTAGTACCTGATCAGAATCGATCAGGTGTGTTGATTCATGTTTGGTATTCAATCAGATGGATCGAAATAATATCGGATCGAGAACGATCCGATGCGTTGGATCAAGGTAGTACCCGATCAGAATCGATCAGGTGTGTTGATTCATGTTTGGTATCCGATCAGAGACGATTAGATCAAATGACAACTGATCGGACGCAATCAGAGCCAATAGATCAAACAGATTCAACTAAAAGGTGTTAGTTAAAAGGCATGAGACACATACTTTCGATAGGGTGCAATCTAGATCATTAAATCTCAGATCAGACACAATCTAGCGGCTATTAAATCAAGAGACATTAAATCATGACTCTTGGTCAATATATACAAAAATGGTTATAAAAAGTCAATCAGAATTCAGATTTCTTCACTCAAATTTTTTGTATTCTCCTATCTCTAAGCTTAAGATATAGGCATCATCAGTTTCTTATTTTTTCGAGTGTTCTAGACTAAATCAGATCGTACATAATCTGATTTAGTAAATTGTGTGTAAGGCTTCTTTGTATCCTGAAAGCATTTCTTCATTGATCCCTTGTGTACTTTGGTTCAACCAGTAAGGAAAAATATTTATCTAAAAGAGATCGAATCGTTTTCGAACCTAGGAGTTATTTTCTTCCTTCGTCAAATTAATCCCGTTAATTTCCAACAGTACTATCACGATTCAACTAATCTCATATAAAAAAGAGTCATGATCCCCCCCTCCCCTACATACCCTGATAAGGCATAAGTTAGAATCATAGATTTTTTTCTCTTGGAATACACAACTATACATCTTCATACATATGTGCAGTTGTGTATCTTGAAAAAAAGTCTATGATTTTAACACAAACCAAATCAGGGGGCATGTATCAAATAGGGGCATCCGAAAATCATTATTCACGCCCCTAACGTGGTGTAGGTTAGAATTATAGATTTTTTTCTCGAGATACACAACGTGCAGTTGTATATGTAACGAAAATAATCTATCAATTTAACACCAGTCACGTCAGGAGGTATTTAGGGGGGGCGTTTGTCAGATGGGGCGTCTGAAAATCATTTTGTTCTTTAAAAAAAAAAAAAAAAACTCTCTCCTCCACATAGATAGGACGAAGGATTCCGAAGTAGAGTAACTAACTTACTCTCAATTGTATGGCGAGCAGCGGAGCAACCCAACCTCCACCATCACCACCCTATCGGCCATACAGACTTATACGAACCCTAACCGCCCACACTCGTGCCGTCTCCAACGTCAAATTCTCCAACGATGGAACTCTCTTCGCTTCCTCCTCTCTTGACAAAACCCTAATTGTCTGGTCTTCCCAAACCCTAACCCTAATTTCCCATCTAATTGGCCATTCCGAGGGCGTATCAGACCTCGCATGGTCATCCGATTCTCACTACATCTGCTCTGCTTCGGACGACCGTACTCTCCGTATATGGGACGCTCGATCAGCTGAGTGCGTCAAGACTCTTCGTGGTCACTCTGGGTTTGTGTTCTGCGTTAATTTCAACCCTCAATCGAATCTCATTGTCTCTGGATCGTTCGATGAAACTGTTAGGGTTTGGGATGTTAAGACTGGGCGTTGTATACATGTAATTAGGGCTCATTCGATGCCTGTTACTTCGGTTCATTTTATTAGGGATGGATCGATTATTGTTTCAGGGAGTCATGATGGGTCTTGCAAGATTTGGGATGCCGCCACTGGTGCGTGTTTGAAAACCCTAATTGATGAGAAGGAAAAGGGTCGTGCGGTTTCGTTCGCAAAGTTTTCTCCGAATGGGAAATTTATACTCATTGCGACTCTAGATGACACTCTTGTAAGTTATCTATCTAATTTGATTCAATTTTCTTTGTAGAGTTGATTAGATTTACACCCCATTACTGTTCTTGAGATTCTCTGTTGTTATAGTAATTTAGATTTCAGTATTTATCGTTATTTCAATCGAATGGGAATTATTTGAAAAAAACGAACACAAATACCCACATTGAATTTTACAATCCAATTTAAAGAAAATAAGTTAATGGTTTAGAATAAGTAAAAGTTGGGGTGCCCATTGAAGCTCTCTTTTTTTCTTTTTTTCTTTTTTTTCCGGCTAGATTTCTATTTGTTGGGTTTAAGATTTTATGTGAGCCTAATCATAATGGTAAACAACTACTGAAATTGTTTGGAAAAGTGTTATATTGTTGAGATAATAATTTGAGCTTAACCTTTGTGATGTTTGAATGGAGTGTTTTAGTCATTAATTGGGGTGTGATAAATAATTTAAGAAATTTGATTGGAAAAAGTGAAAGTTGGGGTGAATAGAAGCTCTCTATAAAATCCATGATATAAAATACCAAGATGGATTCTACTTTATAACTTAACAGTTTCGATCAAGTTTGATATCTCTTGAAATGTTTCCGTCCTTTTCTCTATGATTGATAGAGCTTCAACTTGCAATGTTCATATAAAAATTGCAGAAGACCCATTAATTTGTTTTAGAATTTATAACCCAAGAACTTATCAAGCTTACCCGGTTAAATTGTGGACTCAAGAATGCCTACAAGCCTCAAGAAGCCATCTTAATATGGCACAAGTGTCATCACGCTTGCTTAGTTGCTTGGAAGAATTAATTTGATTATTTTCTACTTTGGTTTATATTTTTAGAAGCGTGCCAATTTTGTGCAATTTATGTTATGGGAAAATAGTTTGGTCCTGATATAGTTTACAATTTTTATATTAATTTAGGCTAGGATCTGAAGGGACTGTAGTGAGTCGGAAATGCCTTGTGGATGTGGAAAAGGATCGATAATAGCCATTGGAACCAGATTCTTTTAGAATTTGTTGGTTCATAGGCTGGCGTAATTTCTCTAATGACATGTACAAACCAAAGAATGAGCCATCCTTCAAGAATGACAAGGCACCTTGCAGAGATCCTCTCCTCATGATCTCTAAACTTTATTCCCTCTCAAAATCTCTCAGTTGACAATACATGGCATTGCGCTATCATATGGCACATTGACATTACGATCCTTAGGCCTTGAGACATGTGTTGACTCACACATATGGCAGGTGGCATGTATGGCATATGCTATTGGTGAGCTAGCACTTAAGTAGTTTGTCACCCTAGCACTAAGTTGGTGCCATAGTTTATGAGTTGGGTTCAACAAAAATCCAATATGACTAAAATTCATGGAAGGATATACTCACATTTAAAATCGTTTTGAATGCTAATGTCCAATACTTCATGGGGACATTAGCATTGTCCAACACTTTTTTTCCAATAATACTCCTCCTCATTTTGTCTTTTAGTGAAAAAGACAAGGGCGTATTGATTTTTTACACAATAAATGCTTGTTTACATAATAAATGCTATGAGCATTTAAGTATTTTGAATTATATATATATATATATATATATATATATATATATATATATATATATATATATATATATATGGATCAGGTTCAAACGACAACCATTTCAACACACATATAGACAACGTGTTTTGTCTTATATGGGCAAAAATGTTTGGAATGGGCTGATTTTTTGTGAGGATGATCTCTGTGGTGAGGAGATCATCCTTGCCAAAAATCAGCTCATTCCAAAACTTCTAGACCGTCCAATTTTTATTGAAAAATTATAGACCGTCCAATTTTTGTAAATCAATTTTGATGGGGTTACAAGTTTTGGAATGGGATGATTTTTTGCCAGGATGATCCCCTCATCACAGAGATCATCCTCACAAAAAATCAGCTCATTCCAAACATTTTTGCCCATATAAGACAAACACGTTGTCTATATGTGTGTCGCAATGTGTGTTGCAGGAACCCGACCCTATATATATATATATATATTTTTGTAGTAAATGCTTTGGCAATAAATGACAACATAATAAATGCATTTATTAATGGCATAATAAATGTATTTATTGAGTAAAAGACTAACAAGTTCTTGTCTTTTTTACTATTGGGAAAAAAGAGTGTTGGACAATGCTAACGTTCCATGAGGTTTTAGACATTAGCATTCCCATATATATATATATATATTTGCTTGATGGGGTGAGTGGTTAACAGTTAACATTATTATAAGAAGGGGTTTGAATCTAAGACCATGGGAACAACCTCCACAGGGTTTTACCACGAATTAAGGTCTTACCACACATATATAGACACACAAACATACAAAGGCGCCCCCCGCCTAGGGGCTGGCCTAGGTGTTAGATGGCCTGTGAAGCTTTGTCTACACTGGATAAGATAGCCTCTGGGTCATCTAATTTAGTTGAACAATCAGCAACCACTCTATTTGGGGTTTTTCTTGTGGAAGAAGGAAATGATTTGAAGGTTAGCATATTTCCTTCTTATAGAAACAACTTGAAATCATTGGTGTTACCTATTAGAAGAAAAATTGTCTGATATGTATTTATATTCAGCAGCTCACCTATGTATTTATTTTTAATGGAATAAGGAAAGTGTGTGTTAAAGGTCTCCCATTAGATCAACTGAAAACCATTGTTTGTGTATTTATGATAGCCTTGTTTGGTGGGGGATCTGCATTTTCGTAAATTTAGTGTTCTAAAATTAAATTACCAATCTTGATTGAAAAAGTTAGCAAACTTTCTATAATATTCAAATTCTCCAATACATAGAGCTGCAACACCCTTTCATAGTTTTATGCCAGTGGTTAAAGAAGCATTTGGGGCTACTCAAGAGGACTCACCTTGAGATGAGGCGGAAGGAGACCACCTCTAGGCCTGACGCCCCTCCCCCTCCCCCTCCCCCACCCCCTCCTCCCTCAATAGGTGAATATCTAATACATGTATGTGTCAATGGGCTGTTGTCTAGACCCTCAACATGTCATTAAACATGCTCTGGTGTCACCCTCCTCTGGTGTGTTGCCCCGTCGTTCTTAAGTTCACACAGCATCACGGTATAAACATCCGCCAATGATGAATGTCATCTTCTCCTCATACTCCAGGGGGGAGTGCCTGAATTAAAATGAATGATCTCTACTGTCTATACCTGATAGGATACTGCTATACTTTTTTTATTATGCTGACCTTTCTATTGGCGTTAGTTGTGCCAGGTTTCTCTTTAAAAATTTCTTGTGAGGTTCACGTTGAATCTAAATAGAATTTATATTGTTCAAACAAATATAACGGGGCTCTCTCTTTACAAATATTTTTACAATTTAAGTGAAATTGAAACCCTATTTCTCACCAATTTTACATTCAACGAGAAGTGAAAAGCATGATTGCCCTGTTACTTTTAAGTTAATTTTTTTTTTTTTTTTATTGATTGTAAGTTTAAAATTTTCTTCTATGTGAATGTTGAATAACTATTTTCTTAATTCTGTTGTTTCTTGTCACACTCTTGCAGAAGCTGTCGAACTACTCCATAGGAAAGTTCCTAAAGATTTACACTGGTCATGTCAATAGAGTATACTGTATAACATCCACATTTTCTGTTACAAACGGTAAGTATATTGTTAGTGGGTCGGAGGATCATTGTGTCTACATATGGGATCTTAAGTTGAAAAATGTGCTTCAGAAACTGGAAGGCCACACTGATACTGTCATCTCTGTGTCATGCCACCCCACTGAGAACAAAATTGCTTCTGCTGGCCTTGATAATGATAGAACAGTGAGGATCTGGGTTCAAGATGCATGACACGTCACTTGGGATTCCTGTAATAAAAAAAAAATTAGATAGTTTATCAAAATTGTCTCATTTCAAGTGTATTTTCATATTTGATGTTTCCACAAATACATGATTTATTCTAACCAAAATATAGAGATGACGAACCAACGTCATGGTGCTTGGTTGGGTCTTGTAGAACCAAATTCCAGACTTCACTGGGAGGATTGGAAACAAATGTGAACTTGATTGACAGAGTTTGAAGATGATTCACTTTTTTATTTTATTTTTTGGAAGTTAATCGAATTTTTGTTTTTTGATGTCACAAGGTGAGCCCAAGGACCTTGAGTAAGACTAGTCGGACTCTTAATAATAAATATTTAATATGTTCTAAACAATTGATTTTTTTTTTCTTTCTATTTAAAAGGGTTTTCTAAATAAATTACATAATCATTGGTGCTTAATTGCTAATATTTTTCATTATAATTATTAATTTGAGAAGATAAAAGGACAATATCTGTTTAAGAAAAGAAAGAAGTACTTAATCAATAAGTAGAGGGTTGTCCAGCTGAATCAATGTTCCTATCAAACAGAGCTCCAACGGATGTTCATAATTGATTTCGAGGCCATTGGAATTATGGTTAGTGATAAGTCCTACTAATATTTCATTTAAAATAATTTCTAATGAATCACTTAAATATCATATACCATTATTTACTTTATAGGTACTAGGTTGGTAGGTAAGACATAAAGTAAGGTCAATGAGAATTCTTTGATCCGAGCTGAAGGGAGGCCCTGAAAACCCAAATTTCTGAATCCTCAAATTGGTTGCACCAAAAGAAAATTTGATCCAAGATGCTGATAATGGCTCCTTGAACGGCTAATTTCTTGATGAATTGATAGCTCCTTCCATAAGTCTCAATGGAAGACAAAAAATGATGTGTATTCGAGGATCAGGTGATAATAGAAAATTTCAAGACATCTTACTTAACAGAAGGAATAGCTGATTATGAACCCAATATATAGGATAAGGCGTAGTGGTGGTGATAAGGTTTGTGTTAGATTGGCATAGATGGTGACAATGATGACGATAATCTTTGGGCTTACGCTTTGATGTCGTTCGCTCCAAAAACATGCCAGAGGACATATTAGACAGTTCAACTAATCCCTCTCTCTCTCTCTCTCTCTCTCTCTCTCTCTATTTATAACGGGGTGTCCCTGAGGAAATATTTCTCATATTAGGTATCGAACACAACCTACAGACTCTCACCACTTATTGGATTTGAAATTGCCATTGAGCCACCCGCTTGAGGTTAAAATATAGCTTTTCATTCTTGTGATCCATCATTTTAGATGCCTTTGAATTGCATACATGATCAAAATATTTATATTATCAAACAACATACTTGTTCATGATGGAGAGTTTACAGAAATGAAAGAAGAGATAGCAACTCAGTTTGCCAACAACCATTTTGATGTTTTTTAGATCATTGGCTCTTTCTTAAACCAAATGTATCCTCAATACCCTTTGTCACTTTTTTCCTTCGCTCCGTAATCATATCTGAATATGCCTGTGAAAAAAAAAAAAAAGGAAAATTATGACTTGTCTTCATAGTATCTTTGCTAAAAATAATAACGGCAAAATCAACTTCCCAAACACTCTGAGCTATTAAAGAACAGAAAATAGAGAAATATAAAATAATAGGCGATGCATGGATGAACTCATGGAGTGATTGTGCATGCTTATGTAACAAAGACCGGACATATCGTTAGTGTTATTCTGGCATGAAGTGTTAGACAAAATGAACCCCAACTAGAAACCTGTTTCAACGCACTCCCACACAGTTTATTCTGTATATTTGGTATAGTTCTACAATATTTTATTTCATGGTAAGTATACAACATGGAAATAATCCATTTTTGTAAAGATGTACTCATCGAAATCACATAAACAACATATAAAATAATAACTGTAAACAAAATATTTGAGTATAATTAAGATTGGTTTGAAAATGAGTATTGTCATGTGTTTGACACATGGTTACGATATTATGTCCTACAAAGAATTTTTTTAGAAGATGGACTGACCTCGTATTACAAATTCCCATTTCAGTTTATTCTAATATGATTCGTATATATTTAAAATATTTTATTCCATGGCAAGTATAAAGCATAGAAAGAATGTTTTTACCGAGATGATTTTCATTGAAATCATATAACATCATATAAATAATAGCTAATACAAAATATTTGAATAAAATTAAGATAAAAAGTGATATGTCAGGCATGTCCTTACAATATAGTGTCCGACAAGGCAAACTTTCAGAAAATGGACTAACCTTTATATTCTTTCTAGATAGATTACTCCAGTTTTTTTAAGTCGGTAAGAACAAGAAAAATATCTTTTTGTTCTTCAAATAACAAGGTCCCCCAAACTTGATCCTGAACCCATATTTTAAATAGTCAGTAAACACCAGCCAACACAACAACTTGTTATAATCTAAGTGGATCCCTTGCGCACCTTTGGATTGATTAGATTTATCTGTCCTTGATTCCTTAGTCAAGTTGACATTAAAAAAATCACGAGTTCATAGAATCACTTCCTAGTATAGGTCATTAATGTCTGAAATTTGAAAGTAGAAATAAGTAGAAAACAAAGAAGAAAGGAGAAATTAGAGAGAGAGAAGAGAGAAAAGGAGATCGTGAATTAACTCTTACGTCTCTAGGAAATTATTATTTATATTAAGATAATTTGAGAGTGACAAAATGCCCCATACAAAGACAGCAAATACTTATAACTCCATAATGGTAGAGTAAAAGACTAATCTAGCCTTACAACACTCCCCCTCAAGTTGGTGCATAGGTATCCACCATGCCCAACTTGCCCAAAATACCATGAAGTTGAGGATTGTAACGCCTTTGGTGAGAATGTATGCAAGTTGATCTCCTGTTTTCACAGATAGTGTGCAAACAATACAAGGCATAACCTTCTCTCTAATGAAATGACGGTCAACCTCTAATATGTTTGATTTTGTCCTGTTGAACTGAGTTTTGTGCAATACCGATTGCTACTTTGTTATTACAATACTACTTCAACGTACCCTCTACAGGAAAACCAAGCCCTTTAATAATAGTCCTTAACCATAACATCTGACACACTCCATTTGCCATATCCCTAAACTCTACCTCTGCACTTGACTGAGTTATTCTATTTTTTTACTTCTCCATGTTACCAGGTTACCTCCCAACATGGTCGAATCTCCTGATGTAGATCTCATATTATCTAGAGATCCTGCCCAATCCGCATCAGTGTAAACTTCTATCCTCATGTGTTTATTATTCTTAAATAACAAGCCCCTACCAAGAGAGGATTTTAGATAACTGAAGATATGATGTGTTTCTAATAGACGTTATGTGTGAGGAGAGTGCATATATTGGCTTATGACACTAACTGCATAAGCGATAACTGGACATGTGAGAGAAAGATAAATTAGTCACCCAACGAGATGCTGGAACATACCAATATTCTATAGAGGTATCCATAGGAGCATCATGAACTGGAGATGGTCCTGGTTAATTAAATTTCTGGGATCGACCAACCAAATCCATAATGTTCACATTTAAATTTACCCATAGTGGGATTCCCCTTACCACTGATTTTTTTATCCCCACTCCTATTAGTCCACTGCAGGGCTGAAACGAAACTAAAGCAGATTTATCATTGGTAGGTACTTGGATCATATTAGATCTTCTACTGTCCTCACTCTGGACATAGAATTACACCTGGTTAAGGGATGCCATATCATCCCTACTGAGAATCTGAACCTGAGTTAACTCAAACATTGGATTAAGTCCTGCGAGAAACTCAAATATCCTATTCTGCTCAATCGGCTTCTTGTATGGTTCACCATCTCCTAAACAATGAGGCCAAAACATCTAATAATGATCTAGTTTCTCCCAATTTTCCTCTACCTTCGATGTATATCTTTGCTGACTGAGACCATTCCAAGTAATACTTACCATCTAACTTCACTATGGTAATATGCATACACTTGATTAGAGGATACTGAACCACCTGACATAACTTCCCAACTATTAGTAGTGGACATCAATGCTCCTGAAAACAAATCCAATACTTATTTCTACAAAGCACATTCCTTAATAGTGCAACCACACTCAAAATAACAACTATTTGACACAAAATAGTCTTTGGAGCTGCCACACTTGGGACTGATCTGCACAAAACAGCATCTGAGACCAAGAACTTTGATCAAACAATGGTTTACAACCCAACAAAATAGAAATAGACCCACCAGACATTGGTTGACCACCAAACACATAAAACAACTCTACAAACTGATGGCATAGAACTTGTAGAACTATTTTTGTAGAATTTTTTTATAGGTACTATTCATGACATTCCAGTAGAAATAAGTAGAAAAAAAAAAGAAGAAGAAGAAGAAAAGAGAAAATAGAGAAAAAGAAGAGCGAAAAGGAGATCATGAATTAACTATCATGTCTCCAGAAAATTATTTTTATATAATTATATTAAGATAAATTGGGAATGATAGAAATGCCCCCATACAAAGACTGAAAATACTAATAACTCCATAATGGTATAGTAAAAAACTAATCCACCTTTACAACAGATTTTAAGCTTAAAATTTTAAACTCGTACATTTTATTCTTTTTACGCAAACTGCACTAAGAGAGTTCATGGATCCACCACGATTCATCTAAACCTTTTCTAGAAAAGTAGAGGTAGCTACATTATTTTCATCACAAACTATTTTAGTTAGTATATACACCAAATAAACCACAAGGACCTATCATGAACTCCCATTGCCATCACTCTCAACCTTCAAGATCCCATTTAAAACTGAAATTTTAACGGGGCTAGTTAACTCCTCAATTGTCAAGTCCCCAAAATAGAATATTATTTCCCCCTTAAAAGAATATTTGTTAGACTTAGTTCAACAAATGTTATAAATCACTAATTTAAGCTAAACAAGTGATGTACAAAAAATGTAAAGTAGATGCTTCTACAAAGAAATAAAGCATAGACAAGCGGATGATTTCAAACCTTAGGATATGCATACAGAAAGATATACCACCATGCAAAAATCAAAGAGAGAACAATTGCAGTGGCTACTACTGAGTGCAAGATGATCCAGCTACAAGCAATCACCGACACTCCAGTAAGTGTGATTGTCCATGGCTGACACCTGGAAAAATAGAACTGCCAAGGTTCAATCGAATACCAATACAAATTCAGACAGTTTTTTTTTTTTTTGGGTTCTATGATAATTTAGTCAATTATGAAGATAAAACTTTCATTCTTCATCTTACAAAAGCTTAAGTTGTAGTCCAACGTGAATCTTGTCTTTCAAACTTTAAAACTCAAGAAATTATGTCAAACACATCAACACAAATGTGGATTTTATTAAAGAACACAATGACAAAGCAGATAACAGATAGATGAGAACCATCAGAAACTACTCCTCATTTTTCTTTATCTTGTAAGTTTATATGTACAAAGAATATGACGATAGTGTTTGGGTCATATTTCTGACTGTCACCCTTAAAGGATGAACTAATAATTATAATGACTGAATTGGGTTTTCTGATAGGGATAATCATGTCCTTATATCTTACTGAAATGTGAAAATATTGGCATAAATCAAGAAACCCAATTAAACCAGGGGAAAAGAAAACCTTTTTTCAGAGTCACCAAGCTGCCAAACAGCCCCAATTCCAAATTCAAACACCATTTAAACTAGTAAGCTGCCCTCCAAGCAAAACCATTACAATTACTACTCTGAAAATACCCATTACAAAAATAACATTAAAAATTAGAGAAATTAAAGAAACACCATTTAAAACATTGAGAAATAAGTGAAAAACTTTTTCAGTCACAAAGCCAAACAACCTCAATTCAAAATTCAAAATTCAAAAAACACCATTTATATTTGTAAGCAGTCCAACAAGCAAATCCAATACTACAAGTACTACTCTGAAAATATCCATTACAGAAATAACATTAAAAATTAGAGAACTTAAAGACACCCATATTAAAACACTGTAAAATAGATGAATTTCTCCCCTCTCCCCACAACACCAAAAAGAAAAATAAAATAAAATAAAGTGAAAAATCAATAACAATCGAATAAATGAATTTCAACTAAAAATAGAAGATACCCATCAAGGGAAAAGCTCACCATGAAGGTTTAGTGTCCCAAACAGAGTCGTATTCGAGAGAGAGGTAGTTAAGATAACCATCCATATCATCGACCACGCCATTTTCATCCAAGAACTGAGATTCGTACGAGTCATTCTTGTTGCTTCGAAGAACTACAGATTGGTTGCAGAAATTTGTTGATGGAAACTTAATTGAAGAGATCTTAGGAGAAAAAATCGGATTTGAGAGATGGGTTTTTAATGAGGATTGATGAAAGTGTTTTAGTCGGGAAGGAATCGAGAGTGGGAAGAGAGATAAAGCTCCCATTTTTAACTGAAATATCGTTTCGGTTCTCTTTAGCCAATAAAACAGAACGAATGTATTATAGGAAAGTTGGACCCTCTTTGGTACGACTCAACGATCAGATCCATATCTGACCGTTTGATTACATACTCTCAAGATAACATTTTTGACCACAATAAATTCTGATGAGACTTCATTATTTGGATGGTCAGAGATTGAGAGATGAAAAATATGAAGAAGGGCTCCTGTTTGGACATCGATAAGATAGACCCTAGTGTAAGTTTGTATTGTACTACCTAAATAAAAGCCATTGGATATGGAGAAATGATGTAATAGACATTTTGATGTGATCTTGATTATCAAAAAGCCTTCAATGATTAATCTAGCTTTACTTCATTTAAATTGAATTCCAACATTTTCAGATTGAGCGCATCGGATTTGGGGCTTTGGTTTTAGAAGACTCTTCAATGATTGGTGATTATTTCCCAGGAAATTATTCTGATCAACATCTTGGCTCAAGGACTAACTTTATATTCAATTTTTATTCCATGTGTGAAATAAAGAAGCAACAAACAAAATAAAATAAAATAAGAATTTACATGATTCGACAGTATGTCTATATACACGGATCATAACAAGAATAATCACTATTTTTTTCTTTGATTTTAAAATCCTAGAAATCTCTATTTATAAAATCGAGAGTTGCTCAATGTATCTATCTCCCAAAAATAGAAACCACCCCAAAATAGAAGAAAATCCCTTAAAAAAATATTACATCATTCCTATCTTTTTAGTAATCCAAAAAATTTGGTCTGGGACACCGTCCTTGATCCCCTGAGTAGGGGACGCTGCCCCTTACAACCTCACAAGTTTGTGTACCGCCAATAGAATACAAGGCATTCACACAACACCATGTGCAAAGCTAATGATTAAGTAGTTAATTGGTCATGGTGCAGTGTTCTTTTGCATGAAACTTGTGGATCCATTTCATTTATCTTCAAAGGAATGAGTTTAAAGGTGTGTTCTTTGAAGATTTATTGTCGATGGCACAAATAATTTACACATAAGATGCATTATTGTTGCACCAATAGGTGAAATCTAAGGCCATTTCTAGCTACACAAAGTGCGTATGGCATTCTAAGGTTTGGAGGTTACGAAAGAGTCGACCCATTGGTGGTGTTGCTTCACTTTGATCATTTTCTAAGATCGCTATCAAATACACTCTTTTCTTCTCTTTGCCCATCATTCCTAATTCAAGTGAACTACAACAAAAGAGCCATATTAGCTATGATATATTTATCTTTTTCTTTTCGATTTTCATTTTCATTTTATTTTTCTATCCGATCATCACCAATCGAAGGATGATGCTCTCCAACAGAAATTTTTACTGCACCAATGCCCCCCTTTCATCTCCTTATTATTATTATTATTTTCTTTTTTGGTAGATAAATCAAATTTATCAAATAAAAACAAGAACAAACAAAGGAGGTCATGCAGACCAACCTCAAGTATCCAAAACCCAAATAAAAAGAAAACGAAACTAAAAACTCCCTCCTGAGCCATTGGAACAAACCATCTTCAAGAACCCTCTGAAGTCTCTATACAGCTTACACAAAGAAACGAATCCCTAAAATGTAGATGATAACGTTTGAAATCAATGATACCATATGATCGGCAAGCAAAAGCAATGATGGAACCACAGATTATGTTTTATCAAAGAGTCATGCTGGGGTGACACAAACAGAGACACAAGGTGACACATGACGTGCACATTACCATAGATGCTTTTCCACAAGATACGAGTAAAAAGAATCTACGGTTATGTGCGCACCACTGTGTCTCCGTTTGTGTCATTCCACCATTTTCCTTTACCGAATCATTCTCCACAGAATTTTCAATGGAGGAAAAATAATCAAGTTAAGATATTTCCAAATAAAACATTTACAAATTACAATAATCAATTAAAAGAATAGTGGTGATTTTTTGACACATGCCCCCTGATATGGCATGGGTTAGAACCATAGATTTTTCCCTCGGGATACACAACTGTACATCCCCGTTAATATGTGCAGTTGTGTATCCCGAGAAAATTATATATGGTTCTAGCACATGCCACGTCAGGGGGACATATGGGAGCATCAGAAAATCATTATTCTTAAAAGAAACTATATCATTATAATCTGATACGTATCTACTTAGATCGAAGCACAAAAATTAAAAGAAAAAGAAATCTGAAATCTTATTCTGGAAAAGTTATTTGTTTATCATTTTTAAAAGATTCTGGTTACAAATAGAATTTTAAAACATAATGCTCATTTTGACAATAATACCCTTTTGTAATTCTAATAAATTGTTAACCGAAAAACATAACATGTTATGCATAATGAAACCATCCACACATTTAATTTCGATTTCTAACACATCAAATACCCCAAAAGTATTGTTTTCAATTTGAATTCATACTTGAGAAATTATATTCCAACAAGCTAATACTCAAACAATAAATAATCATTCATTTTCTAGTTGAAAAATATAGGATTTTCGAACACGAAACGAGAGAAAGGGGAGAGACTTTGACAACACAGTTGTAGAGGAAGGAGAGGTAGAAAAGAAATGAGAAGTAGAAAAATTAAAAATAAGGGTTTTAAGGTTCGTATAAACAAAGGATAAGTGATAGAAATCAGGGTTTTGATGAGGGTATTTTATGAATAAAAAAAAAAATCAAATTTCAGAAGTTTCGTCCAACATCCCTCCATCGCTGGGTCAAAACTTTTGAATTTTGGTTCTGAAGTCTGAAATCTGAACCAAAACAAACGGAATTAAAACTTTTAAAGTCTGAATTTTAAAGGTGGACCACTTCCATTCAGACTTCAGAAGTGTTACCAAACACACACTAAGAAAGAAATAGAGAAAAAGATTAAGAATGATCTCGTTCGACGGAGATCAGACCTCCAAAGTTATCCAGTTCGAGATGGTTAGTCTCCAAAACCATCTCGAAATCCAATAGGTCTCAATCATTCTCTCAACAAGAATGATCCTCATGAAACCCGTTCTATTTAACTAATTTACCCTCATCACGAAACTAGCCCATGCAACCCTATGCACTATAATTACTCTACTCCCTTTCTCCCATATAGGCACATAACATAATCAAATCAAATTGCTCAAGTTATTCGAGAAGGGGAAAGAGGAAAAAATTAATGGAATGAGTTGCAAATCATAATTTCAGTGTAATTCAAGCAGATAAAAATCACTCACTAAAAATATTTGTTAGCACTCAAAGATGACGAATACACATCTACTCATTCCTCCAAGTATACAAAATCAAAAAGTTGTGATGAGAATTGCTATAAAAGTTCCAAGCAATCAAGAATACTTGATTAAAGAATAAGAAGACGGGACAATGGATCATATCATTAGAGTTGTAGGACCGCAGAAGAAAAAAATAAGTTGAATAGCAAAAGATGGCATATAAGGTTTCAAGGAGAAAACATCTCAAAGATAATATCACATCAAGAGCATGTCAAGAATGCGAAATCAAGTCTAATTGTAGGAGAGACATAAGAGAGTAACATATAGGAGATGTTGCAAACACGAGTTAAGGCTCGTGTAAATGATAACTTATATAAATTCTGGTTACTTCGGGTAGTTGAAGATCTCACAAACATGTTGAAGGTAATACTTCCCTCGTTCTTTTGTCATTCCACTATGTTGGAGCACATTCAAATAAGAAAGTAGAATTCGAAATTTCTATTAAAATCTCAGCATTTCATCATGGTTTCCAGAATTTAATATGGGTGCGAATTCTCATTTTTGGCTAGAGTTTTCATCCCCACTTTAAACAAATACAATTGACAATAAGAGACTAAATTTTCTCTTGGGCATAGAAACAAAAGGACCTAATATATGCTGCCCAACACAATCTGTAATCTATGGAACATGCAATGCAACCATGTAAATATCCATTCCTTGACAACACAAGTAGTATTGAACTTGTAGAAATCAATCGGATTCATAACCCCACAAATTCAATGTTCTTCTTTCAAGGCCAAAGAACACTAATGAGAGGATAAAGCCTTCAACGAAAACCCCAGTAATTAGTAGGTATGATGGATTGGATCCCAAACAAGTAATTCATCACCAAAAGAACGGGTATCATCTAAGAAGGAGCCATTCCGAATCCATAACCCCTAGACTAACATTTTTCCAAAGCCAAAAGGGCACCACTACAAGGACGATATTTTTTTACCTTTCTTTTTAATATTTTAATATTTTATTTGATAAATAACTCAAAGAAGATCTTACTGCAGTACATCTTGAACAGTACAGTGTATTGGTTCCATGTGATCCACAGTTAAAAGCTATGAAGCAACCACAGACAATGTTTTAGATCCATTAACCAATTCAATAAAGAAAAAAAAAATCAACTTAAAATATCCCCACATTATAGCATTTACAACAATAAATTAAAAGAAACAATATCATTTCTAAACAAATCACATTGATTGACTGAATCAAGAGAAAAAAGAAACAAAAGGGCCCACTTACATATCACAATTTCAGTATAATTCAAGCACATTGTAAACAAAAATCACACTTACTAAACATATTTGTCAGCACTCTAACAGGAAGAATACACCTCTACTCATTCCTCCAAGCATGTAAAATCAATGAGAAACCAAGACCTTGTAATTGTGAATCTCTAAATGATTGTGAGCATGACCAAGATAATGTAGAAGGGTCCGAAGAGGTGCTACTTGCCCACAACTTCTCAACCGAGAGACAAGTCTGGAACATGAAAACCGCATTTCCCAAAGCTGAGCCAAAGAGCCAACTATGAACATCCCAAAACACCTCTACAGGAAGCCCATCGACCAAGATGGTTTGGTTACCACGGAATTTCCACTTGAGCCTCTTTACTTGCATCACCGTCTTACTATCAATGCGGATCAAGAGACATGGGTCACTAAGGCCAACCGTATCACATTCAATCGTAATGTTGTGGATCTGCCCATTGTCGTAGAATTGAGCCTTGGTGCCATAAAACTTCTTTCCAAAAATGTTCTCCCTTTTCGAAATAAAAATGGCGTTAGGAGGAACGGGAGCCACATTGGTCTTTTTCGATGCTTCCTTGGTCAAATCCCCAAGTAGTAGAACCATCTCCCCATCAAAAACGACAGCCAAGTAGAATCCCCCCAATGGTTCGGGCCCCAATCCAAATTTTGCCGATGAAAGGTCCCAATATACATCAATTTTACTTGTATCGGCTGCTAAACTCTTAGACCCTTTTCTTTTAGAGAACAATTGAGGTTTAACATCGACTTTACAGAGGCATTGGTTTGTCGAATCATCGATTCCAACACTAAGGCATTGACCCATCAAATTCTTGCTCCATGTAACATTAATCAAGCAAGACCGACCACGTAATCTACTCTGATAAACACATGTTACCAAATTATGTGCAGTTTTACTAATACTCGACGAAGAATCAGCAACTTGAACTCCATTTTCACCAAAACAAGAAGTGAAATCTCTCATCCTGATACCAAGAACACAAATTTCTCCTTTCTTTTTAACTCTAGTACACTCCAATCTTTATTTCACACCAAAGATTTGAACCGAAACTCAAAATTACAAAAAACAGGAGAAGAGAGGGTGGTTACCTTACCTCAATCAATTAAAATGAAATCAACAACCCATGTCCCAAATTCTTCAGAAACTGCTTCTCAAGGCTTGATGTGATCTGGGTATTTAGTTTCTTTTATGAATCTCCTTCACAGACTGAGAAATCAGCCAAGTTCAGACTTCAGAGAGAGGACAACTGGACAAGATCCCTCCTAAATCAGAGACAAATTTGTGGAAAGTTGGCAACTTTCTTTCACTATGAGTATCTCTGATTAGAGTTAAATCTAACTCTAAAATAACCAAACAAAGATTTCTAAGGATTAAAAATGAAGCACAGAGAAAAAAGAACAGAGAGTCAGAGACAGATTAAGAAGAAATGATCAAAGCAGCTTCAGATGAAGAAAATAACAAATGGGTATGAAAGGAAAGACCGGTTTTACAACATTTCTCTCCTGAGAGATTGAGAGGGAGATCCATCTCTCTCAATTTACAGAGATAAATCGTTAAAAAAACCTTCCCTTGACCTGGACATGAGTCCACATGCGTTTGAGTTGAGAAACCAAAGCTATGATGCCAAATTTCGCACTCAAGACTCGTGAAGCACATTCTTTTGAGTCAACGATTTGAATATGAGACCATGGACCATGAATATCAATGGATCGGATCAGGTCTAAAATCCGATCCGTTTGGACCAATAACTTCGGATCGGTTTTGGATTAACCTATGTGTTTAAATATATGAAGTTTACTTGTGCTTTATATGTTAAATTGGATTGATTTGATCTGATCCAATTCGATTGATATCAGATCGAAATTTGGAACCCAATACAAGGATTCGATAAACCCGATCCAACAAGATTCCCATTTGATTTTTATCAGATTGGCTCCAAGTCTGATACAATCCTTAATGGATGATCCCAAATCAAATCGATCCATCGACTACCCTAAGAATAGAGATACAATCATGGTTGAAGACTTGACCAATTCAACCAGAGTTATAAACAAAACCTAGCAGGCCACTATGAATTCCTAATATAAAATCAAACACCCTTGACTTATAGATTACAATATTTCACTATATTTATATTCAATTTGTTCCTCAATAATTTTATTCCTCTATTTAATTTGTTTAAAGTCATGTATTCTATTAATACGAATGTATTCAAATACCCTCTCTGGACTTTTTTTTTTTATACTTTTTTTCTTTTAATTTTTAATTTTAATTGTTTTTTTAACTTCCACATCTGGGTGTTCTTATCTCTCTTACTTTCAATTCATTTAAATGGTTTTTAAAATTTTAACCATTTATTTTATGTTATAGTTTTTTTTTTTTTTTTTTTTCATTATAATAGCTGTAATTCATTTTTGAGTCGTGATAAATATTCATTTTTGATTGAGTCAAAAAAATGAGCAATCGGTTCCATCTCGGAGAATCCTCTGGCCACTACACTATTTGTATATAAATTATTATAAAAAGTTACTATTGTACCCTTAGGAGTTGAATTGAGATGATATTTTACTCTATAATTAATATTTATTATTGCTATAATTTTTTTTTTATAATATACTCATTGATTTTGTGAAAAAAGAAACAATAAAATTGAACTCTATATGACTACATTGAATTTGTGAAAAAAACAAACCATTAACTGTGGCCACCAATGTTGTTGGGTTGTTAGGCTTAACCATGACTTGCCTAATGTTTGCTATGTGTCGCATTCAGGAGGAAAAGGGGATTATATCTACAATTCTACACCTTAGCTGGCCATTAACTCATGATTGGGAGTTGGGACCCACCTCTCTCTCTCTATTATTTCTCTCTTTGAAGCGGATCCTCTATGGCGCAACATTCGTGTAACACTCTCTCATGGATGAGAGAGACCGATAGTTTAAGAAAAATACCCATTAGGAGTTAGTTGAGATGGTAAGACATGACTGAATTTGCTTTTAGGTTGTGACTTAGAGTCTTCGAATGCCCCTCCATGTAAAGTAACTATTTATCTACTGTAACACGTGACAGGATGGGATGATACATGCGATCCCAAATTTGAAAATCATAAATCTTTATTCCTCGGGATACATGATTCTTTTGAGATACACATTTCATGGGGAAGTGCAACCTAGTATCAAGAGGAGCACAGTCATGTCAGGATAGTCAATTGAGTTTATCACGCGGGGTAATCAGATTATCACGACTCTTGGAGTTATATGTATCTTCAAACCTTTAAAGGTATTATCTTTATCATTATTGTGTGAATTATAAGACGTGACCCTAGATAACATTGCATGGAAGAACAAGATTTATGTTTAGTAAAGATCTTTATTATTCTATGATCCGTACTCTTTGAACAATCCCTTTATCACTGAAAAAGGTCTTATATATGTGTGGTGATAATTGGACTCCCCCACGTGGCATACTCAAAATATTCTCTTGACGTGGCATGTGCCAGAACCATAGATTTTCTTTCATCGGGATATACAACTGCATAAAGTCTATGGTTCTAACACATGCCACGTAAAGAGAGTATTTTGAATATGCCCCCAGAGGGGGTGTCAGAATATCATTCCTCCTTATATATTTGACTCTAAGCCAACTACTTTAAAGGGACAAAATCATGTTTAGTAAAGTTAAATTAAAGAAAGATGGCTACTAGGACTAACCCCGTGCCCCTGCCTCTCATTTGTGGCATGATTTGGAAAATACTCTAAACATCGAGTAATAATTTTTTTCTATCATATGCCCTACTTTTGAATTAAAGTATTAGAGGAGTACCTGATGTACCAACATAAGTTGATATATATAGGATTGGGATCCGTTGACTCCTAAGAATGACTCATGAAAAAAAACTCTTGATCCCAACATTTAATTTAATCACAAAATCCAATGGTTGAGATTTATGAGTATCTTGATAATACAAATCTCGGAGATACTTATCACGGAGATAAATCTCAACCATTAGATTTTGCATTTAAAGGGTTGAGATCATGTGTTTTTTTCATGAGTCATTCTTAGGAGTTAAGGGATCCTGACCTTACCTGTTTTGGTCCTGTTCGGCACCCTACACTTTACCCTACGTGTTTTGTCCTACATGGGTTAGAAGTTTTGGAATAGGCTGATTTTTTATGAGGATGATCTCTATAGTGAGAGATCATCATCACCAAAAATCAGCCCATTCCAAAACTTCTAACCCCATCAAAAATGATTTACAAAAAATGGACTGTCCACAATTTTTCCACTTGTAAACATGAGGCTAGAAATTTTGGAATGGGCTGATTTTTGGTGAGGATGATCTTCTAATCATAGAGATCATCCTCACCAAAAATCAGCCCATTTCAAAACTTCTAACCCATGTAGGACAAAACACATTTGTTAAAGTGTAGGATAAAACTTAGGGTGTTGAACATTTCCCTATATATATATATATATATATATGGGGGGCGTTCAAGGGCCAACTTTTTAGCAAACTTTTTGGCAAAACATTTTTCAAAACATAGGTTAGAGGTTTTGGAATGGGCTGATTTTTGGTGAGGATGATCTCTACGGTGAGGAGATCATCATCACCAAAAATCAGCCCATTTCAAAACTTCTAACCCCATCAAAAACAGTTTATAAAAAATGAACGGTCCACGATTTTTCAACTTATAAACATGGGTTAGAAGTTTTGGAATGGGCTGATTTTTGGTGATGATGATCTCCTCACCATAGAGATCATCCTCACCAAAAATCAGCCCATTCCAAAACCTCTAACCTATGTTTTGAAAAATGTTTTGCCAAAAAGTTGGCCCTTGAACACCACCCTATATATATATATATATATATATATATATATATATATATAGGGAAATGTTCGGGCACCCTACGCTTTACCCTACGTGTTTTGTCCTACATGGGTTAGAAGTTTTGGGATGGGCTGATTTTTGGTGAGGATGATCTCTATGATTAGAAGATCATCCTCACCAAAAATCAGCCCATTCCGAAATTTTTAGCCCCATGTTTACAAGTTGAAAAATCGTGGACCGTCCATTTTTTGTAAATCATTTTTGATGGGGTTTGAAGTTTTGGAATGAGCTGATTTTTGGTGAGGATGATTTCCTCACCATAGATATCATCCTCACCAAAAATCAGCCCATTCCAAAATTTCTAACCCATGTAAGACAAAACACGTTTGTTAAAGTGTAGGGTAAAACTTAGGGTGGAGAACGGGACTCATATATATATATATATATATATATATATATATATATGAATCCAAATCTATTGAATTATTCATGGTACAATCTTTTGCATCCTAGGTATCCTCGTCCCATGATTTAACTTAGTTATTCTTGTAGCATTCAAATTGAATGACGAATGGAGAGTCAATTTTGAAATTTTCCATCCTGCATCCACTCCCTAAGTATAAGCTTCAATAGTAATGAACACACAAAGGTGGCATGAGCAGAGAAATGTCTATAAATTTATTCAGTTAAATTAATGGTTTGTTATTAGAGTAAATAAAAACAATCATTTCATATGATATGCATCATCCGATCCATCCTCCCTCTACAACTTTTCCATCCGAGTATTGTAATTTGAAATATCAAATGAGAACATAGTTCTTGTAGGAGACTCTTTATTCTTGTTTACTTGGCACAGAAGAGGTGAAGGGTGGGTCTTAAATGATAGAATGTATGGTAAAGAAGCCATATATGTGGCTTGAGATATAAGGGATGTTAGATCTGTTTTTTTTTAAATATGAAAAAAAGAAGTTATTTTCATAAGATCCATGTCTTTAAAAATGAATAGCTACTGAACTCACAATTTTTAAGGTTGAGATTTTATTGTATCGTTGATGTGGCCCTTTTTCAACTATCTAAACCTTGCTACCAAGAGATACAAGATTAATCTTGCATTACAGAGGATCGACCTCTCTCTCTCTCTCTCTCAATTAACTATTATATTAGGGAAGGTTCTTTTATGAAATTGCTCAATTTATTTCCTATTATATATAGGAAGCAATATAATAATTTGTATTGTGATACACCTAATCATTTCTAAAATCAGATCAAATCATTAGAGATTAGGATGAAAAATGAATTGTGATTATCCAATTGTAAGGATTTATCATTATTTTCTATATAAACCCTCTTATGATTCCTATAATGATTAGTAGGGGTGCAACTTGGTTCGGTTTGAAGTCAAATTGGAACCAAACCAATCCAAATCAAATTAAAGTCGGTTTGGTTCGATTCTACAAATTGCTAATATTCTATAAATTGTAAGTAATATTTTTTAATGAAAAAACAAACATAAAATTTCGTATAATAAATCACAAATTTATTCATAAAAAGTCATTAGTTTATTCATAAAAGATCACTAATCTTTGTCCTAATTCCTAAAATAATTCATAATAATTATATATTTATATATTTATTGCATATAGGCGTTCGGTTCTATACAGGTTTGATCCGAGAACCGAATCAAATTGATCGATACTTCATTTTCGTAATCCAGAACCGAATCGCAACTGTTCCAAATCGAACCAAATCATCCCAAAGTTATCGATTTGGTTTGGGTCTCGGTTTGAACCAGACCAAGTAGCACCCCTAATGATTATCATTTATTATTTCACACTAAGAATAATAGAACTTTTAAAGATATTTTTGAACATGATACTCTCACATTTCTGCATCCACACCCGCTCTATGTTTTGGTCTTTAAGGACATACAATACTCAAGTATTTGGATTTCTGGTTTGGGTCCACCCAACTCCTTATACATGGTTTACGTGAGGGCACGGTCCTTTACCCTGGAATGCCAACATTCCACTCGATGTACCCATTGGTAAGACAACTTATTACTAGGATTAATCTCAATGTATGATTGCACCTGAAAAATTAGTGGGAAATGAGTTCCTTTGAAAAACAATTTTCCTTGGAAAGTGAAAATTTTAAGTGTATGATTACATATTTTTCATGAACGTTAATTTTCATTCATTGTAATTTTCCATCCTAGAGAGAAAATGTTTCCCCACCTCACCGTGGGATGCGAAAAATGTTTTCATATGTGCTGAATTTTTTTTCTCTCCACAAAATATGATATAGCGAAATAACTTTGTCAAGTTTCTGACTCGACTCAGTGCTCTCTCTCTCTCTCTCTCTCTCTCTCTCTCTCTTTTGTAAACCCCACAAGAGGAGTCTCTTTGGAGTTAGAGTCGTGACAATTTGACTATCCCACATGGCAAACTCAATTGACTACCTGACCTGAAAATTTTGAAAATCGTAGATCTGCACTCCTCGGGATACATGGTTCCCTCGAGATACACATTTCATGGGGAAGTGCAGCCTTGTATCCGGAGGAGCACAAATCTATGGTTCCCGATCTTGTCACGTCAGGGTAGTCGATTGAGTTTACCACGCAGGGTAGTCAGATTATCACGTCTCTTGGAGTTATATGTATCTTCAAACCTTTTATGGTATTATCTTTATTATTATTGTGTGCATTGTAAGACGCGACCCTAGATAACATTGAATGGAAGAACAAGATTTATGTTTACTAAAGATCTTTATTATTCTATGATCCTTACTCTTTGAACAATCCCTTTATAACTGAAAAGGTCTTATATATATGTGTGGTGATAATTGGACTCCCCCACGTGACACATACTCAAAATACTCTCCTAATGTGAGATGTGCCAGAATCATAGACTTTCTTTCATCGGGATATACAATTGCAATTGTGAATCCCAAGGCATAAAGTCTATGGTTCTAACACATGCCACATTAAGAGAGTATTTTGAGTATGCCCCTAGGGGGTGTTCGAATATCATTGCTCCCTGTGTAGTTGACTAAGCCAACTACTTTAAAGGGACAAAATCATGTTTAGTAAAGTTACATTAAAGAAAGAAGACTACTAGGACTAACCCCTTGCCTCTTCCTCTCATTTGCGGTGTGATTTGGAAAATACTCTAAACATCGAGTTATAATTTTTTTCTATCATGTGCCCTACTTTTGACTTAAAGTATTAGAGGAGTACCTGAAGTACTAGCAGAGAATTGGGATCCATTGACTCCTAAGAATGACTCATGAAAAAAAAAAAACTCATAATCCCAACCTTTAATTTAATCACAAAATCCAATGGTTGAGATTTATGAATATCTTGATAACACAAATCTCGAAGATACTTATATCGAGGATAAATCTCAACCATTGGATTTTGTGATTAAATTAAAGGTTGGGATTATGAGTTTTTTTTTTTTTCATGAGTCATTCTTAGGAGTTGAGGGATCCTGACTCATATATATATAGATAGGGAAATGTTCAACACCAAACATTTTGGCAAAACATTTTCAAAACATGGGTTAGAAGTTTTGGAATGGGCTGATTTTTGGTGAGGATGATCTCTACGGTGAAGAGATCATCATCACTAAAAATCAGCCCATTCCAAAACTTCTAACCCCATCAAAAATGATTTACAAAAAATGGACGATCCACGATTTTTCAACTTGTAAACATAGGGCTAGGAATTTTGGAATGGGCTGATTTTTGGTGAGGATGATCTCTACGGTGAGGAGATCATCCTCACCAAAAATCAGCCCATTCCAAAACTTCAAACCCATGTAGGACAAAAATGATTGGCTAAAATGTTTGGTGCTGAACGGGACTCATATATATATATATATATATATGGGAAATGTTCAGCAACAAACATTTTGACAAACATTTTGGCAAAACATTTTTCAAAACATGGCTTAGAGGTTTTTGAATAGACTGATTTTTGTTGAGGATGATCTCTATGGTGAGGAGATCATCATCACCAAAAATCAGCCCATTCCAAAACTTCTAACCCCATCAAAAATGATTTACAAAAGATGGACGGTTCACGATTTTTCAGCTTGTAAACTGGGGCCAGAAATTTTGGAATGGGCTGATTTTTGGTGAGGATCATCTCCTCACCATAGAGATCATCCTCACCAAAAATCAGCCCATTCCAAAACCTCTAACCCATGTTTTGAAAAATGTTTTGCCAAAATGTTTGTTGCTGAACGGGACCCTATATATATATATATATATATATATATATATATATGCGAAATGTTCAGCACCCAACCATTTACCCATCCATTTTTGTCTTACATGGATTAGAAGTTTTGGAATGGGCTGATTTTTGGTGAGGATGATCTCTATGGTGAGGAGATCATCCTCACATGTAAGACAAAAATGGTTGGGCAAATTGTTGGGTAAATGGTTGGGTGCAGAATGGGACCCTATATATATATATATATATATATGAATCCAAATCTATCGAATTATTTATGGTACGATCTTTTGCATCCTAGGTATCCTCATCCCATGATTTAACTTAGTTATTCATGTAGCATTCAAATTGAATGACGAATGGAGAGTCGATTTTGAAATTTTCCATCCTGCACCCACTCCCTAAGTATAAGCTTCAATAGTAATAAACAAGCAAAGGTGGCATGAGAAGAGAAATGTCTATAAATTTATTCAGTTAAACTAATGGTTTGTTATTAGAGTAAATAAAAACAATCATTTCATATGATATGCATCATCCGAACCATCCTCCCTCTACAACTTTTACATCCGAGTATCGTAATTTGAAATATC
Organism: Akebia trifoliata; assembly: GCF_017979445.1. Taxonomy (NCBI): domain Eukaryota; kingdom Viridiplantae; phylum Streptophyta; class Magnoliopsida; order Ranunculales; family Lardizabalaceae; genus Akebia; species Akebia trifoliata. The sequence goes on along the minus strand of NC_141382.1, from coordinate 6,449,492 downwards.
AAATGAGAACATAGTCCTTGTAGGAGACTCTTCATTCTTGTTTACTTGGCACAAAAGAGGTGAAGGGTGGGTCTTAAATGATAGAATGTATGGTAAAGAAGCCATATATGTGGCTTGAGATATAAGGGATGTTAGTAAGGAAAGGAAGTGCGACAATGCCTTTAGGAGGGTTGGCCCCTTCTCCTACAAGGGAAAAAGGTATGACAAAGACATTGCACCAAGAGACAAGGTGTATGCAAGTTTGGCCTCCAAGGGAATGAAAATGGGTTAGGAACATTGATATAGACTTCACCCTTTTCTAAGCAAACAAACACTTTTGTATCTCAAACTTCTTTCTATCTTCTTATATGCTTTCACCTACCATGAACTACACCCACTTCTCCAAATGGGGTGGCTGCAATCCCTCCTCTCTCCATTGAAGAAGCTTTGGGTTCGTCTACACTCAGCCCACAAAAAGAGTATTTTTCTTACTCAACCATCACACCCCATTATCAAAATCTTCTCATTTCTACATTTTTGGCTCTACTATCAAGAATAAGTACTATTATGTGTTCTTTAGTTTCTTTTGATGTGTATTCTCTGTGCTTGAAAGTTGAAACCGTCCAAGTATTGTGCTTCTTCACCTCTATACATTACTACCATCTATTTTTACTCGTGTTTGCATTCTTTTCACAGTTTTAACAAAACCCATTTCTCATATCAAGCATCTTAAAATATTTCCTTATAGAAAAATACCAACTGTATTTTGTAGGGATATTTAAGAAAAAATGATCAACTTTTGACGAATTTAGAATTCCAGCTCATTGTTCATTTTAATTACCAAAACATGAACGATAATGAATTCGAAGGTTTTTAAAGTGATTATTTCGCAGGTTTAAAGTGACTAATTGGAAATAGTCACTTTAAAACCGCCGAATTCGTTACAGTTTGAATTTTGTTTAACAAAAACATGATCATTTACGTTTTGGTAATTAAAATGAACAGTTAGTGGGAATAGGAAATAATTCATTTTCAGCTCACGAAATGGTAATTCACCCTATTTTGTATACACTCATGGAAAAATGCCTATGGGGGTTGCCTTTAACTGCATTTTCTCAATCTTTTAGTGCTTCTAAATTTATTTTTAAATGAACTTTTCTTTGTTTTTAGTCTTTTTTTTTAATTAACTGTACTTTTTTTTCTTCAGGGAGAGGTATATACATATTATACAAGGATGTCAAGTCTTGCCCTTCCGAAGATGTGCACGTCCTGTGGTCAATCCTTGTAGAGTCACACACCCCTTCCTTGCCATCTAAACAATGAGGGTTCTCGGGGGTTCTTGTAGAAAAAAAAAACGAGAAAGATTTTTCTATCGGGTAAATTCCCAAATAACTACAAAAGTTTTTGGTATTTCCGTAATGTTGCTAATGTTGACAAAGTCATCACGTAATATTGACAATTTGATAACATTTTATCAATATTACGTGGTAGTTATGTCAATATTAATAAATTTTCAAAAATACCGAAAACTTTTGTAATTATTTGAGAATTTACCCTCTTCTATCATGTACACACACATTTATATTTTATATTCTCATAGAAAGGTTTTTCTTCCCCTCTTTAAGATTTTTTTACGATCTTTAGCTAGATAGTGGTGGATGGCATCTTACAAAAGTCTCTCTCTCTCTCCAAACTGGTTATCTAAATACGTCTCATTGGGCCACATGAATGGCTTATTGAGTTTAGGAGAAAGTGGTACCAAAATGATTATGTATGAGGCCAAAATTACTGGGCCATGTTATTCAAATATTTGTCAAAAGAGCCATTACCTTTTTAGTATCTATGTTTACCAAAATGGGTATCCATTGTATGGTCAAAGTTGCTATTATTCTCTTTCAGCTTTTTTGTGAAGCTCAAATAGAAGACCATATTTTTTTTACAAGGGTATGAAAAAAATCAGAACTGTGTTTTAGGTTTTCTATTTCAAGTTGACAATAGGCATATCTTTTTTGCCAAAATGGCACTTTATTTGGATGAATTTGATAAAAGGGCATAAAGGTAAACTTAGTTTAATGTCGTATTCATTTTAGTAAAATTAAATAAAAACTAAAAAAATGATATATATATATATATATATATATATATATATACCCCTTTCCATAAATATTTTAAAATGTGGTTCTAACTGTAATTTTGTCAAACTTCTCGACAATTTTGATAAAAGGTGATTAATGAAAAATGACTCAGTGGAAAAAACACATGATCCCGGCCATTGGAGAGCATCTCCTATGGCAATGCCATATTTGCCTCTTTCAATTCCATTTTTTGAAACAATGTCATATTGATCGTCTGCCTCTCCAATGCCTTATCTAAAAAAAAATTGTTATTAATATACTTTTGATGGAAAATTGATAAAAATAAATAATTCAAAACAATTTTTTATATATTTTAGATGGTAATTTGGTCAAAATAATAAGAATAATACTGAAATGACCTTAAGATTGTACCTCACATCGTACATCGAAAGTGTGTAGGAACCATAAATGTTTTTCATCGAGATATGAATAAAAAACATCTATGATTCCTACAAACTTTCACATTAGGATGTGTGATATGAGATAATCTTGAAGTCACTCCAATATGACTCAAAGAATAATTCAAAATACATTTTTTCCCACACAAAAGACAGAATTACAGATTTCGAAACATTCTAAAAGTAATGCCAAATGTAGCATTACTTTTTGCACATTCTATTTCTGAAAGTCCGCATAACACTTGCATCAGAGAGTCTCTATGGGAGATAATTCCAAAATATGAAATGGCCACCAAAATTGGAGATGTTTTTATCACACAATGGTGAACCTTATACATATCCCAATAATACATATGCATGTAGTAAAATTCGACAATTAGATTTCGTATTTTAACCGTCAGGATCATGTGTTTTTCCACAACTCATTTACCCTTTAGTAAATCACCCTTGAGTTTGTCTAATGTAACATATCACGCAACTCTAAAACTCATTGAAGGTGCGAGATTGTTAAGTTGATTAAAGTCTAGAAGTATTGTTGACATCATAACCTGAATTTTCAAAACCCGCCTTCACCTGCAAATTATTAATCACTAGCCTTGTTTACCGAGCAAACTAATAATAATAATAATTCTAAAACTTGCAAAATCATATCAAAATTGAACCAAATGAACTTGTCTGGATTTAATTTTGAAGTGACTCAAAAACAGAGCTCAAAAAATGTTGATTTATCTGGTTGATTCAAAAATTATTAACCAACCAACTACTTCAAATCTCAATATGTTGGAGAAGGGAAGAATTATGAATATAAAATGATCATGGGGTTTAATCGGGCTATGACACACTTGAAAATAGAGGAAAATATACACTTAACATAGTATCAAAGCACTAGATTCATATAAGTGATGGATTCAATTCTTTCCACTGATACATTGGAGAGGGGGAGAACTATATGTATAAGAGGGTCACAGGGATTAAGAATGGGGGAAGATATACACTCAACACTCTCTCTCACTCATAAGGGTGGAAAGATTTGAACCCATAACCTATATGAACCCAACTAACTATTCCAAATGATCGATCTGTTGGAGAGAGGGAGAACTATGAATATAAGAGGGCCACGGGGCTTAATTCGGGTATGACACCTGAGAGTGGAGAAAAATATACACTCAACAAAAATTGGTTGAGTTGCTTTTTTTCGACAGTAAAAAGTAAATCGAAAATAATAAGAACTATTAATTTATTAGGGTTGTCTATAGATCATGTTCATATTGCATTGATACCGATATGATATAAGAAAATTATTTCAAACACATTAATCCGATAAGTTTTCATATCGATTTCCTATGCCATTGGATCCTTATCAGAACCTAAATCCATGATCTGATTCATAGTTTTTGGATTGTGTCCGCATGAGTAGCACCCTTGAATTTTCTCCACTCATCTAATGTCGTAGAATGCGTGTCAACGTATCGTTGTAAGTTCGGTGGACACGAAGAAAACTATTATGCGCACTACACATAGACGCTTAAGTTAGTAGAAGCAATACGGCACTTAGTGCGCCATTTCTCAGCCGTCCAACTGCAAATAACTTCTTTTATGCAAGAACTAGTGATCCAATACGATTACTTATACATAATCAAACAATATTAGCCCTAGTTTCTTCTATTCAGACATAAATCAAATTAATTTGCAAGTAATCAACCAATAGAAACATGACACGTAGATATATGGTACATTACTTGATAACTCGATAGACTAGAAAGCATCTCTGCTGAAAATCACTGAATGTTGTAAAGCCGCATCTTCTCATCTGGGACTCCCAGACAAAATCCGATTACAGAGCATCTCCTTCACTTAAGATTCTCTCTCTCTCTCTCTCTCTCTGTTGGTGAAGGAGATGGTATAAATAGAGGGAGAGTTCATCTCTCTTGATTTCCTTCTTCGTTCTTGCTTAGGCAACCATGGCGTCTTCAACTTCTCTCCCTGCAAGTTCTTCCATCGAAAGCCGAATTGGTTATCGAAGTGAGATTCTTGGATGCAATCTTCGTCGTTCAATTGTTCTCCATGGATGCAAGTTTCCGTTGAAGAAGAAGAAGAAGTCAGAGATTCGGTTCTCTCTGGAGACGAAGGTCTCCGACATGAGTGTTAATGGTGAATAATTCATTTGTTTTAGTTATTTTTTTTCTTTTAATTTCTATCAATTTCGACATATTTTTAGTACTTAACTGTGAATTTTAGTTGTTGGATGATTTCGTTGGATGTTACTGAATTTGTTATTTGGTGAATTTTAGTGACCGTTTGGTGGATAGGATTTTAGGGTTTTCAGTTAGTCTTTTGCGACAGAAAATGGAATTGGGGGTAAATAATTTGTTTGATTTGCTATTTACTGAAATTTGGGCTTAGTCATCCACCTAATTGAAGAGTTAGATGATTGGAGGAGGCTGAGGTTGGGGAGGGAAACATGTATATGGATGGTTATTTATTTAGATAAGGAGGATAGAATTGAGTTTAGTATATTTTACATGTTTCAATAGCAAATGCAATGGTGTAGATTGTGAAATTTTCTAGTGGAAGTAGATTAAGAGCTAGTAATATCAGATGTAATGATAAGGTTCATATAGTTGAGGTAGATACAGAAAATAGTGGAGAAAAAAATCATAATTGTGGGGGTATAAAATATCATTCCCATCTCTGGTGTCACAAGATTGGTTTAGTACAGATATCGAGATGCACACTATATGTACTATGTACATCTATCTTGTCATGTTGCCATGATAGTCTTATATGATAAGGAAAAGGATCTCATTAGGAAAGGACTCTTGTTTGGAAGGAGTTACCTTATTTGGTTAAGAACTGTTTGGTAATTATAATTTTAGATCAATTAGTATTTATTGCTTTGCTTTAAGGAGGGCTCTGTTTTTATCTATTTAAGAAGAGGGATATGGCTTGTAAAGGGGAATTGGAAAATTGGGAGAGAAGGCATGTAACTGGTTTTATCATGATTTCTAGCATAATGGCTCTCAGAGAGCCCAGGGAAATACTTTTTGGATTCACGATTCCCGTAAAAAAATCTCTTATGTTCTTTCTTTATGAAATTTTCATTTTTATGTGATTGGTTGAGGGAAGAATCCAAAAAATTTGCCCCACTATAATTAGTTGCAAATGTTATCTGTAAGGAGGTCTTTGATGAGGAAAGCTTTGGATCAGACCGAAAGACCATCTACGTGTAACTTTTCTTCATAATTGAAATTAGAAATGTCACGCCCTAAAAACTCAACCCGAATCCCCATGATTCCCAAGTTGAATTCCGAGGCATGATATAAAACCCATGTCATGATAATCAATACATAAACTTAAATGACAAATAATATAACTATATGTCATACCTGATCATTGCTCAACAGAACAAACACGTATCCTCAAACATCAGAAACACTTGACATATATACATAAAACAGTAATGTCATACTATGGTGTTCATAATTACATAACAAAAAACGATAGCTAAAGACTTAAACCTAACTCTAGTTTAAGACTTATTACTAGTAATACCCATGCTCCACTCCTGGAAGCTTGGACTGATCATCTATAAGGCCCTGGCACTGAGTCTCCTCGGAAGGATCACCTAAACCAGGTGCGCCTGAAATTTGTGATGTCGTAGGGGTGAGTAACAGGGGAGTTACCCAATAGGGGAATCTTACAATTCTAAATAACAGCATCCTATATGCAGTTTAAACATTCTAAGAATTCATAAATCATGCATATTTGATATTCAACACAATTAAAAACAATTGAACACCGATGTCATAAAACTTAGTAGGAAATTAAAACACTTAAAAATCTGAAGAAAACAATTGTTCATAATATAACATCAAATAATAGAGTACTATAATAGAGAGTTGAGGGTCACGACTGATGTGAACATCTCAGTCAAAATACGATTATTCCAATACTTCACCAGTGTGGAACCCCACCGTTAGTTCCTGATTCTATGGCCAGCCTCTGCCATAATTTGGGTAACTGTTTTCCGGCTCAGGTTGGCCGTTGACCAAGGCCTTAAGAAACGGGCCAAATCAAGTAGGTCATTCTTTCTTGACTACTCTAGACTATTAATGATCATTAACTAGCCATCTTCATCTATGCCAATCTGGCGTGCATGTGATCATCGATATTCTCTATCAATCATACAACTATCTACATCTTGTTCTCTATTAAAGATAGAAAAGAAACTCCCGGATTCCTGTTGTGATGTTGTGTTCTTATGCATCCCATAATACATAAGAACTCAAACAACGCAACTGTATCCTAGAATAACACGTCATTCCGGAAATATCACAACATGTTATTCTTTATAGGTTTTCACAATCTCTTTAATAAATCACTAAAATACTACATATAAGTATTTATTTTCTTTTCAAAACGTAATGAAAAATAAAACATACACATGTTTTAAATACCCAGTCCACTCTTAAATGTACAGTCTTATCTCTCTTTTCTTTTTCTTTCTTTCGTGTCTTACACGACCCTTAGTCGAAGCATTTCACTCATTCGTGTCTTACACAGTCTATGACTGAAGCATCACTTCATATTTTCTCTCCTTTTCGTGTCTTATACGGCATACGCCGAAGCATCTCACTAACTGGATATTTTAAAAGCACGACATTCAATTGAGAACTCGTTCTCATATTTATTTTAATAATTACTTTTCTACCCAACTTTTAATTAGAAACATTTCTTGGAAATCCATCACTAAAATGATTAAAGTAAACTGTCCACCAGTTTAACTTATTCAAAAATCATGTATGTTTATAAAAATGTGAACAAAATATGTATTGTGTAAAAAAAAAACAACAACTTATATAGTTGCTGTATTTTCTTTTTGACAAGTACAAAATACGTATTAAGTACTTATAAAATACGTATAAATTAACAAATATTTTTTTTTTGCATGAAACTAAAGTAAACATAGTAATATATTATATAAAAACAGCAACTTTTATAGTTGCTGTATTTTATATTTAATACGTATAAATACGTATAACGTACGTATAAACACGTATAACGTACGTATAAAGCAACCATATTTTTTTTACATTCTATCCAACAATCATGGTGTCAATTTAATACAAAAATAACAGCAACTTTCATAGTTGTTGTATTTTGTTTTTAACATGTATATTTACGTATAAAACATGTATAAATCAATTACAAACATGTAAGAATTCCTTTTAAACAAAATACCAAATACTAGCATGCTTTAAAATCATAAAAACACTAATATAAATATGTATAAATAATATGCATGTTGTTAAAAAAATTTACAAAACAATTTTAACTTTAAAATTTCTAAATCAAAATTATTTTTAAAAACAAAACAAATCCAATTTTTACAACTATAAAATCAGCATTATACATATATATTTTTACTAAAACTATTATAATTAGTTGCAAGGGCCTACCTTATTTCTTTTCCTTTCTCTTCTTTCTTTCTCTTCTTTCTTTCTTTCTTTTCTCTTCTTTCTTTCTTTCTTCTCTTCTTTCTTTGTGTAAAGAAAATGAAACAACTAAAAAATCAGCTAATATCTTTATTTGATATTTTTTTTTTTTTAAATATCTAGATATTACAAAATTCTAATTCTTTTAGAATTTCTTAAAAATATCTTAGTCAATTTGACTTAGTCAAAGTTGTTTGACTAGTCAACAATAATTGACTTGACTTGACTTGAGTCAATTTTAGTTGACTTAGTCAACATTTTTTTTTTTACATTACAGAAGGTAAGACTAGCCTGTAAGCAACTTGACCAACTCGTTCTGTAATCTCGAATGGTCCTACATATCGGGGTTTCAGCTTACCCTTCAAACCAAACCTGGATATCCCTCTCTTAGGCGAGATCTTCAAAAATACCATATCTCTAACATCAAACTCCAAAGGTCTCCGCCGTTTATCGGCGTAGTTCTTCTGTCTGCTCTGAGCTGCCTTTATCCTTTCCCGAACCATTCGTAACTGGGTTACCAAAGGCTAGTGACGGTCTAGATGCGATCTGGGTGATAGTCGACAGATTGACAAAATCAGCTCATTTCTTACCGATCAAGATGACGCATACAGTTGATAAGTTCAGTTGATTATATATAGCAGAAATCGTAAGGCTACACGGAATACCAGTGTCAATAGTTTCAGATCGAGATCCCAGATTCACTTCACAGTTCTGGAAGAGTATACAGTCAGCTTTAGGTACTCAGTTGAAATTGGTTGAAGAGACTACAGAGAAGATCAGAATGGTTCGGGAAAGGATAAAGGCAGCTCAGAGCAGACAGAAGAACTACGCCGATAAACGGCGGAGACCTTTGGAGTTTGATGTTAGAGATATGGTATTTTTGAAGATCTCGCCTAAGAGAGGGATATCCAGGTTTGGTTTGAAGGGTAAGCTGAAACCCCGATATGTAGGACCATTCGAGATTACAGAACGAGTTGGTCAAGTTGCTTACAGGCTAGTCTTACCTTCTGTAATGTAAAAAAAAAATGTTGACTAAGTCAACTAAAGTTGACTCAAGTCAAGTCAAGTCAATTATTGTTGACTAGTCAAACAACTTTGACTAAGTCAAATTGACTAAGATATTTTTAAGAAATTCTAAAAGAATTAGAATTTTGTAATATCTAGATATTTAAAATATCTAGATATTTTAAAATATCTAGATATTTTTTTTAAAAAAATATCAAATAAAGATATTAGCTGATTTTTTAGTTGTTTCATTTTCTTACAAAGAAAGAAGAGAAGAGAACGAAAAGGAAAGAAAGAAAGAAAGAAGAAGAAGAAAGAAAGAAGAGAAGAGAAAGAAAGAAAGAAAGAAGAGAAAGAAAAGAAGGAAAGGAAAAGAAATAAGGTAGGCCCTTGCAACTAATTATAATAGTTTTAGTAAAAAATATGTATATGCTATAATGCTGATTTTATAGTTGTAAAAATTGGATTTGTTTTGTTTTTAAAAATAATTTTGATTTAGAAATTTTAAAGTTAAAATTGTTTTGTAAATTTTTTTAACAACATGCATATTATTTATACATATTATATTAGTGTTTTTATGATTTTAAAGCATGCTAGTATTTGGTATTTTGTTTAAAAGGAATTCTTACATGTTTGTAATTGATTTATACATGTTTTATACGTAAATATACATGTTAAAAACAAAATACAACAACTATGAAAGTTGCTGTTATTTTTGTATTAAATTGACACCATGATTGTTGGATAGAATGTAAAAAAAAAAATGGTTGCTTTATACGTACGTTATACGTATTTATACGTATTAAATATAAAATACAGCAACTATAAAAGTTACTGTTTTTATATAATATATTACTATGTTTACTTTAGTTTCATGCAAAAAAAAAAATATTTGTTAATTTATACGTATTTTATAAGTACTTAATACGTATTTTGTACTTGTCCAAAAGAAAATACAGCAACTATATAAGTTGTTGTTTTTTTTTTACACAATACATATTTTGTTCACATTTTTATAAACATACATGATTTTTGAATAAGTTAAACTGGTGGACAGTTTACTTTAATCATTTTAGTGATGGATTTCCAAGAAATGTTTCTAATTAAAAGTTGGGTAGAAAAGTAATTTATTAAAATAAATATGAGAACGAGTTCTCAATTGAATGTCGTGCTTTTAAAATATCCAGTTAGTGAGATGCTTCGGCGTATGCCGTATAAGACACGAAAAGGAGAGAAAATATGAAGTGATGCTTCAGTCATAGACTGTGTAAGACACGAATGAGTGAAATGCTTCGACTAAGGGTCGTGTAAGACACGAAAGAAAGAAAAAGAAAAGAGAGATAAGACTGTACATTTAAGAGTGGACTGGGTATTTAAAACATGTGTATGTTTTATTTTTCATTACGTTTTGAAAAGAAAATAAATACTTATATGTAGTATTTTAGTGATTTATTAAAGAGATTGTGAAAACCTATAAAGAATAACATGTTGTGATATTTCCGGAATGACGTGTTATTCTAGGATAACAGTTGCGTTGTTTGAGTTCTTATGTATTATGGGATGCATAAGAACACAACATCACACACAGGAATCCGGGAGTTTCTTTTCTATCTTTAATAGAGAACAAGATGTAGATAGTTGTATGATTGATAGAGAATATCGATGATCACATGCACGCCAGATTGGCATAGATGAAGATGGCTAGTTAATGATCATTAATAGTCTAGAGTAGTCAAGAAAGAATGACCTACTTGATTTGGCCCGTTTCTTAAGGCCTTGGTCAACGGCCAACCTGAGCCGGAAAACAGTTACCCAAATTATGGCAGAGGCTGGCCATAGAATCAGGAACTAACGGTGGGGTTCCACACTGGTGAAGTATTGGAATAATCGTATTTTGACTGAGATGTTCACATCAGTCGTGACCCTCAACTCTCTATTATAGTACTCTATTATTTGATGTTATATTATGAACAATTGTTTTCTTCAGATTTTTAAGTGTTTTAATTTCCTACTAAGTTTTATGACATCGGTGTTCAATTGTTTTTAATTGTGTTGAATATCAAATATGCATGATTTATGAATTCTTAGAATGTTTAAACTGCATATAGGATGCTATTATTTAGAATTGTAAGATTCCCCTATTGGGTAACTCCCCTGTTACTCACCCCTACGACATCACAAATTTCAGGCGCACCTAGTTTAGGTGATCCTTCCGAGGAGACTCAGTGCCAGGGCCTTATAGATGATCAGTCCAAGCTTCCAGGAGTGGAGCATGGGTATTACTAGTAATAAGTCTTAAACTAGAGTTAGGTTTAAGTCTTTAGCTATCGTTTTTTGTTATGTAATTATGAACACCATAGTATGACATTACTGTTTTATGTATATATGTCAAGTGTTTCTGATGTTTGAGGATACGTGTTTGTTCTGTTGAGCAATGATCAGGTATGACATATAGTTATATCATTTGTCATTTAAGTTTATGTATTGATTATCATGACATGGGTTTTATATCATGCCTCGGAATTCAACTTGGGAATCATGGGGATTCGGGTTGAGTTTTTGGGGCGTGACAAGAAATTACCAACCTAAGGAAGTCATTTCTAAATATGCAGTTTTGCATTCTCCAAGCAGTAGTAGTGCTATATAGTTAGATTTCGCAATAATGTTGCTCGAATGCATTTTTAATTTGTCAGCTCCGAAAGGACTGTTTCCACCAGAACCTGAGCATTATAGAGGACCAAAGTTGAAAGTGGCAATCATTGGAGCTGGACTTGCAGGCATGTCAACAGCAGTGGAGCTTTTGGATCAAGGCCATGAGGTTTAATCCATACTCTCTCTTTTTGTTTCTTGTTCTTGTTCACTATTCAAGTATAAGATCTTCGTATGCTACAATCATTTAGCTACTTGATCCTATGTTGTCTTTATCCCTTTATACCATTATCAGCCGGAACAAAATTTTCTTTTGGAAAGAATAAATATTTTATTTACTAAATTGGATGCATTGTTAACATTAGGCATGGCATCTGTTTGGTTCTGTTAAAGTACTTTCCCATTTGACCCATTGTACTCCTCACCACACCACAATTATATTTTAGCTTGGTCATTCTTTAAAAATAGACATGGTTATTTGTTTGTGTTGAATTCATTCCAAGCTATTAAAAGAATTCGAATTTTCCTTAAATTTTACTCATTTAAAATTCCAAATTAATTCTAAGAAGTTTAATTCGACGTGGATAAGTATTGTACAAAAATGTCAATTTATAAAAGTTGGGATAATTGGTATAAAATGTTGGAAAATATACTCATAGTACAGGAAATGATACAACAAGCATGATCACGACACTCTTGACTCGTTATATCACCCAAAAAAAATAAAAACTGGAGTAACGTATGCAAGATAAATAATGTTTTATTTTGTATTAATGCAAACATTTGAAAGTCTAAGAAACCAATAGGAAAAAATTAATTTATATGTTAAATATAATGTCACTAGTAAAATAGCAGCCAAATCACCGTTCTTCTTAAGGATGGGAAAGAAATTGTGGTGTTCTCCAAATTTTTTGTTTTCTTACCCTGAAGATCGAAAAGATAATAAATAAATAGTGTGTAAATGTATCATGTTTCTGTGTATAAATAAATCATTGATCTAATGCAGCTTAAATGTATCAAAAAATCATGAAATTACCATACCTTTTACTTATGTAAAACTTCAAAGAACAAAACTTGAGTTCAATCCCTATTAGTTGTTTTCGAGTTGAGAACCCTTAATGGAGTGATCATTTTCATCTGACAATCTCTTTCAAGAAATCAAACGTGAATAAAAATGGGGATATAAATGCTCATGGACACTAATAATTTGTTTTAAAATTTAGTTTATCAAAAGTAAAATTTGCCAAAATATATAGGTACTTCTCTTGGCCAAGTTATCCATTGACGAATTTGGCTAATTTTTGTACAATTGAAAGTTATCTTGATGTAATTGCTTTGTAAAGTTTATATATTTCAAATCATTATGATAATATGTGTTGTTTTGGTTTGATTGACAGGTTGATATTTATGAATCAAGGTCTTTTATTGGTGGTAAAGTGGGTTCTTTTGTGGATAAGCGTGGAAACCATATTGAAATGGGACTCCATGTTTTTTTCGGTTGCTACAATAATCTTTTCCGGTTGATGAAAAAGGTGAGCACCTCTTGCTTAGCCACGATGGTGTGATGCAATGATGTCTGTTTCTCATGCTTTGTGCAAATCAATTCACGTAAAAGGCTGAATATTCTATTTGAGAGTGGGCATTTTTGTAAGTCTCAAAAAGGTGGGGTCAAGTTAAGCCTTACCTCTCTCCTAACCTTCTAGTGGCATACATATTTCTCATGGCTTCTTGGAGTCCCTGAAAGAGTAGAATTTGCATGTGAAATAATTTTGGGTCTATAAAAAGAGAAATTGGTGATTGTGGACATTATCTACTAATCGGATATGAAAAAGAAGATCCCTGCTATTTTCTGTTATTAACTGAAATTGAAATTGCACATTCCTCTCTGACCCTTACCTAAATCTAGGTGGGTGCAGACAAAAATTTACTTGTGAAGGATCATACGCACACTTTTGTAAATAAAGGGGGTCAAATTGGTGGTATGCTTCTCCCATTTTTTATCTCATTAAATTTTTACTTCCAAGACATTTCTGTTTAAAACCTTAGATTACTTAATTTTCCTACATGTAACTTGATTTTCCAATACAGAACTTGATTTCCGGTTTCCAGTGGGGGCCCCTTTACATGGAATTAATGCATTTCTGTCTACAAATCAGCTTAAGGTAATGCCCTTATGTGTGTTTTTATGACTGAATTTTTTGTTGTGTGGATTGCCATTTGCATATGAGAACATCCTTTTTCAATCTGTCATGCAGTAGTATTTTGTTCTTAGCATTTACTTCATTATCCCTTTTTCAACTTGTATCTTTGTGCATGCATCAGTGCCTAGGAGTACACTTTTTTTTTTCGCATTTACACAAATTTGAGTAATAAGAACATCCCCGGGACTATTCCTTCCAGTTAGATTCTATATTTTTTGTTCCATATCAGCAGATTGCGTGTTTTACTAATCAGAGTAAAACACTGTAACATGAGTTTTTCTTGTGTAATTTGATCATGAATATTGATTTAACCAATTCCAAATAGGTATTTCATTGTAACTAAAAATTTCCTTAATCATTGTTTTCACTGCTTTCCTGCAAAGTATATCATTCTTTCAAACAAAGGTGCCAACTTAGCTAAGTTTGTGAAGGCATGTTGAGAGTTGATCCCACAACCTATGTTCAATCCCCGTTGAAGCCACTCTCACGTTGACAACTAACCACCTTGCTTGCCTAACAAAAAAAAAAAATCTTTCAAACAAAAATGTTGATAAACAATCAAGTGAAGATTGAAATAAATAATATATGAAAACTAAGAATGGCACACCAGGTCACATTTGATTTTATGAGAGGTTAACTCTTGGCACACCACACACCTGCGACTGCATACTTTCTTTCCAACCTTTTAATCTCCCCAACTGAGGTGATGCTTCCGGTGCTTAACAGTCAACTATTCCTATTAGGCAGTCCCGTTAGTGTAATGTTCTTGATCTACACATCAAGTAAGATAATTTATCACACAAGCATTCAAACAAAGCTCAAGTCTTTTCCATAAGAAGATATTTTCTTTTCATCACCATCAACCTACACCACCTCTGTGGAAATGGAAAGAGAACCAGTTTCTTTAGGCACACACATACAGATATCCCTGCTAATTCTTTATGGATATCAGATCAAGTACATACTAACATTAAAATGTGTTGTTGAAATTCACCTTTACCTTCTTGCCACGATCAAAATTTGTGGTTGGGTTCCCAGACCAGCATAATATTACCATTAAGTTGGTTTTGGCTTTGATGATGTTAACTATGTTGGAGGTTTCTCTGCTATGAGCTTTGGTTTTAAATCTCCTTGGTTCTTTCCCATGCTTGTCCTAGAAAAGGAAGAAAAAAAACTGCTTAGCAGCTGAGTTCACGATTTCATTGTTCTCTTTGGTCGTAGTTTCTACCTTAATATAGATTCATTTTAATTTTTGGGTCATGCTTTTATTAGCTAGTTCACGTTGCTCTACAGATGCAACTTCTTTCTATTTCCAATTTTCCTGTTTTCTTCAGCACTTTGTCTCGATTCTCAAATCTTTGCGTATTTCCTTTCTAGATTGCATCTTGCATGATGTCTATCTAGGTGTAGAATATAGGTCTCTTAATTAAGTGTACATGCATATAATGAATTTTCTTTGGCATATGGATCTGTTACAGACTTATGATAAAGCAAGGAATGCTGTGGCTCTCGCCCTAAGCCCAGTTGTTCGGGCTCTTATTGATCCAAATGGCGCAATGAGGGACATACGTAACTTGGATAATGTAAGGAAGACATCCTATTGTCTCTAGATGGTGATGTTACAGCCTTCTGCTGTCGTCCATGGAAATTGCTATGAGTTTTTTTGGTTTTCTCATATATTTACATTGGAAGTATTCTTATTCAGTAATTAGATGCTAAATTAGAACTTCATTTACTGGTTGCAGGTTAGCTTCTCTGACTGGTTCTTCTCCAAGGGTGGCACACGTACGAGCATCCAGAAAATGTGGGATCCCGTTGCTTATGCTCTTGGATTCATTGACTGCGACAATATGAGTGCCCGCTGTATGCTCACCATATTTGCTTTGTTTGCCACTAAGACAGAGGCTTCCCTACTGCGAATGCTTAAGGGTTCTCCTGATATTTATTTGAGTGGTCCAATCAGAAAGTACATCACAGACAAAGGTGGCAGGTATAAGCAAGTCAATAGAAATTGTATATGATCTCAATGTGGTAATGGTCTCATAATTCATTTATTTTTGTGGTTTCTTCCTCTGCTTCAACAGGTTTCATCTCAGGTGGGGTTGCAGGAAGATACTTTACGATAAGTCTGCCAATGGGGACACTTATATTACAGGACTTGCCATGTCTAGGGTAGGTTACTGCTCATGAAATAACTAAATCTTTGTAAGTTCAGTTTTACAGCCAAATGGTCATATGTTTAACATTCAAGTTTAGGGATTACAATTTCAAAAAAATTGATTGTTTATCACATAAACCTGTATATTAACTTCAGTTCAATTTCTCTGGTAAGTTACAAATTGGACTCTTTATTTCATTGCACATTGCACTACTATTCTTGTGCTTTATTTTTCAAGAAAAAAAATTCACAACATATTTAATCTCATGTGAGAAGTTTACAACCACAAATGTCCCCAAAGAGCTCGTGTGCCTATTTTTTTAATCTTTCTCGCTCTCTGGTTATTAGGATACTTAATATTGTTCTCCTTATTGCAGGCTACAAATAAGAAAATAGTGAAAGCTGATGCTTACATTGCAGGTTCGAAAACTGGCTTTCTCCATTGTTTATATTCTGTTTTTCGTTTCTAGAGTGTCAAATTTGACATGGATGACTGTTAACTTCTTATGTCAGCGTGCGACGTCCCTGGAATCAAAAGATTAGTTCCTCCACAATGGAGGGAATGGGAATTTTTTGATAATATCTATAAACTAGTTGGTGTCCCGGTTGTCACTGTGCAACTGAGATACAACGGCTGGGTTACAGAGTTACAAGATCTGGAAAGTTCAAGGTGATGCTCATACTTTCCCTGATACTGAAATGCTCTGTTTTTTTTATGCCAGTTGTGCATTTGGTCTTGTTTTCTTTCTCATGGGCTTCATAAATATTCCTCACAGTAAGCTTACATTTTGTGATTGCTAGGCAATTGAGGCAAGCTGTGGGGTTGGATAATCTCCTTTATACTCCCGATGCAGATTTCTCCTGCTTTGCTGACCTTGCGCTCACTTCTCCAGAAGATTATTACATCAAGGGACAAGGTTCACTACTGCAGTAAGGAACATTCTCTTTGTGCTTTTATTTTGAAGCAACATAGATCTACTATTGTTATTCAATAAATTATTTGCATAGCCCTTTAAGCCTTTAGTTTCTATCACTCTATCTAATATCTTTCTACTACTATGTTATCTACGTAATGCATCTTTAGACCAGATTTATCGTTCAACAAGTGTATCTATAACGGTAAAAAATGTGTTGGAAATATTCATGAATTACTCAAGACCAGATGAGGGGAACCTGTATTGGACATACGAGACCAGACGAGGGCATAAACTGAACTGCATCTCTGGGAAATTTGTTGTGCAAAAACTTGGCTTTATAGCCTTATTGCTTCTATTCAACCACCCTTCTAGAACATGACATTATAGCTCAACACCACTGAACTGAATCACCTTAAAAAGCATTTATTGAAAGATGAAAGTTAGATGTTTATGTAGCTTTGCATATTTCTCTTTATTGGTGGGGATAGCATTTAGAAGCTATGGCACAATTAAGAGTAGGAGGAATGAGGAAATACAATTGGAGTGTGTTTGTTTGTTGGATTACCAATTTATGCATTGATCTGCATTAGTACACCCTAAGAAAGTAGACATTGTAGGATAATAAGTAAAGATAAATGCAATTGTCTTATCCCATACATTCCTTCATTTTTATATTCAAAATGTTCTATTATTTTCTTATTTAGTCATGTATTACTCAAACTCTTATAGCCTTTCATCTCAACCTTCTATTTTTCTTTAGTTTTCTAGTATTGTGAGGTTCTGCTGGCATTTGATTCAATTAAAATTTACTTATCAAAAGGAAATGGATCGAATACATGCTTAGTTTCAGTCTGGCCTCGAAATCTGCATTGAGTTTTACTTCGAATTAATTTATCCATATAACCCAAAATTAAATTCTGCCGCCAGATTCCATATGAGCTAGTGCATTTCATTTCTCTTCCTTCCTTCTTACAGCAATTCTTTGCCATTGCTTTCAGATGTGTGCTTACACCTGGGGATCCCTATATGCCCTTAACAAATGATAAAATCATTGACAGAGTTACAAAGCAGGTTCGAACACTCATCTTCATGCCTTAAATTCTCAAGTGGATTTTGCTCCATGTGGACTTGCTCCTACATGATAATCCAAAAATTTGCAAATACAACTGACTGATTATATTAGAGGGGATAATGCTGAAGTAACATTGTGGGGGACATTTCTGACGTGGAAGTGTGTAGGAACCATAGATGCTTTTCATCGAGATCTCACTCATATCTTGATGAAAAGCATCTATGGGTCCTACACACTTCCACATCAGAAATGTCCCTTATGATTTCCCCCCCCCAATGTTACTCCAGCACGACTATATTAGAGGTGCAACTCGGGTGGGTTGGGAGTCAACCCGTTCAGAACACTAACGTCATTGCATTTAACCCAAGATACAAAAAAAAAAAAAAAAGATTCGTGGTTCTGCGGGGTTTAATTATCCCTTGCAAAACATCTTCCCTATATGTTTGGAAAAATATAAAGCCATCTCTGTAAATATTCAGTTGACATTACAACTCATATCAGATGACAACTTCCAAAGTCACTGCGAGAGACCTCAGCTTGAGACCGGCCTGAGTTTTGGTTGGGTTAGCCCAAGTCTGGGAGAGGTTCACCAGGCTCGGGTTGAACCTGCCTCACTTGCATTCCTACATCATATGCTGTTCTTTTACATTAGTTTTTTCCCCACCATGGTCGTGTCACACAGAAGATATTCCAGGGAAAATGTCTCCACAGACAATGATGTAATCTTTCTTGGAGACTTCTTGTGTGTAGCATATGATAGCCAAAGCTAAGTCCATATAATTTTAATGGTTTTCTTTCATCAGGTTTTGTCTTTGTTCCCATCTTCTCAAGGCTTAGAAGTTATTTGGTCAGCTGTTGTCAAAATTGGACAATCTCTATATCGTGAAGCACCTGGAAAAGATCCTTTCAGACCCGATCAAAAGACACCTGTGAAAAATTTCTTCCTTGCTGGCTCCTACACTAAACAGGTGATATTTCCTTTGCCGAATTAATTTATTTTAGGATTGCTTCACTTAATATATAACTATATGCAGCACATTGATGCATGGTTTCAAAACTCATCCGAGACCGAGACGTATCATCCAAGTCGTCTCGGTATCAGGCATGGATGAGACGGACAGACAAGTCAATTTTTCGGACAAGATATTAAACCCCACTTTCTTTTTTCATATTTTTTAACGAGACGTCTCAAACGTATCGGAAAACTCGTCCGAGACAACTCAGTATCTGGCATGGACAAAACGAGACACGAAACCGAGTTTTAAAACCACGCATTGGTGCCTTAGCCAATTCTTTGTCCTTAGAAATTATGCTTTCTATGGGACGTGACCCTGATTGACAAAATTAATAATCTTATATGATTTATAAGCTTTGCTTCCCTTTGTCATATATAATTAATGGATTCAATAGTGCAAAGGAACAGAAACAATGCCAGGAAAGTGAAATGGGTTTTTGCTTCTGTACAGGATTATATTGACAGTATGGAAGGAGCAACACTGTCAGGAAGGCAAGCCGCGGCATATATATGTGATGCTGGGGAAGAGTTGGCTCTTCTTCGGAAGAAGCTAGTTCACAGTGAAACTCAAGAAGTTACGAAATCTGAAAACACCACTGATGAGTTGAGCCTTGTCTGATACAACCTGATTCATTTATTGACTGTACCATCTTGAGATTTCTCGGGGGAGATAGCAGAGATGTACAGGTATAACTGGTATGAAATTTTTATCCTTTATAAATTGTGGTGCGTCTTTGTTTCCGAGCAGTGTATGTTTCCTAGTAATTTGAAGAAGAGGCTTCTCTCATGATGGAACTGTAAGACATGAAGGAATCACGAAAAATCTTAATATAATTATATTTAAAAACCAGGCAGAATGACTCATGATCTGGGGTCCTCTATTGTTAAAGGTTGTGCCTAGGCCCCACTTTACCCGCCTAGACCATGCAAGTGCTTACGCCTTACGCACTTTAGTTAGGGTTTCAAATTTTGGGGTTAAAATGGCATTTTTTATGATGTACTTTCATATACATTGTGTCCTTAAGGGGTATTTAATCAATTTTATGACATAAGGGGTATCTCGAATAATTAGCTAAACTTTTGAGGTGTCTAAGATTAAAAAAAAACTAGTTGGTAACATGTTCAAATGAGCATGTATTGCAAATTTAGGATTCCTTCATGGTTAAAATTCCTCAATTAATAAAAAAAAAAAATTGAACAGGTAATCTTATATTTTTTATATTTTATCATTTAATATATCATAAAGGTCTTTTTGTAATTTTAAAAATTAATAAGATTTTATTGAGAATAACATAATTATTGTAGGAAACGGAAAAAATAATACAACTGGTTATGGGTTTGTGGGATTATAATATTATTCATTTTGACAATAATGACCTTGATAATAATAAGTTAGATGTAAAAGAAAAAATAATTTTAATCTTCCAAATTTTGGTGTCAACAAACACTTATTTAGTCTTCTCTTTTTATGATAGTAAGGATTTGTGAGAGGGCATCAAAAACTTCTATTTGCATTTACATTATTTTCATTTTTCTTACATATATTAGTTTAGTTGAATTTGTAACTTAGTATTATCCTGGTAATGACATTCACATTAAATTTTTGTTGTCACTTAAACCACGCCCTGCCTGGGCCCGATCAGGTATTAAGGGGGTCCAGCACTTAGGGCCCACCTGGCACTTTTAACAACCTTGGTAGGGTCCGATCATAAAAATCTGTGGGGTTAGTCCACATGGAAGATACGAGGAAACCTAAGGTTAGGAGGGTCCAACATTTTGGGAACAAACTTTATAAAAGAGTCTCTCTCTTGCACACAATACTTTATAAAATGGTTTCTCTCTCATGCACACAATCACCTTTGGAATCGTTATCCCAACAATTGGGATTTCCTGAATTTTTTTAATTTTTTAATGGGGCTCGGCAAACTTAATGTAACATTTTGGCAAATTAAAATGTAGAGATATAATGTATTTGCTTGAGAAATCTGTTTAGGTAGATTTATGTAAGCATATTGACTTCTTCAAAAACCATAAAGATTTTCAAATTTAAAGTCAATATTTACCTATAATATTCAGAAAATGCGTTTATAGGCAAATTTATACAAGCGCGTTGATTTCTTCAAAACATAAAGTTTTTCAAATTTGAAGTCAACATTCACCTATAATCCTAATAATTGTGATTTCTCGACATGTAACATTTTGGCGAGAGATATAATGTATTTGCTTGAGAAATCCATTTACCCAGATTTATATATGCACGTTGACTGCTTCAAAAACATAAAGTTTTTTCAAATTTAAAGTCTATTCATTCAAGTTCAAATTTTACATTAACAATTCATATTCCATTTTAGAACATATTTTTCACAAGTATTATCACAAATCATGCTATAAATAGAAAATTGCAACATTTTGAAAAATCTAAGGGTCTGTTTGTTGCAGATTCATGCTTCTGCTTTAGGATTTTGTGTCTAAGAGAAGCAAAAACTCAGTGTAGTCTAGGAAACTGCGTCCAGAAAAATCTTATTTGTTACAGAAGTTGAGAAAGAAGTAATAGAGAGGTCAAATTGATTATGTTGTTTAATCGATGAGTTTAAAAGAATGAGAGGTGAAATCGTCATTTTATCCCCATACGTTTTCAGTGTTGACTTCTCATAGGTGGTTCGCGTGCTCAAGCAACCCTACCAAGGCTTCTCAAAAATGCAGTTTTAGACTTCTCGCAAAACCTAGTGAAGCAAAAACCATTACTAACAAACATGCTTCTCCGGCTTTTTTGACTCAAACCCAAAAAAGCAGCCAAAAAACCCATAACAAACAATCCCTAAACAAAACAACAAAACTGATCTCTCTCTTTCTCTCTCAGACACACACACACACACACACACACACACACACACACACATACACACAAGATAAAAATATCATTTTCTCCCTTTACTCTCATGGGTAGCCAATTTCAATGCTTTTTTTCATAGATAAAGATGAATATTGATAGAAAAGAAAGGAAAGGATGTAAAGAAGACCAACCTACAAATAATGAGGATGTCACAGAATACGGAAAACTTTCTATGTTGCAAATACTAAATTAACGGTCGCTTCCTCGCTCTCTGAAGGAGCAATACAACAAGCACCAATCATCCCAAAAACCAAAATCAATTTCATGCCATCCACTATTAGAACTACTCAACCTTCAGTTGGCCCTCCCTATATGTTGAGGAGACCTATGACCCTTCCCGTACCAACGACCCAATTGTTTCAGTCCTGACCTTACCTCCTTATCCTGCATTCAAAGGCCTTAAGCTACCCGAGGATCATGAATACAGAACTCTTATACTAGAATCCAACTTACAATATGTTTATAACAACACACCACTTCTGACTCCAGTGCGTGGCAGACAAGACTTTGATAGTTGCAGCAAAGTCTCTTCTACAACAATCATATCATAGTACGTGAAAATTCGAAAGATCCACTAAGAGGCTAATTTCTGCTTTGATAATCTCATGACATCATGGTCCAAGATAGCTAACCTACTCCTCTTTTAACTGCCCGTCTACCCAACTGGCTTATATTATGGATGGATGATTATATACAATCACCCCAAAATATATTGTTTCAATGGGCTTCTGAAAGTCATTTTCCACAAACGTTCCTCAAGATCTTTTTGGACTTCAACATTTTTTCAGTATAGAAATATCAAAAGATACTCAAGTTTGGCTCATTCTTTCAGTAATTTTGTAGAAGCCCTTCATCATATCTGCTCATTACGTTTTTTGAACTTGAGCTTTTACTATCATCAAAGCCTTTTCCTAAAATCTTATTCCTCCATTCATAGTCACAAAGTCAGGGTTCAGGAGGGCACATGTTAAAGTGCAATAAATACACTTTGGAAATTGGATTTTGTACCGAAAATGCCCTTAAAAAAATTTATTATCAAAATACCCTCAAATGTTTATTCCCAAGGTGTATTTATTGCACTTTAAAGTGTGCCCTAAGGACACACATTAACAAAATCCTAAATTGGCTAGCAAAATTTTTTGATTAAATCAGGGAAAGAAAATAATCAATCAAGCTAGGGTTTGGACTGTGTAATTCTTCCTACTAAATGGATTCCTCGTATTACATCATCAAGTCCCATTCTAAATCACTTAACCAAATATTGATATTATCCATACATCCACAAAAAGTAACCACACGACCACAACATATTCAAGGTTTCTATTAGTCAAAATGTAAAAAAGATTACAATCATGAGTCCAAGTTAGGATTCATCAACTGGTCAAAATTATCAAATTCAATGTCATCATTGCATCGTTCATTATCTGATGCTTCATTCGTAAAATGGCAACCATCATTTTTATCAAGATCATCTCTTCTTACCAGTGCATTAAGGTCATCTTCCATTTTTTTTTTTTTTTAATTTAAGCATAAAGTTTACAATATAATCGCGAAGTTCATAAAAGTCACAACACTAATTGAAAATACCTCAATTATGTCTAAACCAATGTCTTCTTTAATTCAAATGCGTTTATTTTCACTGTCACTAAGTCAATCCTTTTTCTTTCTTTTTAATAAGTATCAGTAACTCAATCTACAATATCTTTTGTCCTCCTTTCATACTTCAGAACTTTCAACTTGAACATTCTTTCTAACTAAAATCAACCTTTGTTGAACAAGACTAAACCATCTCAATCAACTATCCCTACATTTTACAAATGAGTTCATTTCTAATTCCATCACTCTTAGTTTCTTCAACTCATCCTCATCTACACAATAATAAATCCGTAACAAGTTATTTCTTAGTCACCCAACAATTAACTCCATAAAACATAACCGATCTTACTATCATTCATAAATTGTTCTTTCTAATTTCATTGGGATGCATAAGTTATGTAAGTTTATTTCATGTTCTCAACAAGCCCAAAACCTATAAACAAAAAACAAAAAAAAACACACACACAAAAATAAAAAATAAAAATAAAAATAAAAAAAGATGAAAAACACAACTACACACAAAAACACTTGACAGATAACATAAACAGAGTGAGAAAAGTTCACTAATAACTACACAGACACACCTGAATCCTTCTCAATTGCAGAGGCAGCAGAATCCAAATCTTCATCCAAGAAAATATCCCACAAACCATCCCACCTAATGAAGAACTCTGTATCCTCGAAATACTTAACTCGATGAACATCGCCCGCCGGCGTAAACAAGAAATCCCCAATTCCCAAATCATATTTCTCCTTCTTTGTCAAATTCCAAACCCTCTTACTTCCCTTCATCACCACCAAATCATGACCAAACGTATGGTGATGGGCAGGTTCCACACTTCCAGCTTTAAACCTAACGATCGCAGAAGTCGGATTCTCTCTCACAATCTTCATCGATCCTCCTGGCATGATCTCAACTGGTTCGAATTCTCTATTCTTCGCTAAGTTGCATATCGCGCAAGTTTCAGATTTTTTGTCGATCTCGGCTTGATCTGATCCGATCTTCGACATTTCATTGATCGATTCGTCGAGGAAGGATTCGACATCTGGAGGCCATGGAGTGTTGCCGGAGGCCGGACATGATGATTTGAAGGGGGTTTGAAGCCAGGTATCGAGGATTTTGATACCGATATCCGGCGAAGTGGACGTGCCGGAGACGGCGAGAACATTGCAGTTGTTGATCGATCTGGTGTTGAGAGCATCGTCGACGGTTACGCAGGTAGAAGCGTAAACGCCGGGGAATTTGTTGGCGAATATGGAGACGCCGATGCCGGTGCCACAAGCGACGATTCCTCGGGTTTCTATTGTTGATTCCTCATCGTAGGCGGCGGAGCTGACGCGACGGCCGATTTCTTCTCCGACAGAGTAGTATTTTCCGGTGCCAATGTCTTCAACTTCGATACCTAGGGTTTGGAGGTGAGAGACTAGAGCGTCTTTAAGAGCGCAACCGAAGGCATCGGCGCCAGCAATTATTTTGAGGGGGCGTTTGCTATCTTGCGCCATGGGAACACTGGAGAGAGTAGTAGTTGCAGAGGTTGTACCGTTGTAGTGTAGTGAAATAGAAGAGATGAAGTGGGTTAGTAAGACGAAATTACATACATACCCTCCTTACGAACTAATTGTCAATGGTTTTAAAACTCGGTATTACGTATCCTCTCGTTCACCGCAGATACCGAGTTGACTCGGACGATACGAGTCGTCTCGTTCAACCTTGCAACAATGGTTTTTAACCATTTAAAAAATCTGAAAAATTCAGAAAAAAATCAGAATTGATTCCTATTAAAAAATGAACCTAAAAAAATATATAAAATTAAAAAAAAAAATCATAATACACATATCAAAATAAATAATTAAATATTTACATTGATACGTTGTTTCATTTTCATTGCACAAGTGCACTATACTTTTTTTCAAATACAATATTTAAAAAGCACCAAACTTACCATCAAAAATATCAATTAAAACATTAATTTCAATTCGATAAAAATCGGTATTATAAAAATTGGATCGACCCTTATTGAAATTGGTTTTTATTCGATCTCAATATGATTCAAATATGTTTCAATTGATTTTCATCATATTATAAGTATGATTTGACATATAAAATACAAAGAAGCAACATTCAAAAAAATAAAATACAAAGAAACTTCACAATTATGTAACACAATTGACCTACTTTCTCACATTTTATCGGATAGGGACACGATTGATCCATATGCCATCCGATAGGTTACTGCATCAAATTTCTATCGGATCTAATTTTTATTGGAACCCAAATCTTTAATCCATGTATGAAGTTATCTAAAAGGCACAAATTGGAATTTGGATCCATTGACAGCCAAACTATTTTCAAAACCCAAATCTTCAATCGAGATCTGAAATTATCGAATTTGAATGGATCGGATTTTGGACCCATTGATTGCCTTACTATTGAGGGGATCATAGTAATTAATGATCCTAAGTATCCAATTACATCAGTAATTAGCAGTTGAGAAGCATCCTATATTTGCGATTTAGGAAAATGGCCCATAATTTAACGGTGTTGATTCAATGTGCATCATTGTTCCATCACTAATTTCAAAAATATTCGGTAAAACTCGGTTAACGCGGACGAAATTTTGATATTTACATATCAAAATAATATATATATCAAAATAAATAATTAAATATTTACATTGTTAAAATCTATCAAAATATAAAACAATTTCCATATACTTCACCCATCATTTTCAATGTTAAAATCTATCAAAATATAAAACAATTTCCACTTCTTAACCATTACAAATTATACACATTAGAAGTTAATACATATTATACAAAATATTGAAAAGAAAAAAAAAATAGAGAAAAACAAATCTCATGCTCTATCAAAAAAGAAGCTAAATCTTACTTGATTTGAAGTAAATCCACCTTTTACTTCGATTTCTTCTTGAATCAGATAATTTTTTTTTCAAAACCTTGATTTTTGTTATTCACTTGATGGAGAAGATGAAGTTTGGTGGAGAAGATGAAGAAATAATGGAGAACATTGATTTGGGAGTGAAATAATTGAAGAGAAAGGTAAAACTCGGTTAACTCGGACGAGATTTTGAAAATCTCGTCCGAGTCAACTCGTTTGTCTCGCGAGTTAATGAAAAAACTGCATTTTCTCAGTTATCTCGTTCGTCTCGGACGAGTTTTGCGAAAATATCGTCCGAGACGCCTCGCATAACTCACGAGACGCGGTCGTCTCATAACTCATTGTGAGTTGGTCTCGTTCACCGCTGATACCGAGTTAACTCGGGCGATACGTCTCGGTCTCGGACGAGTTTTAAAACCATGATTGTAATTAATCAGTTAGGATATGATATATGGACTGTTTGGGAAATGTGGTCAGAGACAAATATATTAAAAAAATAAAAGAAAACCTGTATACATCGATAGCTAGTTAATAAAAGAAGAATCAGATGCAATGAAGGGTGCACTTATGGGTCACATACACAACACTTACACCACCTAAGGTTCTTTTGCTGATTGATTTTTGGAATAAATCATCATCATATGTTTTAGAGATATGATGATGATGATAATGCATAGGATCAGTTATGTCGAGAATCGGGAAGATTATGATGTTGGACATACGATGTCCGACAAAGATTTGTGGTCCACTTCCACAGTTTATAGTGCTACCAAGTGTTTTTTTGTACCTTCAAATGGTCGAACTTGTATTATGGGATTCTATAGTAGTCCAAGTGTACTTGGACAGTTTTTTGGGACAGGTACATTGCCTTCTGTCTATTTTGTGGATGATATCTGGTGGTGACACCTGGCTTGTTAGGTGCATCTTAGGTGCCACTTCGATGATTTTGTGACGTAAGATTTTATCGATGTGGCATCCCTATAAAAGGAATATAATTAATTTAAGTTCGAATCCACTCTTAGTAGACACCTTGAAGGATTTATCCCAGAAATAACTTGTAGGTGTCAAGAGAGGGGACTGATCGTACCAGAGGATTAGTTGGGTGCTCTAAGGAGAGGCGTGGATCATGGTTTCAAGTCCTGATTTGATGTCTCATCTTGTTTAATGGATGAGACCAATTGTCTCAAGTAAGTCAACTCATCTCAGTCAAGATAAATTATTTAACTCGATTTATAATTAATTATCTCTATATATTTATATTAAAATAATTACATCTTTTTTATATAAAAGAAGATAAATTATAATTTGCATTCTAAAAAAGATGTGCAACAAATCATCAAAATGCAACAAGAGATTAGGAGCCATAAAAAATCTTATCAATTTGTGGTTTCTTTTCAATCTAACACCGTCAATTGATGACATGGATGGATTCAACAAATTTATAACAATACTCATTGTTGATGATGACAAAGGAGAGAATTGAATGGGTTTAATGGATCCAAAATGGGACAAATGGGAGAGGGGATGATGTGCGGGTGTTGCACGTGCTCGGGGGAGGGACCCATATGCCTTGGTCCAAGCCCTGGCTCACTTAGTCCCACCAGTCATACATAGGTTCGAATATCTCAGTATAAGAGAGAGTCATAGGACTTCTCACTTCTTGTTAAAAAAAATATATATTCAAAATGAGTAATAGGTAGATTTAGAAAACGATAGAAGGGTATTTTGTTATGTTGAGATGTAATAGCATTTTGCAATGTATGTAAGTACATTTCTATAATTAAAAAGAAAAATTAATTAATATAGGCTTAGGCGAACAATACCCACCCTTCACTCATTATAATAGTAAAGATAACTGACTTACTTTCACCTACAATTAAAATTTTGTTCTAATGGGTCTTAATTTACATCTTTAAAATCCCACAATTTGTGGCACAAATATTTTACACCAAAATTTTGTGGTTTTTCTTGAGTGAATTTTGAGATAGCAATTTTTAGTATTATTTATCAAAAATTGTAAAGGCACGCAAAATTTCAATGCAACCAAGCATTCAAATAAAATAAAAAATTGCAATAATTAATTTGCTGGGAACAAATTTGTTTGGAGATGATATGTAATGTTGTTCTAAAGAGGGCTTTGACTACAAACCCTAATTCACACTCAATTATGAGCTAGTTGTAAGAAGACCTAACCAAAATGTCTAATGGCTCCCCACCAAACTAACACAATTGTTTGGTTTATGGTGATGGATGGACTTAACCAAGTTTAGGGGTGCCAATATATTTAGGGTGCATGTGTTTATGGGACTAAGGGCCCATCTTTTCTTGTAAACACCAACCTAGTGTTATTGTCACAATGTATGTTGTATGTGATTAGGGTTAGGGTTTGTATACCATTCATTCCAATCCTAGTTTAAATTCAATTACGAGCTAGTTGTAAGAAGACCTAACCAAAATGTATAATAGTTTGGTGACATAATTGTTTGGTTTATGGTCTTGGATTGACCTAGACAACTTTAGGGATGCCAATTTATCTACAATGCATGTGCTTTTTATTTCTATGGGTCCCTCCTTTCTTGCAAGCACCAACTTTGTGATACAATGTATGTTGTATGTAGGTTAGGGTGAATTCTCTTAGGGTTTGTGTACCATTTACTCAAATCACATTAATGTTCCCTAACCCCCCGCAAATTGTATGTGTCTAGGATTCAATTTATCCTCTTTCATCCTTTGGAGGTGTAAGAAAAGACACTTTAAAGAATAATGCTTTTCTGATTCCCCCTCTGAAATACTCCCCCTCTACTCTCCTGACGTGGCATGTGCATAGAATCATAAATTTTTCATTGGGATACACAATTGCACATATTTATGGGAATGTGTAATTGTGTATCCCAGGGAAAAATTATGGTTCTAATTCTTTGATAAAAAAATGGATCTTGGGAGGTCAACAATAAAGTAACCTTCGCCCTTTCAAATATTTTGGTGAGCTCCTTTGAAAATATTCTGATGATCAATTTAGGAGAGTCCAACAAAAAATTCCAAGGAGCAAAGGTCACTTGATAGTTGACATCCCAACATCCAATTTTTACCCATACAATGATGATTTGTTTGAAACATAATTAAGAATCAAAACATCATACTTTGAGCAATCTTACTACTTCAATAGGCATGAAAACCTAACCCTAATTATTCTTTGCGTCGTAAATCCTAAAATTGTCCACCAATTATAAAAAGAAAGGCTTGTCTCTAGATAAATTTTGTTGAAGATATGGCTCAAAAACAATATTAAACTTGGTCCACGTGTGTATGTTTATGGTACTTCTTAAGGGGTTTGTTTTCTTTTTTACACTTGTCCTTTCTAGAAACAGTAGTAAGAGTGTAGAACAAAGATACAAAATCTCTTGAGGAGATATTGAGAGGTTGGGAAGATTAAGAATTATAAGAAGAATGTGAAGCTAAGTGATAAAGATGACTTCTTTGTATCAATTTGCCTCATTTTTCTTTATTGTAAAATCGAATTTCAACGCTCATATCTATTTGGGCATAACCTTCGGATGAACCGCATATTCTTGTCTTTATGAGTATTGTATTTTTATTCTTTCTTTGTGCGATTGTTTATCTTCTTTTCATTTGTTACAATTATATGGAGTTGTCTCTTTATTGTCATTATTAAACAAGATCTTAAAAGAGTTACATAAGAGATGTTTGGTGAAATACCATATAATTGTTTAAGCAAATTACTAAGTAAGCCCCATTAATTAAGATGTTCACATACACAACAAGAGCTGTGGTAAATCGACACGGTAAAACATACGCAATATGTACGCAGTAGGAATGGTAAGAGCACAGAACCATAGATCTTTTTCTTCGGGATACACAAGGAAAAAGATCAACAATTTTGTGTTCTTGCCACGTCAGCCGCATATATACCGCGTTTGTTTTGCCTCTTCGATTTATCATTAGTCACACAACAACTTTGTGACCACATTTCTCTTTGGCACATCTTTTCAATATAGCTCTCTATTAATTAATCTTAAAAAGAAGTGGAATTTTATCTTTTTTCAATTTCTCACAAAAAAAAATTGCTACTTTTGCCATCAATTCAATGAAATTTGACTTCCATATCATTACTATGTTAGGTTGTTTTTTTTTCCTCTATCTTATGTTAATCCATGGTTTCTTTCTTTGTAAGCCTTTTGTTAGGATATTTACAATGTTGTTTTCATTATGAAATATTTTTATTTAACTATAGAAGTATTATTAATTTTTGTTTTAAAATTCTTATAATACCTTTGGAGATTTTTTGTCAAAAAAACAGTATACTAGAGTAAGATAATTATTTAAGTTATCTATTTACCCTCTAATTAATTTTTAAATTACCTCATCCCAGATTTTTTTTTTTTTTTTAACTATTATTCATAAAACCAACTTAAGCAATTTCATTAATCGAAAACGTGATCCTACCTAGCTTTCATAAGCAATATGTCCATTAAAGAAACAAAATATAATTTCACATGGAAGAAATTCTTATGTAATAGAACAATAATGGTTCAACTAACAGTCATTATAGTGGAAGATAATGTTTTCTAAGTCATGGTTGTTATATTATACATGTAGCTAATACATTGAGCTTAGCATCCATTGTTAATTGATACCCTTATTATAAATATTTGTTGTATTCTATTATTTTAGGATTATTATAAGTTTTAAAATTACTTATCATTTTAGTACAATATGATTTGCCTTTTACCTAACATTGCTCCCAAACGCCACCAATTAACTCATCTCATCTAATTATATGTCCACATAATGATGTCTTGTCAATTTCACCCTCACCAAGTCTTTGTTATTGAATTTCATGCCTTCTTTCTTCTAGTCTTGCGCGAGTTGGATTCGATTGAATTGGATTTATCGAATAAATTAAATAGAATCTTAGAATGACAAAATTTTCTCAAGAAAGTCTTTTGTAATTTATTTCTAATTCGTCGATACCTAATAATTCAATTACTCTATGAATGTATGTGAGTAGTGTCTGTGTGTGTGTGCACGCTTGCCTGTGTATTGTTAACGAGTTGTGCTATACTACCTGCGTTGGACACTGGGTTAAACACTGAACTGAGTTGACAATGTACAAATAACCATAGATTTATTTTCTCAAGATACAAATTATAAAATCAAGGGTTCTCTATGCACTGTCAGGTCAGCTCAATGTTGAACCCGGTGTCTCACGCAAGCAGTCAAGCATTTTCCATTGTTAAAATAACTCATCTACAAATATAATATCATGATTAATGGCTCACATGAAAATCATCAAAATTTGTCTAAGGCCAACCTAAGAGAATTACTTATTAAAATGAGTTACAAATCTTAACCATTCGATTTATACCACTATTTTATAGTGTGAGAGTTCAATAAAAGAAGCGTTGGCTTTGGACAAAGTGGAATAGAGAAACAACATTTATTTAGTCGTCATAAAAAATATATATATAGAATTGAATGGTTTCGATTATCCAATCGGGTTATTTTCACATAGGAGATCTAGTTGGTGGTGTGGGGATGAAATTGGTCGGATCAAAATCATCCTAGGTCCTACATTTGTACATACAAAATCCATATGATGACCCATAGATCACATATGGGTTGGACCAAGATACCCACACTCCACATTTTTTACCTTATTCATTTGTAATATAATGAGGATCCAAATGGTCTCTAAGACATCGATCTCAATCCAACCCGGATCTTATATTGTTCCTATGGCTTGAATCAGATCCAACCGAACTACCCAAACCAAGATTTGGTCCACTTTAACTGATCTCTAATTTAGAGACCCAAACTCTAATACCAAGATATGGATGTGGTTTTATTAAATCGGCTCCATTTCATTCATTCCAAGAGGTACTAGAAACATCCGAATCAGTCTCCGAAACAACTAGCTAAACTAAACCTAAAAGGAGGAAAAAAAAAAAAGACAAATAAAACATAAAAAATGTAATATTGACAATTTTATAACATTTTGTCAACATTACGTAGTAGTTGTGTCAACACATGTAACATTTTCGATATTTCTAAAATCTCCAGTAATTATTTGAAAATTTACTTTAATTAATTATGGAGAGTTGCTATTAACACACCAATCCATATGTCAAGAAAGGCTTAATTTTAAAAAGATTCGTGTGGTGTAAGTAAAAGTTGGTGGCAATAGAATTTCTCTTAAATTTTGTAATGTTTGGGTTTGGGCAACTGTGTCTTTTGGTTGTAGGGACCCCTAAAGTAGGCAAGTAAACATGAGATGTCATAAGGTGTTTTGGCTCTTTGCCTCATAAGTCATACCACATGTTACCCGACGTCCACAAACCAACATGTTTCGTGACCCAACCCCATGTGCCATGCTCTCTATGCGCGTACGTTAAAATGTCCATGCTATACGTTACGTAATCGTGGGCCGTGTGCGTGATCCTCTAAAACACAGCTTGACTTGACTCAACCCTATGGTTTTAAAACTCGGTATCTCGTCTCGTTTCTCGTCCCACACAAAGACCAAGTTATCTCGCTCCGAGTCATCTTTTCAAATGAGTCAAACCAATAAATCCGATTTATACCATAATTTTATGTATTAGTATAACACATCATGATTTACATAGGAATTGGTGTGGCATTAGTAAAAAAGTTGGTTTGGCATTAGTAACTCTCTTTTTTTCTTTTTTTTTTTTATAGGTAGATTGGTAGATGATCAATTACAAATCTTTTTTTTTTTTTTCCTTATAAGATCACAAACATTTAAATTATTCAAAATTGATTAATTTATAAGAAAAAATCCCAACCCAACTCGACCGAAATTTCTAAAATATTAAATGAATCATATTAGATCTTGGACGAGTCAATGTGATGGAAGATTCATATTGACCATCACGTCCGATGACCCGAGTCAACTAGTTCTCCAACTAATTTTGTAAACCAGGCTAAACACACATTTAAATCGTCCGTTGTTTTAGAACCAATTAAATCATTGAAAACTTAATTATTTTATATCCAAAACCATCAAATCTTATTGACTCGATGAACATTTCAAAATATCAAATTAGCTGTCTTGGATTTCAAACTAATCAATTTGATGAATGATTCACATTGACTTTCTTCCCCAGTCGCCCTTGAATGGCTCGGCCAAGTTATCTCAATCTCATATGAGTTTTAAAACCATCAAATCTCTATATATTCTATAATACTCTTTTGTTGTAGTAATTTATTATTTTTAAATAAAATAAAAAACAAGAAAAATTAATTAATTAAAAAGAAATTGATGACATAATCAAGACCATCCATTTTGATATGAAGTTTGATTTCCGGTTAGTCAAATCAATTAGAATCAGAATCAATTATATTGGTTCCAAATCAAATACTTTAGTATCAAAATCGATTTCGATAAAATTAAAAAACTAATACTCTTGACATTTGGAGGGTAAATGATCAGAGAGGTACCTACCTTACTTTTATTCTTAATTTAATTTATTTTTATTTATGTTGATTATTTTACAAGTTCAAGCTAATTTCTAGATCAACAAAGACTTCATAACACCATGACCAAGACAAAATTACATTGCAACCAAAGTTTAAAATCTCAAAAAAAATTGAAACAATCTCAATCGAAGCATTCTGAGATATTTCAAGATAAACTAAAATATTTTTTAATCATTTAGTGTTTTAGAGTAAATATTTCATTTTGATCTCAATCAAAATCAAGTTCGAAGGGTTGGCCTAGTGACAAGTCAAGCCTTGATAAGCTCTTCAAGAAGGGTAGGTCAAGTATTTATCATCTCCTTGATATTTATTTTTGAAAATTATCTCTGATGTCGATACATGGATATTTATGTTAAAAATCAATAATTAAAAATATATTTTTTAAATTTAGTATTTATTATTGAAAAACTATGGTAGATGACTTGCCGTATTATTATTATTTTTAATTGTAACACATCGCTTCTCTCTAAAAAATAAATAAATAAATAAAAATGGAATGATGATGACAATGATATTAATAAATCAGTTAAATGCACCCATCTGATCTCATGATGTGGTCCACAATTGATCGGTGGAGATTTAAGATGTGCATGATATACATCTATACAACACAACAACATCAACATCAAAGCCTTGTTACAAAGAGTTGGGATCAGATAAAATGGGTAGATATCAAGTACTTAGCTAATTAATATACAAATTATATATATATATATATCATATCATATCTCAAGAAAATTGATATTATCTCACCAATATATATATATATTTGTGACACCTTAATTAATGAATTTATTTTACAATAGGACATAGACACTCCATTTAATAAAGAAGTTAAATGAACCATATTTTAGTAAAATAACCATATAGGATATCAAAATATTTCTTCTGGAATCTTTGATTTTATATCGATTCAAAAGTGCCAAAGAAGAAAACAGGAGGAATGGATTTGCATTACACTTCCAACATCTTGTATCATTATTGAAAAAAAGGAGTAAATTCGATGGTTTACGCCATTCTTCATATATATAGTATGTGTGTTGTACGACATGGACTATAAGGGCACAATCCTATTCACTTCCCATGCGTCCGAACCTTGCAACGATAGGGCCCTAGAGTGCTACCTTCGCTTTTGGCTTTATTTCATATATGTCTAAATTTCTTCTCTCCACACAAAATTCTAATTTTTGTGTATTATCAAGATAGAAGATAAGTATGGACATATATGTATGGTCGTGATTTTCTAACACCCCCTCTAACATACATCCCTTGACGTGACATGAGTAAGAACCATGGGCTTTTCTCTTGGGATACACAACTGTACATCCCCATAAATATGTGTAATTGTGTATCCTGATGAAAAGAATCTATGATTCTAGCACATGCCATGTCAGAGGACATGTGTTAGAAGAGCAAGGGCGGATTTATAGTGGCCTTTTGTTTCTGGGACCTAACAATATAGATCAATTTGGGAGAGACCAAAATTTTTAAGCCACATAGGACGAACATATTGGCTCTCTGACGTTGGTTGTCGAATGCCACCCTATATATATATAAGGTTCATAGTGAAGATGAAAAATAATGTGCCTATGGAACGATTAAGTAAAAATAATAATAAGTCTAACCCTACTTTAGACTATTAATTGGATTTTGAGGTGACTCGACCCCAAAACTCAATTGAACCATTTCAAAGTCAACTTGGATAATCTTGTTTCATTTCATCAAGTTGGCTGAGTCAACTTAAAAATGCATTGAGTCCAACCAGAAACTCAAAGTTTTGCTATTTTATTTAATATTTTTAAGGAGAACAAAATAATACTATTATTTATTTAAATATTTAAAGAAATTAACTATTTATAAATTAA
The DNA here is from genome assembly GCF_017979445.1 of Akebia trifoliata. Taxonomy (NCBI): domain Eukaryota; kingdom Viridiplantae; phylum Streptophyta; class Magnoliopsida; order Ranunculales; family Lardizabalaceae; genus Akebia; species Akebia trifoliata. The sequence goes on along the minus strand of NC_141382.1, from coordinate 6,413,697 downwards.
ACATATTTATTGTCTCGTTCGAGTCATTAACTTGATGAGCATTTGAAATGAGTTGAGTTTTCGAGTTTTAAAACTATGTATTTTATAATTTTGAGATGTTATAAAAGAATGAAGGTGTGCTGTTAGTAACTAAAATAGAAAATAAAATTGGAGATTTTGATTTTCTTTCTGCTTTATTCACCAAGTATATTTAAAGATCTCATAATACGAGAAATTGCCGAGTTATCACTCTGGTAGCTGTTGGAAGCCAAAGAAGAGGGACAGAGAGAGTGGGCCCTCTCTGCTGTTGTTTTGTCGTTGGTTGAAATGTTGCCTCTTTGTACATGAGTTGGAAGGCCTTGTCCTTTGATGTACATCATGTACTGAAGAACCTCTCTCTCTCTCCCTCTCTCTACAAATTTTCTACTACTTTTGTAGTCTTTGTGTAGGATTTGATCAATAATCATTGATAATCACCCTTATATCTCCCTCTCTAAATCTCTCAAACAAATTAAAGATACAAATATCATTAAGTACTCCTTACTTAACCAATAGAAACACAGAATGAATGGCCTTACACCTCTTGAACCAAACTACTATGAATTTGTTGAAGTTGATTCAACTGGAAGATATGGAAGGGTATTATACTCTACTTTACTCTCCACACATCTTCTTTTTCTTTCTTTCTTTTTTTTTTTTTTTTAATTTGTTTTGTATCTTGTTTTTGGTTGCAGTACAATGAAATCCTTGGCAAAGGAGCTTCAAAGACAGTGTATGAGCCTCTATTCTTTTATTTTCTTCCTACCCTTTAAAGATTTTTTGCAAAATTTGAAGTTTTTTTTTTAAATGGGTATTTGCTAATTCTTCTTCTTTTTTTTTTTTTTTTTGATTGATGTAGTTATAGAGCCTTTGATGAGTTTGAAGGGATTGAAGTTGCTTGGAACCAAGTCAAGCTTTATGATTTCTTACGAAGCCCTGAAGATCTTGGGAGACTCTACTCTGAAATCCATCTTCTCAAAACTTTAAAACATAAAAACATTATGAAGTTCTACTCTTCTTGGGTTGATATTGCAAACAGAAATATAAACTTTGTGACCGAGATGTTCACATCTGGGACTCTAAGACAGTATGTATTTCTGAATTTTTCATGATTTTTTTTTTCTTCTTCTTTTTAGCTGATTGGAGATATGGTTATTTGAGATTATAGGTTTTCTGATATGGGTTTTTTGTTTTTTTGTTTTTTTTTGCTAGGTATAGGCAGAAGCATAAGAGAGTTAACATTAGAGTAGTAAAGCATTGGTGTAGGCAGATCTTGAAAGGGCTTCTCTATCTCCATAGTCATGACCCCCCTGTCATCCATAGAGATCTCAAGTGTGACAACATCTTTATCAATGGGAACCAAGGAGAAGTGAAGATTGGCGATCTCGGTCTTGCTGCGATTCTTCGAAAATCCCATGCTGCCCATTGTGTTGGTGAGTTTCCCCTATTTCAAATTCCTTGTAGTATCATCAATAGATCTCAAATTATCTAGAATGGAAGCTTTTTTTTAAATTACATTTTATTTATGCATTTTTCCTTGAACACAATAATCAACATCTGCTATTCCAATGCTAGTTAGAAAATTCTCCTATTTTTTGGAAAAATTAATATATCTCCCTATAACTATAAGTGACTAACTAGCCAATTAAAATTGATAATTTATCCGTGAAATATAGTAACATTTTCACTCTTCACCCTCAAAGTTTTACTTTCTTCAACAATCAAAAATTAGAGCAAGATAGGATTTTAAGGAGATTGAAGCTAATGGGTTTGGTAAGAAACCCAAAAACATAATTCTCAAAGTTTTATTTTCTTCAACAATAAAAAATAAGAGCAAGTTGGGATTTTTAGGGCGATGGAAGCTGATGGGTTTTGGTAAGAAACCCAAAAACCTATATTTTCCCAATTTTTGTATATTTTCCCAATTTTTTTTATGAAAGTTACCAATTTACTTGTATGAACCGAATTGAAGCCCCATTGAATAATTACCGAATCCGAATTTTATTACTTTGCTCTCTTGTGATTTTATGTTTTCTAATTGTTTGATGAGAGGAATCGATTAACTGAGACCAATGCAAATCGATTCGGTTAGAAGCTTTTGGATTTTATTTGGGTTTCTCTCTCTCTCTCAGGTACACCAGAGTTCATGGCCCCAGAGGTGTATAAGGAGGAATATAATGAATTGGTTGATATCTATTCATTTGGTATGTGTGTCTTGGAAATGGTCACTTTTGACTATCCATATAGTGAATGCTCACATCCTGCTCAGATCTACAAGAAAGTGATCTCTGTAAGAACTCTCTATCTTTCCATCTCTCACTAGTTTCCACCACTTGGTCTCTCTGTATTTACATGTTTTATGTTTTCATTAGGGGGAGAAACCAGATGCTTTGTACAAAGTAAAAGATCCCGAAGTGAGACAATTCATAGAGAAATGCTTAGTGACGGTGTCTCAGAGACTCCCCGCGAGTGAGCTTTTGAAGGACCCTTTTCTCCAAATTGATAATTGTGGAGCCAACATAAGGCCGATAGAGTATTCGGGAAAAATCGATGGAATGGGTCCTCTCCTAATGCAGCCTTTCATTGAGCTTCATCATGGTAGTAATGGTTCTTTGTTCAATGGATACTCGAGTGATCTTGATGTCGAACTTGAAAATGAGTGGGGATTTCATCCGATCGAGATTGAAGCCAATGGTACTGAGCTCTTCACTTGCAATGAAGATGAACATTCCCCAAATGTAGACATCACAATCAAGGGAAGGAGGAAAGAAGATGGTAGCATCTTTTTAAGGATTAGAATTGCTGATAAAGAAGGTTGAGTGATTTAGAATCTATCTTCCACTTTTGTGTACTTTATACTCTTTTATTTGTGTTACTTGAATCATCAATGCTGATTCTCCCTGCAGGGCGGGTCCGCAACATTTACTTCCCATTCGACATTGAGAATGATACAGCGTTGAGTGTTGCAACCGAAATGGTTGCAGAGTTGGATATAACTGACCAAGATGTGATTAGTATAGCAGATATGATCGACGGTGAGATTGCTTCGTTGGTACCCAAGTGGAAGCCAGGGCCAGGCATAGAAGAAAGTCCCCGCTTTGCAAATGCAAGTTTGTGTCACAATTGTGCCTCCAACAGTTCCTCCATTGGTTCCCTTATCGATTTGTTCTCCTTGAATAATCCAAGTAACAAAAATATGCAAGTTCTTCACTGTTCACGACACGGATGCGCTGCCACGCGCGGTAGGTTCGAAGAGATCACATACAATGTGGACGGGGTGGAACATTGTGTAACCAAGGGAGCACCCATGGTCTCAAGCCAATCAGATGGAAATCAATATGTTCCCAAATTAAGTTCCGAAGGATCAAGCAAATCCCCTTTCGATGGACTCGAACAATTGGATTACTCAACCTCTGAGAGCATAATTGATAAGAGCGTGATTGTTGTGGCCAATCATAAACCCACTGCAAGAAATTCTACATACCCCAAAATTCACTCGTCGGTTCATGTAATCTCAGATGATTATGGGAATGAGGTAAGGCAGGAATTTAGATGGCTCAAAGCCAAATATCAGATGGAGTTAATGGAGATGAAGGAGCTTAAAATTCTACAATTAGAAGCAAATTCAAAAGCTCCAATTTGGTCTCCTGACTTCGACACTAGGGAACACATGACATGTCTTCCTATGTCAACCTCGGTACAAGGAGAGAGCAATGAGAATCTCATAAAATCAGTTTCTTCAGGGAAGTGTGGTTCTTCTTACTTGGCTCATGTTCATAATATCTCCCCCAATTCGGAGATCCGAAAGGACCAACATTGCAAGGCAACGATCGAATCGTGCAGTCCAGAGCACTTGTTCACTTCCAAGAGTTTCTATGGTGGGGCATTGCTTCCACACTCTCTTCACAGGACAACATCTCTTCCAGTTGATGCTTTTGATGTTTAAATTAGAAAAGCCTCCTTTGATTATTTTAGGATGTCCACACTTGTTGAAGAAACATTATTGGAATTATTGGATTTTATTACAAGAACCCTTGGTGGGTTTATATAGAAAATTACAAGAATAAAAAAAAATAGAAGAAAATCATGCTTAAGCTTTTACTAGTTATTGGAATTATTGGATTTTATTACAACAACCCTTGGTGGGTTTAGATAGAAAATAACAAGAATCAAAAATAAAAGAAAATCACACTTAACCTTGACTTTCCTAGTTTAGATATTAAGAAAAGCAGGGGTCGTAAGGCATGACGCCATGAATTAGAGAGGTTTGTAGAGATATGAAGGAAGAATTTTTATTGAAAAAGTAAAATAGTAGTAAAGCAAACAAGAAAAAAAGAAAATAATAATAATTAATTTCTCTAAGTGTCGACACTATGTAATAATTTTTTCAACACTTTGAAAATAAATAAAAATATCTATAATTATTTTACAAATTTCCCATATTAATATTCAAATAACATTTTTTTTTTCCACTAAAAAATAAAAAAGTCGGATTAAAAGATGTTGGACCATAGAATAATCTAAGTTCGCAAAAAAAATCAAAGCAGAGACAGAGTCAATATATTGGGGACCCAATCGCAGATGGCAGTGATAAAGTGCATAATTGACATGTCAGTCCTTGCTAGCCAATAGAGGTTTTCATGAGAACTTTTTGAACGTGTGCATGTCACATGCCTAGACTGTGATTAGAAGGCCATCTCTGCTTCTAGAAGCGGTCCACTTCATGACACTAATAGGATAATTTTCAAACCACCCCCACTCTTTGTCTCTCCACAATAACTGAATCTGAACCATCAAATTGATCAATCATGAATCCAATTGGGCCAATGAGAAATAATTCAATTAAACAGATATTTATTTGTGTTAAAGCCTATGAATTAAAATTCCAGATCAATTGATCCTTGCTTCTATGATGGGAGCACAAGAGTAAAAGGATCCATGCACCATATTATCGTTTCTCATGCCAATTCTAATTTAGGAACCAATGATAACCATAATGTCAAGATGATATTGGGATTTATTTAACCAGAGAGAGAGAGAGGTGGGAGAATTTCAAAGAGTTGGTTCATGTGTGTGTTTCTCTTTATATGTCATTTCATTGATTATAAAGTGTTACAAAGTAAGAAGTTGGTGTGACTCTTGTTAGCAATTCGAAATACAACAAAAATTCGATTTGTGAAAAAATCGAGTTCTGTTCAACTTTGGATTGTAAAAATCCAGTCTAAAGTTCTACGAAAAATTCGATAAATGAAAAATATTTGGCATATGATTCATACAGATATTATCCATTTCATTTTAAAAATTTAGCCATATGATAGTGATGTTAATAGTGATGGTGATGTTAATGATATGATAATAATGATGGTGGTGATAACGAGGACATTGAGATTATTGCTCCATTAATTTTTAAAAAAAGACTAAAGTCAAGGGACAAATCATCAATTTGAAAAATTAAGATATAATCTCAAATAAATGTTAAGGGTCGTGTCATTAATCATGTAAAAACGTGAATTCTTCCAAACTTTTGAAATATAACCGCTTGAAAGTCGACTTGTGTTACATGTCACAATTTACAAGTTTACACTTTGCAACATACAACAAGTTATAATAGCATTTTTCTTCCATCGAGTTTTATAAAAATTCATAATAGTTGTAAGTCATAAAATCCATGTTTTATTTTTTCAAACTTAAAATCCGTAAATTATTCAGAATAGTTTAATAATCCGGAGAATGATACTTTCATTGAAAAAAACAAAAAACTCGTAATTTTTTCAAGAGTTAAAAGGGAGATTGCTAACAAGGGGTGTGACAAAAATAGATTAGGGTGTTTGGATCATTTCAGCTACTTTCTCGAAAAAGACCAGAGTCAAAAGGCATTTCCCCACAAACCATTGAGGGTTAAAAAAGAAACTAGCTTGTCCAAGCTCACTTTCCAAATAACTGAACATTGCCACCAAAAAAAAAAAAACCTGTTTTGTTCTCAAGGTTTAAAGATAGGAAGTTGTTGCAAAAGGATGACGATGAGAGGGCAATTGTGCCATTTTAGCTAGTTTCTCAAAAAAGACCAGAGTCAAGGTGCATATGTTATCGGTTTCAAAAGTACCTCAAATATTTACCAAAATGCAGAGTATTCCTCTTCGAAAAAAACAAGATCTCTACAAAGACGATAAAGCCTAAAAATGATATAAATGGAGATAGTAAGAAACAAGATTCATCTTGTCAACGTCCTATAATAGATAATTGGTATGGTTACATTTACAGTAGAGAACATAACTTCAAATCATTTTGACAAACAAATTTGCTATTTCTGTTACAAAATAAACTACATCAATTAAATAAACTGTTGTATATGTATTCACATGGACAAAACATGTGCTCTTGGACAACAATTACTGTTGGAAGCCAGGATCCGATCGTATCTGAGGCCCTCCTGTTTTAACTTGGTAAACCATCCTCACCTGCTTTCCATTCCTACCAATCGATGTAGCCTCTTGTTTTCTAATTCCAGTATTTCTGTGCATTGTTGGTTTATCGATCAAATTATTGGGTGGCCAAGGTGGGTGACCTATGTTTTGTACAGGCTGATACTTCTGTGGACCAAACGAGTATACAGCATTCATCTTCAATGGTGACATCTGCAAATGTGGTTGAAATCTTGGCCCGTCTTGAACTGTCAAGCCAGACATTCCAGTCTGTAATTGTTGATTTTGTACCTGATATGGTAACCTATCTTGTGTTTTGAAGTTCTGTTTGTTAGGCTGTGTTACATTGAAAGAGGGGGACGATTTGGAGCTATTAACAATACCTCTATGGTTGTTCTGATGTCCATGGTAATGATTTGGGTCCTCAAGAAATCCTCTTTCGTATCCCGAAGGTCCAGCTGGCCTGGGCCTGTGATTTGTAACATGCCGGTAAGCAGAGTGGCTCAATCCCGAGGAGGTGTTGGGCTTGATTTGAAGCATGTTCTTGAGCAACCTACGAGCTGCTTCAGCCAACAGAGGGCCAGATATTGCCCCTGGTATCGGCGGCCTGAAAAAATAGGAAAAAAAAAAAGGGAGGGGGTTGAAATCATGCTAAATTATCTTGAAACAAGTGACACTCTAAAAATAATAATCAGGTTTTTTTTTTTTTTTAGAATCAGTAATCAGATGTTAATGTTGCAGTACAGGTAAATTTAGATTACAAATTTGTGCAGTACTATCCCAGTGTTCCCTATTTGTCCCAAAAAAAAAAGGATTGAATGGAATCTAATTGGGCAATATGAACGGGTCTACTGTAGGTAAATTTGTCTATAAGGACAGGACAATCGGATGGTTATCTTAGATTTCCTCATCATCTACGCCTTATCACAAGTATTTGGGTTCAGCAACATGAATCCAATTTCCTCTATATAAATAAAAGAAGTGATGCGGTTTGGAGTTTTTTATTGTAAAATTCTAGGAGTGCATACTCACCGTTCTCTAGCTTCCTGAAGCCGTCTGCCATTGTCCTCATGCCATAACATGGGGAAGGGTTTAATGTCATGAGGTTTCACAACCTGTTATTGAATTATAAGAAAACGAATACAAATTAGAATCCGACCAAGGTTTAAAATGAATAATGATGATTTCCTTATTCGCAAATTCAAACTCACCCTAAGTTACATATCTTTGGTGACATGTCCTTCTTATAGGTAGAATCAGATTTCTTTTCAAGGGTTTTGTTAACGTGTGGCACACATTAAAGTGCAATAAATACACCTTGGGAATAAGCATTTGAGGGTATTTTCGGTACAAAATCCAATTTCCAAAGTGTATTTATTGCACTTTAACGTGTACCCTAACAAGACCCTTTTTTTTCAATTTGCAAACACAAGTCAGGGAACCCCTTTACAGATGGTTAACGCAATCCAATCAGGTTAGTCTTTTATCTATAGAAGATTTCTCAGGTGGAACCCATAAACCGGTGGGTTCCACTACCGTTCATATGTGCCACATATGTCAGGAATGGAGGACTATAAAATCCTCAAGACTCAGGAGTCTACCTTGTAGGGTTCCTCATCCTTGTTTTTAGTAGAACAATTACTTACTATTCTAAGACAAACCATAGTTAATGTTTCTTGTGCACCTTTTCAGGCATGATTACACCTTCGGGGGGTTCTGGAATGTGTTGATGGGGTTGGGGATTAAGATAAGCAGCATTTCTGCATAACAAACATGATTAGCCCAAGAAAATAGAAAAATTAAAAAGGAAGGAAGAGAATGTGAAGGCTCACGAATCAAAAATGGCAGTTTACCCAGAGACTTACAAGACTTGGTTATTCTCAATCGTTTCCAACCCTTCAATTGGGGAAGGAAACACTTGCATATATCCATTCCTCTCAGACAAACAAAGATGGCCATTCATTCCACCACTATAAAGAATGAAAGGCAAAACAAAAAAAAGTCCATTTATACACCATTTGAAAAGTAATCATGGGATGAGTTGCATAAAACAAGCTGAAGGAATACTAATCAACCTGGCGTTTGCGTCAATTTCACAAGGGACTCTTTCTTCAATGGGTAATCCATAGCATAATTGGTAGTATGAGGAAATCTGCGCAGCCAAAGGGTGATTTATGTAGACATATAGTAAATCAAGCATTACACTATTTCGAGCATGTTCTTCTTCCTGTAAAAAAAAACAAATAAACATTGACAGGCTCAGAATAACAAACATAAAATCAAATAAAAAATGACAAGTTAAATCACAAATATTGATCTGGCTAATTTTTTTTGAGAAAAAGGAAATTATGTCGATCTAAATTTTTCTTTCTTGTTCACCACATTACTGGGAAAACAATAGAAAATTTAACACTAATGGAGGTCAAGATGACCAACCAAAACAAACAACAACCAAACAGGGCTACTCACACTCCGAAACCCACCCCGAAGACCACAATTACATCATACACCAAATAGTACAAACCCATGCCCATCTCCCTAGAAAATAGTAACCCCCCCCCCCCCCCCCCGGAAACACACACACACAAAAAAAAGCATTCATACCGTTAAAGTAACTTCAAGTTTCTTTGTTTCAGCTAACAGTTTCCTCTCATCGATGAATGGTAATTTCACAACACCCTGAATTCCAAAAAAGAATGTGAAATTAGTTTATATAATTAAGCATCCACAAAGACAAGAAACGTCATGGAATAATGGAAAATGATTCTACCTGCCATGCTGCGCGTTTACCATTCATGTCAATCTCAAAATCTGTACAGAGAAACCCAACTAGTCTTGAAAAACGAAGAAAAATGCCAAGAGAACATAGCAATTATTAACAGTGAACCAATTTTACCGGCAGGGTAGAAAGAACTTATTGGCGATGATGGATCAGTCATCAACGTCCTATAGTGCTCAGGTAGAGCCTTTGAACTACAATACAGAACAAGTAAGCGCATTGTAACCATATTGGTAAAAATGTCAATAATTGGGTACCCAAATACAATGGATCTCACCATTCCAGATGCATGCAAAAACTGTAAAATTAAGTCAGATATAAAATAACCTGGCAGATGGTAGGGTTCCCATTAGTTGATCGAAGGGTTTAAATGGCTCTCCCACAAAAAATTGAATTTCTAGATTGGCCAAATCCTTAAGATCAGAAGCAAAAGGAGCATAATGGTACGGGTAAAACCTGAGACAAACAACAGAAGGCAGTTCAGACACTAAGGACTCTTGACAAATTTCAGTAATCCAAAGAGTATAAGATGATGAGAAGAATCTGTCCTCTCTTACCTGTGCTTAGATCTCCTAGGCCACAAATTCCTTCCCTAATAAACCTTTTTAACTAACTACTACAGAAACCGGATTGATCAAACTTATAGTCCTTTTTTTATCAACAAGATCTTTCATCTTCATTCAATAATCCTTACCATAACATGAAAAGACATTTTTATTTGACTCTTTCAGACTTTCTCAGGACCATAAGAATAAAATATTTGGACGTACGGATCAACAAACATAGTGCCTCTTTGTCTTGGAACATCAGTTAAGTGGAAACCGGTAACTTGTACATCAATCCTGACCCCTGTACTATTGCATGTGTACTGCACAGTTAAGGAGGACAGACGCCACTTGTACCATCATCCAGTATTGATTACTATTTATTTCAAGTCTTCATGTAGCTAAATATGAATGATTTTCAAATCGAAGCACACATTGTTCATACTAAAAGTAGACAGTTTTTAAGGCAAACAAGAAAAGGAACTGAAATGATTGAACTTACCAATTCCAAGAGCAGACTCCTTGGTAGTAATATCGCATGACCCAGCACAGTCCCTCCACGTACTTCAATACCTGCACATGCCTTTAATTGGTGAATTAAGTATGACAAAAAAATTGAACAGGGAAGGGGTTTCTTCGCCTGATTCCTCGGATGAGGTTTTGCAGTAAAAACTTGAAAAGGAGATGTTGGATTGGCTTCAAGAAAGAATGTCTTTGTTGGCAGTGACAATGGGTGTTTATCCGTCTGGGAAGCAAAGACCCCCACTCTTATCCTTAAACTTTCTGTAGGGGATAGTGGGGAAATGAAGGTTCCAATTAAGTTGTCTAAGTTTCTGAAAGTTACGCAAGGTACCCCTGGTTGCAGGGAGTTGGGGTTTTGAGTTCAGGTGGGATCATTCCTCTAAGAGGGGAAGAGGGGCCTTTGGGTTTGGATTCTTCGGCATTGAAACGTAGACCAAGATTGGAGAAAGAGGCAAATAATTTGGTTCAAAGCCTAAGTCAGCCTGCTTAAGGATTTTAGTTCTCAATGACTAAGCTTCTTACGTGGAATGTGCATGGCTTGGGTGAGAGAAAGAAGAGGACCGCTGTCCAAGCAGTAATTAGAGCAAGTAGTGCTTACTTGACAGTAATACAAGAGTCGAAGTTGAGTGCGTCCGATGAGCCTTTGGTAAAGGAGCTGTGGGGTGGTAACATAGGATGGTGATGTCTGCCGGCAATAGGTGCTTCTGGAGGAATTATAGTAATGTGGACTAAGGACAAGATTCGGGTAGAGGATTCCTTGGTTGGTGCCTTTTCGGTTTCTTTGCTATGTTGGGAGGTTGAGGATAATTTTGATTGGGTTTTTACAGGGGTTTATGGTCCTAATAAAGAGTACAAAAGACAACAATTCTGGGATGAGCTGAGGGATGTGGCTGGTTTTTGGGATTAACCGCGGTGTATTGGGGGAGATTTCAATGTAATTAGATTTTTGCACAAGGAACAGGTCAGGTCAAATTTCCAAGAGCATGAGGGACTTTGGGCGCTTCATAAATCAGTATTCCTTAGAGGACCCTCCCTTGGAAGGCAAGTCTTTTACCTGGTCAAACAACCAAGAAGTGGCTAGGCTGTCGAGGTTGGATAGGTTTTTGTTGCCAGGTGAGTGGGGAGATCATTTTTCGGGAATCTCTCAGTTACCGCTATCTAATCCGCTCTCAGATCATTGCCCAATAGTTCTCCAGACAAGCTTTACCTGTTCAAGACCACGACCTTTCCATTTTGAAAACATATGGTTTTTGCGATATGATTGATGTTTGGTGGAATGAATTTCAGTTTAGCCGGAGTCCGAGCTTTATTTTTAAAAGCAAGCTAAAGGCATTGAAAGAGAAAATTAAAGTGTGGAATGTTGAAGTGTTTGGCCGTGTGAAGGTGATGAAGAAAAGAATTCACAAGGATTTGGGCTTGTTAGATAAGGAGGAGGGTGAGGGGATTTAAGGGGAGGAAATCATGAGAAGGATCAATTTGCAGGTTAGAATTTCAAAAAGTTGCCTTGATGGAAGCAAAAATCGAGAGTGAAGTGGTTAAAGGAAAGGGATAACAATACCAAATTTTTTCATAAGGTTGCTAACTCTCGGCGAAGTTTTAACCACATCAGGAGTGTTACAATAAATGGGGAGTGCATTGAAGGGGGTGAGAGGATTAGAGAAGGAAGAGTGAACTTCTACAAGAGTTTGCTTGATGGGGATCAATTGTTTCAACTTGTACCAAAGACTTTGGAACTAGGTACAATTTTGCCAGCTCAAAAGGAGTGGTTGGAAAGAAGTTTTGAGGAACAAGAGGTTGTCAACGCGCTTTCTTCACCAAGCGGAGACAAAGCCCTTGGTCCAGACAGTTTCACTATGACGTTCTATAAACGTTGTTGGGGGACCTTGAAAGACAATTTCATGCATGTTGTAAAGGATCTTGAGTAGAGAAGTACTTGGACTGCAATCCCAATAGCTCTTTCATTGCCTTGATCCCGAAAAAGCCAGGAGCAGAAGATATTGCAGATTTTAGACTTATTAGTCTTGTGGGTTTGACGTATAAGATAATAGCTAAGGTTCTAATGAATAGTTGAAGGGGGTGGTTGAGTGTTTGATCGAGTCATAGCAAGGGGCTTTCGTAAGTGGGAGACAGATCTTAGATGGAGTACTAATAGCAAATGAATTTATTGACTCTAGGAATAGATTAGGTAGGCCGAGTTTGATATGCACAAAGCTTATGGGAACATTAAGGTCGATTGGGTGATGAAATGTGTGACCTTTGCCTCCTTTTCAATTTTAATCAATGGTAGTCCGGCTAATTCTTTTAGAAGCTCTCGGAGCCTGAGACAAGGGGGACCCCCTATCACCATTATTATTCATTTTAGTGGTAGAGGTCTTGGGGCGTGTTCTCAAAAGGGCGTCAAATTTAGATTGGATCTCAAGATTCTCAGTCGGGAGGGACATCCTTAGGATTTCGTTTCAGCAATTTGATGATGATACCCTAGTGTTTTTAGACACATCGGATGACCAGGTGGGATATTTGGGGGAGGTGCTTTGTTGTTTTGAAGCAATGTCTGGTTTGAGCATCAATTTTAGAAATAGTAAGTTGTTTGGAGTGGGTTGCTAGACGGGAGTTGATAGGTGGGCCGTGATGTTTGGGTGCCAAAGAGAGACTCTTCCTACCACATATTTGGGCTTGCCCCTAGGTGAGGATTATAGAAGTAAAGTCATTTGGGTTTCAGTGATTGAGCGTATGGAAAAGAGACTGAGCTCTTGAAAATCAAAGTATCTATTCAGGGGTGGTAAACTCATTGATTAAAAGCTCATTAACTACCATTCCAATTTATCATATGCCGTTATTCTCAATTCCAAAAGGGATTGAAGGTAGATTGGAGAAATTAATTAGGGATTTCTTGTAGCATGATAAGCACGGTGGTAAGAAGATTCATCTTGTGAATTGGAAGGTGGTTTGTGCGCTAAAAAAGAATGGTGTTTTGGGTATTAGAAGTTTCAAAGTTGCAAATAAGGCCCTCCTAGGAAAGTGGTTGTGGAGGTTTGAAACGGAGAACTCTAGCTTATGCAGAAGAGTCATTAAGGCCAAGTATGGAGAAAAGTCGAATGGGTGGAAGAGCAAGGAGGTGAATTTGTCGTATGGGTGGTGTTTGGGGGGGTGTCATGAGCATTAGAACGGACTTTAAGAGGTGGGTGCAGTTTAAAGTTGGCAAAGGAGATAAGGTTAGATTTTGGGAAGACTGGTGGTGCGGGGATACAACTCTTTGCAATCTCTTCCCCCGTCTTTTCAATCTTTCGTCTAAGAAAAATTTACCTCGGGCAAAATTTTGGAACCTTGAAGGAAACGAGCCCGCGTGGGATTTGGGATTCGGGAGAGGTTTCAACGATTGGGAAATCTACTTCCTTGCTAATCTAATGACCAATCTTGATGGCGCTCAATGGAACGTCATAGAAGAATATAAGATGGAGTGGACCCGTACCAAGAGAACAAACTTCTCTATCAATTCATTCACCTAGGAGCTCACAAAGATCATCAATCCTATCAATCACTTCCCTTCAGCTACCATTTGGGGTTCAAAAGCACCTTCAAAGGTTCGTTTTTTTCATTTGCTTAGCCACTTTGAATAAATTACCTTTGCTTGATCTCCTTATTACTCGAGGTTTTGTGACGCCTAATTTTTGTGTTCTTTGCTCTACCAATGGCAAGTCCGTTGATGATATTTTATTACATTTTGGGTTATCCTTCGCTTTATGGAGGCATTTCTTTGGCTTGTTCAGGATTTCCTGGGTACTACCCAATACTACACCATCACTTTCTTAGAGTTAGGATCTATCCCTATTCTCGGGGAGGATGAACATTTTCTGGAGGTTTCGTCCTTTTGCCACTTGTTGGGGAATATGTTTGGAAAGGAATGGGAGGATCTTTAGAGAGATGGTTTAAAATTTTCAAGAGATTACTTTAAACATTTTGGGGTTTTATTTTTTTGGTGCAAGTTATGTCCAGATTTTAAGGGAGTCTTCTTTGAAGACTTTTTCTTCCATTGGGAAAATTTGTTTGCTTCTTAAGGACTTTTATTTGGGTCGATCATCTTGACCTCCTTGTAAGTCTCCTTTGTATTTTGCTCCTGCTTTAATAAATTTATACTTATCATAAATAAATAAAAAATGCACCCATTTCTTTGGGGTTTTATTAGCATGTGCCCTAAAGGCACATGTTAAGGGGCATTAAATACACCTTGGAAATAAGTATTTTTTATAAGGAAAAAAATTGAGGGCATTTTCTATAGGAAAATAAAATTCCAAGGTGTGTTTCATGCACCTTAATGTGTGCCCTTGGGGCACATGTTAAAAAACCCATTTATCTGAATATGCAAATAAGAAAATTATTTGAAAGAAGGAAAAGTTTGAGAATATTATTCCTATGTGCAAAATATTTTTATGTAGACACTCTTCTCCCAATGACTCGGCATGTTAACTTTACAAAGGACCTGCTAGGTCACAAAAATTAGGGGAAGAAATTTGTTCCTCATAAACAAACATTTCCGGTGTTCGATACTCAGGAAATTTGTATTATCTATCTAGATGGATGTAAAAATCTCATGTGCATGTGGTGAAAGCCCTTGCCAAGTTTGTATATCAGGAACTTCAAGAAATCCAGATCGTTTGTATCTAAAATGTCCAAATGCGGTAACTTTATAACTTTTTTTATGATATTCCATAAAATTATTTGAAATCACATGTCAATATCAAAAATGCAATATTTATTTGTTTGTCTATTTCAGATTAAAAATAACAAGGGATGTAGATTTTGGATTTGGTTAGATGAATTCAGATAGTGTAAATGTGGATGTGGACCATGCAAGCTAGTAACAACTACATTTAACAAAAATAGTAACAAAGGACGGAGATTTTATTATTGTCCTAAATCATCGGTAAAATATTAGTTAAAGGTGGTATCACACAAAAATGATATAATTCAATATCATATTATGGATTAATACATTTAATCTTTACAATATTTTTATTGCAGCCAGTAAAAAATGGTTGTGGTTTATTCACGTGGTATGAGGAGCCGAATGTTGTTTCATTAACAAACATAAAGGAAGATGAAGAGAAAACTGAGTGCAAAAATAGAGAGATTAAAGAAATTTGGACCAACATTATACACCTATGCAAGAATTTGAAAGAAAAATTAGATCTACAAAAAGATGAATAGAATTTTACGTAATTGAAAATTTGGGTATAATTAATTGTGTTTGTAATTTAAAATACCAAATCAGATTATCTTTTACATGTATGCTTTTTTTTTTTATGTGTGATGTGAAGTAGCAGTTAAAATAATCAAATAGACAATATTATGTGATTACAACGCTTGAAAAGGGTAATATAATCAATTTACCAGCTTTTAACATTAAGTAACAAACAGTATTATGTGATTACAACGCTCAATTTGAATCAGTTCAGCACAATTCAGACTAATAAACAGACAGCAACCTCAACACTTAGATTCAGCACTATACAGTTTTAGCAATTATAATCTTTCAGCACTTAATTTGTCAGTTTAACAAATGACCCCTTAGTTTCTCTAATACATCCAAAATCCTAAAAATGGCCATATCAACTAGAAACTTCAACTAAGGGTACCAGTGCAGCTCCAAATCCTTGATCCGATGGGTTTGGGAGCCCCCTCATTCTCAAACTGTGCTCCCAAAATGTCGGAACCTCGTTCCCATAATAAAAAACCACACTCCATCTACTTCTTTCAGCTACTCTTTCTTCTCATATTGGTTTACCCTAATAAGAGTCCCACCTCATTAATAAAGCCACTAAGCAATTCAAATCTGGTGAAGAAACAAGCAACTAAAATCTTCATAACTGACGCTTGACGGGGAATGAATTCAATGGTTAATACTATTTATTTCTTAATTGATTAAGGTATGAAGACAACAATAATGGAGTTGGATACGAGGACAATGAGTATGGTCGGGGTAATGGAATCAATGGAAGAATTGGAGAAAAAAGTACATGAGTTGTAGGTGCATGGAATTTATCAGGATTTTGTTTTGCGGTCCTTTTCACAAGATCACTTCATTGCCTTATGTTTTAGTTACTAATATTTGAAACTAATTTCCACCATATTTCCAACTTTATTTATTTGGGCTGTGATATTACCACACCAGAATAATATGAATAAAGCCATAAGTGATTTTGTTAAAACTCATACCAAAAGTAAATGGATGCAACGTCACAAAATCCTATCTATGGTGTGATTTTATTACAAAATCACTTGTGGGGTTTGCACATATTTTATGTTGTCATAATATCATGACTATTATTCTACAAAATCTTTTAGGAAGAAAAAAAGAAACTGAAAATTCCGCCGCTCTACACCTCAACTCCTTTGTATTGACTTAAATTGGCCAACATTTGCCTCCACTTACACTCATTCGAACATTGTTTGCAAGGTATCATAAAACCATCAAATCCTAAAGTTTCCACATTCATATAAAGAGTAAAATGCCATGACATTATTTTATTAAGTGTTGAAAAGGAGACCAAAGCGGACTACCTAGAGAACAACCAAAAAGAAAAAGGAAAGAAAAGAATAAACAAAGTGCAACAAATGTCGTACTTACAAATGAGCTCACGGTTAAAACTGAAATCCACAAAAAAGAGGCCCATAAAATCATTAAAAGAATGATAACAATGTAACTTTTAAGAACATGTGTCATGCAATAGTGCACCTAAACATTGTGGATCACATCTCAACATAGGAAATGATCAAATAATAAGCATGCTGCATCTTACAGTTCCAAAGTGACTTGATACACATAAGAAAACAAAGTTATCAAAGTACAGTTTAAATGCATCAGCTCATCAGTCAGACCATAGACTTGTATATAGTGGATATTAGTGTGAAAAAATCATGAATAGAAACAATGCATGGGTGGATCACTAAATAAAAAGTCATTACCAAAAATAAACGTCAAGATTAAAATAGCAATGACAAAGGAGAAAACTTACAACATCTTTCCTAACTTCATCAATCTTCTCTGGATTTGGTAAGTCAAATTTCTCACAGTAGTACCTTTCTCTGTATCCAGGCTCCCCTAATTTCACCTGAGAAAATGAATGTTGTAACCAACTTAATAGGCTAGCAATTAAGAAAATATGTTTATTGGTCAAAGGTTTTTTTTTTTTTTTATTATTATTTGATAGGTCAAAAACAAGCAGATTTTCCACATACCGAGAATAAAGATTTGTATTCAAGTGTAACATCTAGTGCAACTATTGTTCACAAACAAAAAGCATGAAATATTTATGTAGCCTTTTTTCCCCGAAGTTGAAATATTTAACTAACATTATTGTAACCATAACAGTGGTATAACCATATAAGTTAATAATGGCAGTGTAACGCTGTAAAGTGTACATCATACCCATATTCTTGAAACTAGAATCTGATACTAGGGGAACAACTGAACAATCTTTATAAAAAAAAAAAAAAAAAAGAGCAATTCCTTAGTTCTCAAAATAAACTTGCTGTTTTACTATGACAAAAGATATTTGTAAGAAGTAAACAAGCACAGAAACCTATAAGCCTTTAACTTGGCAATCAATTTCTCACCCTTAAGTGCCGTTTAAAATCTGACCCTATGTAGCATGTAGTCAACACATATCAGCAAAGCAGCATTATTAGTTATCATTACAAATTCCAGTACAGAATGACTTGACAAAGCAATAATAACCAACAATGAAAGAACCTTCAGCCAAACTATAAGGAGGATTTTACCACCAAGAATAAGCTATTGTTGGTAAAATTGCATGATATAAGAACCAAGATGTGATCATCCCGGAAATGGGAACAGATGGAATAAGAATACACAGTGGATATAAAGAAATTTCAAAGGACCAGAATGCAAGGGAGGGCATAAACAATATAGAATAAAATGAGTCTAAAAATATTCCTCCAAATCATATCTAGCTATTGGCAAGACTAAGGATCAATAAGAAATACTTTAAACTCCAGATCCTTCTGTGCATGCATCTACCTAACTTATACATGGATGTACAAGAAAAGCCTTTTTTGATGGAAGAGGAAATTTTATTAAGGGAAAATGGACGTGAGAAAGTCGAGTAGACCTGCCTACTACAAGTATATGGTCGGATTAGAGTGTATTCCTACTCTCATTACAAGCCAAGTCCCATCATTTTCTTTTATTTATAGGTTTAAGTGTGAAACAGAAAACGAAGAGATTTGGGAGAACACCAATGAAGATGGAAGAGGGGTAAGAAATGTCGCAGGTTTCTTGCATAAAGCTTCAATGGATTACAGAGATGATCAAAAGATTCACCACTAGATTTGCATAAATTTGCCACAAGAACCCTACACAGTGGGATGCCAAAAAGGCCAAGGAAGATACAGAAACTAGAAATGTAGATCTGATAGTGGAATTTCCATCATGATTGACAACCCAGACTCCTCGATCCTCAATCGAATGAGACAAGGAAACGAGTGACTTGATTGAAGAGAGTAGCAATGGCTTGAAACTCTCAATCATTGAGGTTCCTTCTAAAAAACCTAAGTCCCAAGACAACTCTTCCCCCAGTCAATACTATTAAATTCAGAATCGTCAACCTCTTTTTCGAAGACATGGCGTATAAACATCATAATGGCACCTTCAGAGGCGATAAACCAAACAAACTATCCTCCCAGAACTAGACCATATTCCCTCCCCCTACCCTGAATCTTATCCAACAGCGAAACTCTTCAAGGATTTTTGTGATCCATTTCCATAAACACATCCTCCATTAGACAATGTGATCTCACCACTTACCCATCCACGATAAGATTAAACATTAGCTCCTAAGACCTCAAAATACATTGAAGCCTTTCTGTTACTATCTCCGTTGAAGGATGTCTGATACAACCACAGTAACAAATACCAGTGATTTTTTTAAGGAAAAAAAAAACCTGTCTTGCATCTCTGACGATTAAATTGATTAAAAAACACAACTATTTCATTTATGACAAAAAACATCGTTTTATTCCCGATTTTTTCGTTTTTTTCACAGGAAAAAAAAAATTAAACACTTTCTAGTTTTTTCAATGTGGGATTTGACACACAATAGAATTTGGTCACTCATAAATGTAAAAATATGGGATTTGTTGATAATAACTTGATTTTATGAAATATATCATAACTTTTAATATATATTTTTTTTATCTTTTATTTTTATCGTTTTTTTACCATTTTTTTTTCCCCGTTTTCAATGTTTTTTTTTTTTTTTTCTTTTTAAAGTTTTCCCTTGCCGATTTAAACCCACACTCCAACTTTGTGACTATGGATTCAACAATAAGATGTTCGATACGGGCTTAGACCCATAGCACAGTTGATTTGACATATTGCAAAACAACTTCAAGGACATGGGTTCAAGTCCAGCTTACCCATCAAAAAAATAAGATGTTCGATACAGACATCTTTTAAGAAAAAAGGACTGTATTTTTTACACAAGTATGCATGAATATGTAGACCTTTGCAGAAAACTATTAGGCACATATGGACGTATCTGCATATGTAGAACCAAAAAAACTTCTTTGCATGTGTGTCTGTGTACGCATGTAGGTATTTATTGTTTTGTTTTCTCGCATGACATGCAGTGCAAGCAATTCAGTCAGCCTGTTTAATTCACTGATCATTAGTCCGTCATATAATTGGTTAGTATAATAGAAAGGGAAGACATACCTTGTCTGCAACCAGAGTTTGGGGATCTTCAGAGTTTTCTCTCTTCACTTTAAGCGTCACCTCTTCATTATTCTCTTGCGCCTGAAATAAAATTACCAGTACAAGCATCAAATAAAAACTCTTTTTTCAGCTGTAATAAGAAGATAACAAAGTAGAGAAAAGGGCTTAGGAAGATCATTCACTATGTGCAACAAAAATCTAAAAATACCCTCTGCCAATGAGTCCACTTGATTATTGGCACTATGAAGGGTGTGATCATACTTGATATTCATGTTCAAAAGATCTACGATATGATAATGATATCTATGAGCCTCCATGGACCAGTTGCTATGCATGGCCAACACGTTAAGAATGTCACCTACTTGGAAAATCTTCAATTCCTTTAATAGGTAGAAGGAAATAGCAATGATAAAGCATTATCAAACATTCATTGTATGAGAATCAACAGCAATGACAAAGATTTTTAGTGATTCACTTCAGAAAAAAAAAATGAGGAAACCTGAGAAGTTAAATAATAACATCCATCCAGCATATTGGCCATGCCAATTATTACCATGTGGCACACTCTTGAGGCCAATGTTTTCAGACGTTAAGGCCTAAGGCAATGCGCTCGATTGGCACGGGCTTTGAAGCGTAAGCCTCACTTGCATGATATTTTTCAATAAATAATATAATATTAAAAATTAGGATATCAATTGTATATTTATATATATTTGTGTTGGTCAAAAGAACAGTAATAGCAACAAAACAAAAAATATAATTGTGCACAAATACAACAAAAGATAAAAGCATGGGAGCTTTGTGCTGGTCAAAAGGTTGATAAGAAGAATAACCAGAATAAGACTCAGAGGCATGGAGCAAGCAATCACCTGTTGTATACGAGAACGTTTCCGAAAGATTTGATCTTCATATATCGCAACTGACTGAGCAAAATGTTCAACCCTCTCGAGTAAGACCTAAACATTGTGAAATATTCGACATTAGGAATTACTTGAACGTAAAAGAGTGCAGGTTATGATTTGATAATTTTAACCATTGCACTTATGGGTATAAAACATCAACTAATTGAGGAACTATCTTCTAAATCCTGAAAGAAAAATAGAATCTGACTCTAATCTACAGGCATCCAGAGTTCCAGACCATTTTGTTAAATCAATAATACACAGCCAAAGTGTTCACCTGCAGCATGCAGATAGTGGAATTCCAAGCATCACAGGAATCTATGTTCAATGAGGAAACCAAAATGGTATTACTTGATAAGATGTAGAAAGCTTTTCTAACACAATTACAAACCATAATCTTTTTTGCCGGTGCAAAAGCACCCCCACCCCCCCCCCCCCCCCCCAAAAAAAAAAAGAGAAAAATGCATAAGTAAGGAGCCATGTCTTCTCTTCTTGAAAACTCCCTCATATGATTGTATCCTCCTTGAGTGAAGACACGTTATTCTGGCTATAGAGCCAGAAGTGTTTCCCAGTCTCCTTTGTTTAGGGAATAAAGTTTCCCTGTAATATTGCTTTATTTTCTAGAAAGCTATTATGTGCAATCATCATCCCCCAAAAACCCTCCCGCCAGATAAATATTTGTACTCTCATCTTCAACCACAAGATGTGTAACTTAGGTAATTTTTTCCATAAAAGGAGTTTTCAGAAACAGTGTTAGCCATACAAGATTCTGACTTTGGATTGTACAAACGGTTTTCAAAAACAGTGCAGCCAAACAAGATTCTAGATTCTGAAAATAAACTTATATAATATGATTCTCACAATCCATAATCAGATTTGGGAATCGGGGTCTACAATCCAAACCAAACACCCCCTTAAATCCATCCATGATTTCAGTGAAAGGTTTCTCTCTCAAAACCCCAAAGCAACAATGAATACATCATATTAGCAAGATCTTTATCACACATGGCAATCAAGTCTACATTTTAGAGATATTGCAATTATCACAAAGGCAAAGAATGATATGAAATTTTCTTAGAGAATCTGAAAATAAAAGGCTGCAAGCCAACTTAAAGCATGAAACACAATGTGCACCACAAGAGTAACCAAAATTTAACATACATATAGGCTTACTAGAAACTAAAAATAAAAACTAAGAAGTACCAATTTAGCTAAGTTGGTAAGATGCATGAAGTGTTGTTCCCATGTCATAGTTTCAAACCCCCTTTAAACCAACTTCATCATGCTAACCACTAACCCTTTTACCTATCAAAAAAAAAAGGGAAAGGAAAGAAAAAATATATATATATATATATTACCTCACCCGCATCTGTAAGATATCCTCCCATAGCAGCAAATTCCCTTCTATAAACATACATCAGTAGATTTATAGCACCCTGAATTACAAAATAATTAAGCAATATAATGGAAGCAAAAGTTTTCAGCCAAGCAAAAAAATAGAGAACCAAAAAGAAGTTGTATATTTGTCTTGTATAATTACGAGCTTGGATCAATATTACGATTACAAGAATATGAAGAATAAATCTAGACACAGTAAATGCTGTGATCACTAAAAGTAGAAATTGTGTGCCTGTTACATACCTCACGAATTTCCAATGTGGGCATATGTGGAAGAAAGTCATTGCCAACAAAGAAACATAGGAAGACGAAATCATCCACAAGTCGTTCAAAGTTTATCTCAAATGGAGGGTTCAGAATCTCCATATCATACATTAAATATTCTCGTAGCACCCAGATGTTGAGGAACTGCCCACAATTAACAATTAAAGATTTAAAATGTGTCAAATTACAATATGATGTAGAAAAAAAGAAGTACAAGATGATATGCATGAATTCAAGATGGTGCATAGCATGAAATGGTGTCCATTCAAACACCTGATATTTCTTTTTGTGAATTGGGATCTCATATATCGCCTTCTCATTCAAATCTTGAGATTGATTGTTAGGCTTGCCATGGCACTCAGCTGCCAGATGACCAATTTGACCACAGATAAAGCATTTCTCTTGTTGCCCTGGCATGGAGATCACCTGAACAATCATTTATAGTTCTTGAGTACATCATAACAAATAAACAAGTTATAGATGATGGAGGTATTCAGAGAACACTAGCTACAAACCTCTCTTAATATTGAGAAATGGACCTCGTGAGTAGCTAAAGACAGCATAATTAGGTCTGCATCCTGAGAATAACAAAGCAAACAGATCATTCTCACTTAAAAAATGGAGAGAGAAAATTGGAAAACAAAATTCAATAAGCAAAAAAACCAAACAACAGAGAATATAAGTTAAGCGGACAACAAACTTACTAAACTATATAGACAGTGCTGTGTGTTCGGATCGAAACCAGGAAGATTACGTTGCAACCGGATATAGGACATGATTTTGTGTTCACCCTCACCAGGAACGTTTGAATCAGAAAGGATAACCTTCAAATAATCACGCAATGCATCCCCATGAATAAATTTAGAGAGAGTGAGAAGTATCCTGAAAACCGAAGTATTCCAGAGAGAGAGCCAAAAAGAATTACTATAAGGGCGAGGAACTATCCAATCCTAAGGGAGACACAATTTATATCAGAATATGAATTATAACCTTAATATGCCGCCAACCGGGGTTGTGGTTCAGCCTAGAGTGTACATAATATTGAAGTGCAACAGACAAGGCAGCCATAAATTGAGTGCCAGGAGTAATGACATTTGAGTCATATGTTTCAGGCTTCTCCTTAGGAATCAAATTCCTCCCTTCTGCCTCGAACTCCATCCTCAATTTTTCTTCTTCAGCTTCCTGAAATTTAGATATATAAGGCACAAAACTTTTAGTAATCATCCAATATTACACTTTTAAAATAAGATTAAGATTGTTAGAAAGCTCACAGCCTCGGCAGCATCTTTTGCAGCTCTGAAGCGTCGTGAACGCTGCTGATTCATTTTAGCCCTCGGGGCAACCCCATCTGCAACATTCAGAATTAAAACAAACTGCTGTTCCAGTGAAAGTAGCGTAGGAATAGCTGACTTTGGGAATTTAAATACCGAATCTAAGAGGGAGCTCACCAATTGCCATGAAAAGGAATTTTCTTGGGCGAACCAACGAGAAGAGATGGTCAATGTAATCGAAAATTGATTTAAACACATCATCAAACGTGACAGGGGCAGGCTGCATGTTAAAGAGTATTCAGATTAAGGATAAATGTCTAAATGAATAGTTACATTTTGAGGAAAGGAGGATATGTCCAATGCATGTTTCCTATTTTGTAGAATCCCAATATTCATTAAACTCAGTAGTATGTGGTATGTGAAAACGCACGTGTATTACAAAGATGAGGATTTACACATGATTTAGATTTCTTATTATGGGTCCCTTTCGGCAGCCAACGCATTTGCCCTATACGGGTTGGAAGTTTCGAATTGGGCTGGTTTTTTTGTGGGGATGATCTCTATGGTGAGGGGATCATCTTCACAAAAAATCAGCCCAATCTGAAACTTCTAACCCCATCAAAAGTGATTTAGAATTGTGGACCGTTGATTTTGTACCGTTAATTTGCAAACCACTTTTGGTGGGGTTAGAAGTTTCAGATTGGGCTGATTTTTTGTGAGGATGAACGTTGACTCTCTAACATTATTATTATTCATGATTTAGATGATTTACATCATATTTTTATTATTTAATATCTTATAACGTTTTTTTTTTTTTTTTTAATATTAAATACTGTGATTTCGTAGATAAAATAATAAAAATGATATTTCAGTAATTTTAGAAAGCTAAAAACTATTGTGGTTTTAAGAGGTCCTGGGATTAAAATTCTATTCCTTTTTCATGAGAATGACCTTGATAATAGTGAAGTTAAATGTAAAAGTAGGGGTATTTTTGGTCTTTCAAATTTTGGTGTAAAGAAACACCTATTCAGCCTTCTCTCATTATAATAGTAAGGATTTTTCAACAAGGTTATGCCACTCCTAAACTCAGTTATCTTGATAAGCGCAGTAGATTCGTCGTTTAAGCCTTACCCATAAGGGTTGACTAAACAAATATTGTCCCATCCAAAAAGGCTCCATTATTCGTAACACACCTTGAGCATAACATGCATCGAACATGCCCCTCTGGGCCTCCACTAGCATATCCATATCCATCACTCAGTCCAACACAGACAAAGTGTAAACTATTTTCTCTCCGTGAGCTAAAAACTGGTGGGAATCATCAATAATGAATTTTTGGAGAGGAAATGAGCACTTAATTAGAGATTATATGCGTTCTCGCATCCATAGAAAATAGAATATCCACCATACTTGGAGAGAAGGCAACAGTTCAGCTGACGTTGTTGCGTTCAAATGTAAATTTCATTCTTTTTCTTTTCAAAACCCTTCATATTTCCATACTGAACTCCAAAAACCTATAGTGGATTATGCTAGCTACTGTAACAGTTGGAAATATAACATTTTTGCTACTAATGATGAATAGTAGAGGCTATGGCCAATCCCAGCTTTCCAATCAAATAAGCAAATAAAATGTGTTAACAAAAATGTGACTAATGTTGAAATCATTATTATTTGTAACTAATAGCCCACTTAGGGACATTGGTATTTTTGTCGAAAAATAAAATAATGAATAATCCTGAAGTGACCTCAAGATTGTACCTCATATCGCACATCTTGGCATGAAAGTGTGTATGAACCATAGATGCTTTCATCGAGATACGAGTCAAAAAGCATCTATGGTTCCTACACACTTTCACGTTAGGATGTGTGATATGAGGTACAATCTTGAGGTCACTCCAGCACAACTCTAACATAATACCCTCATTAAAAGAATTCGTCCACAAATTACACTTCATCATCTTCCTTCTTCTTCATATGTGTGTGTATAAGAGAAACAAATCTATAATAATAATAATAATATGTTTAACACCTAGAATTGTTTAACATTATGGTTGTATTTTTAACATGCATGCTTCTTTGTAACAATATAGTTGTATTTGACAAAACTAGTGAACCAAGAAACGAACTATCTCTACCTACTCTCCTACGAACCAGATTTGTTCTAGAGTGGCAACCACAACCACCGAATTCAAAACGAGTAAACTAACAAACCACGTAACAATGTAACATAGTTTAAAACTGTTATTATATCTTTAAAATTTTGATTTATTATAACTAATGATGAAGTAGAACGAAGTAATTTTAGAATTTCTTAAAGGTGTGTTTGCGCCTTTAGTCCCCTTAAAGAGTATCAAATTTCTCAAACTAATAACAGCTCAAATATGTGGACAGCCAATTATTTAAATAATTAAAAAAAAAATTGACAAGCTCAATTCTACCTATCAAATCCCCATAAATAACATAAAAATTTTTAACAAATTCAAATAGCGAAGAAATACTCAGTTACCTTAAACACCAATGATATTTCACAATTTATACCCATCTGTTGTCTATAAAATGTTGGAAACTAAAACCCTGTGCAGTTGCTTATATTTTCTTTCTCTCTTTCCAGGACAACAAATTTTCCTCCTAATAAACATTCCCTTTAATAATAATAATAAAAATTTGTTTTCTCTGAAAGGTATCAAAATTATCCTAATAGGTGTTCAAAATGGGGGAAATTAAAGTACGGAATCTGTAATTGAAAGCTTGGAGAAAATCATACCTTCCCTTCAGGATGGAAACAAGGATGAATGATCCCATTCATGTCCAAGTACATATTATCAAATTCGATGTTGTTAGGGTTCGGTTTCGATGCATCGATGGGTAAAATCGCACCATTTGGGCCTTCAGAAGGCTCTTCTTCGATTACGTCAGAGACCGATAAAGAGTATCGATCAGCAAGCCATCGATAGAACGCTGGAACTCCCATCGTTCGTCTTTACGAACTAGCAGAGATGTCCAATCGAAGATACAAAATTAGGGTTTGGAATTGAGTATGGGTTGTTGTTGCAGACATGAAGAAATGGTTGGTTTATGATAGAGGGAGACATCGACCTCGAAGGAAGAGGTGAGAAGACGTGCGAGAGACGGTTTGAGAGGGAAAGAGGTGTCTGTTTTGGAAAATCCTAGAAGGACTTCGATTTTTACTGTGTTTCACACTGCATGTGGTTGCCATAGATGTCTTTCCTCGAGATACAAGTGAAAAACATCTTCGGTTATGACCACACCTCCTCGTCAACGCAGTGTGAAACACGGTGAAAACGAAGTCCACGTAGCACAATTCGTCTTTTTTACCTTCTTGTTTCGTACTTCGTATTGTGATTCGCATGGTTTACAAACCCGGTTCTAGACGAGTTGGCTCGGACAAGCCAGTTGCAGATCATCTGGTACAGATTGCACTCCACTGATATGATAACACTCCAAATTCCAAAATATAAAAAAATAAACACCCATTTTTTTTTCTTCTTATTATTCAAAATCAAAGAGGAACCACAACAACAAAACTTTTGAGAATCTTTGAAATTTCTTGATTCTTTAGGTCTTATTTTAAGTGGTCAAAACTTGCATTATGATGACATTTAAAAAAAAATTCACTTAGTCTATCTAATAAAACCAATATTTTGAGAATTTGATAAATGTTGAGAAAGTTGTGATCAAAAGCACAAGGTAAAAGCCCATCGAAACTCCTATTAATGGCAGGTTTGTGTAGATTTTACAATAGCTCTTCAATTTTTTGTTTGAAAACTTTTTTTGGAGATAAATAAAAAGGGATGGCTGAGAATTTTAAAATAATAATAATAAGCATTTTGTTAAATTAGAGTGCAACCGATATTGAGTGATTTGCTACTATTTAATCCCTAATTTATTTTTTTACATTTTTATTATTATTTATACATTTAAAATATTGTCAGCACTAGTTTTTTTTTAATATTATTGTTATAATAATAATAATAATAGATACATGATTTTCGAATTCGAATATCACCTCTACGAGGATTTGAAGTTGCCAACATTCTTTTTATAAAAGAGTGTGAATGGTCACCCAAAATATATTTATCAAAAAATCATTTTAACATCTTGGTGACTCTTGTATAGATTAGGGCACTAATCCACTTAAGACCTAAGTAAGGGTTTGATTAGAGAAAGGGGAAAGTGTTAGGCACATATATTTTTTCATCAAATGAGGGTAATCTCGAAAAACATGGTCATTTGTAAAATAAAGATAAAATAAAATAGTCGAATGATCGACAACTTGTACCCTTACACTTAAGGGGTTTGTTATCGGCTCGAATCATGAGGATCGATGAGATGATCCTCATCAAGATCCTGTCGTAAGTACCTAATTTTGAAAGAGTGTAAACTTGTGACTATTAACCCATTCTCCTGGGCTAAGAAGGGTTCCAGTACCGATTGCCTTAAAACGAATTGTTTAGGAGTTTAAAATATATATTTTTTTCTTTTAAAATGATTACAACCCTTACACTTTCGACCAAACCGAAGTCCAATTTATCAGAGATAGGGGAAGAATAACACTACATTTTAGAGGCTTCCTTAAAATGAAAAATAAAAAATGAGAGGGGAAAATAGAAGAAGGAGATGGAGAAGGGGGGTAGGGGGGTGCGGTGCAATGTTATATCTAACCCAGCTTGAGGCTTGGGCCTTCCTTCTACTTATTCTTCTCATTATTTTTCTTGGTCTTCTTATGTCCTTAGTAGAATTATGAATTTCTTTTAGAGGAAATGAGGTACTGAGAAAGGAAGAGAGTTGAGAGGAGTTGATACACACACACACACCACACACACACACACATATATATATATATATATATATTATATATATATATATATTATTATTATTATTATTTTGAATTTTTTAGGGCTTGAGAGCATGAGAGGAGTATTTATTAGATTTTTGGGATTGCTTTTAGGGTAAAAAATGTAAAAGGAGAAAAGTTAGTAGGGAGTGACGTGAGGTGTAGGTATGAAAATATTGTTATTTGGAGGTTGGATATGGGTATTTGTGGAAGGTGATGGGAACGAGTCACTCTTGACCTAATTGGGTTGGATTTTTCAACCCACATGGGTAGAGTGTTAGGTGTGATTAAGGGGTGTGAGTGTTTGATTAAAAGAATGTTTTGTGTAAGAGATTAGGTGGTTAGATTTTGGGAAGATGGAGGAGGTGGTGACAAGTGTCTCAAGGGTAAGGGTGAGGGTGTTAAGTGAGTTAATCGGGAAGAAGGGATGTGGGTTAATTTACTTTCTGAGGATGATGATGGGGTTGGTTAGAAGAATTTTGGAGATGAAGGGTAATGGTGACAAAGTGTCCACCTTGATGATCAAGGGTTGTATGGACCTTAATTGATATTTATCATGGATATGAATATGGGTAAGGATATGGACTTTAAGTTTGAGTTTGTTAGGTTGGGTTCTTGTCTCGATGAGAGTTTAAGTATTAGGATTGACTTGAGTCTAGGGTTTGGATTAGAGTTGGGCTGCATGGTATTAGGATTAGGTCAGGTTAAGGAATTGACTAGGATTAGACTTGTTATAAGGTGAGGCTAACATTAATTTCAGGGGATTGAATTTTGATGGGTCTTAGGTGGGTTTAGAATGTTTCCAACTTCGAGGTTAGAGGGTGAGAAATGGAGAAGGAAAGGGGCTTGTACAGGTCCATGAAACCTTTAAAAATTTTGGGATCTTTTGATTTTGTTAAAATGTAGATTTTCGGGAATTTGGACATTTTAAGTCTGTTGACAAATTTTGCTAGAAAAATTAATCTTTTTAGGTTCTTTCGAGTGGGAATCTGTTCAAATTGGAGTGTTTACATTAATAATAATATACTTTCTCACATTTTATCGAGTTGAGCCCATATCAAATTGGGACATTGTTGATCCAGAATTGATTTAACAAGATGTCAGTTCACACCTGAAGTAACCGGATCAGAATGGGGTCGGATTTCAGATCTGATCCAATCCATTTATGGCCCTATTCAACACAATATTTCCCTTGAATCCGACCCACACTGAACCGAAACAGTTATCAAGGAGCCTGGGTTTGGAGGACGAGGGTTTTCGGAACAGTAAAATCAGCATATCCAAAACCAGACCCGAACCCATCCCGATCCGCCCATTCCCATATCCATCACCAGTATGCGTAGACCGTAATTTGAGAGTTACGTAACCTCATATTCTTATACACCGTATATCTAAACCTAGGGTTTTAGGATCTCTTTTGCTTTATAAAGCCGTCACCACAGCCAAAGCTCTTTCTTCTCTCTCGTTCGCAGATCTCATATCGCTTGAGTTCTCCTTCGCAGCGAAGACCATCTAGAGAGAGAGAGAGAGAAAGAAAGAAACCCTAGCCATGGTTGGTGTACTTCATTCGATCCATCTCTCAAACGAACACATTTTTTTTTTCGATCAATCTCTAACACACCTATAATTCGATCTGATTTTACTTGCAGTCGCTCGTAGCGAATGAAGATTTCCAACACATTCTTCGTGTTCTGAACACGAATGTGGATGGGAAACAGAAGATCATGTTCGCCCTAACTTCCATCAAAGGTATTGGTCGTCGTTTCGCCAACATCGTTTGCAAGAAGGCCGATGTCGACATGAACAAGAGGTAACTTATTTAGGGTTGTATCATGTTTATTGGGTTTTGGCGAAAAGATCCAGTTTCTGGTTGAACTTTTTAGTTTGCCAACAATCTTTGTTCCTGATATCTGTTAAGTTATTTTATTTTATTTTATTTTTTACTTTTTTTTATATTGTTTTTTAATGCATCAATTATGGTAAAATTTGTGAATCTGGTATTGATTATGAATCTAGGGTTAGGGATACTTTTATATATTTATTGTGGTTGATCTGTGTTTGGATTGAGAGAAATAGAGAGAAGAGAAAAGAAAATAAATGAGTTTCTCTCCATTGCTCTTGTTTGGATGTGGGGGAGAGAAGAGAAGAGAAGAATGGTGAGTTTTCTCTCTCCAAAAGTGGAGAGAAGAGGAGAGAAATGGATAGAAGCCCTTTTAAAATATTTTATAATTCCATCTCTCCCCTTAGATCTCTTTTAAGACATTTTAAAATTCCAAATTTGTCCCAACTTCTCTCTTGTCAATCCAAACTTGGTGGAGAGAAACTGAGTTTCTCTCTCTTCTCTCCATGGGTTTCTCTTCCCTCCACTTCTCTCAACCCAAACAAAGTAGTGCACAGAATTCGTGATGATTTCTATCCGATCTTGAATCCATGAATGTCTGGTTTGGATCAGATCAGATCAGATCAGAGTGATTACTTAATTTTACTCATTTGATTTTTTTTTAATGTTTTTGGGATTATTTTAGGGTTTTTACATCATAATTGGTATAATAAACCCGAGTTTATTAATTCACATATTTCATAATGGATTTGTTTAATTAGCGTCTATGAGTTGAGTGAGCAGGTTCAGTCTTGTTTAGGGTTTTGATATGTGCATTGGATTTTCATATTTGTCTTATTTTGGTTTAATGGGTTGTTTTAGAGCTGGTGAATTGTCGGCTGCTGAACTTGAGAACCTCATGGTGATTGTTGCGAATCCTCGCCAGTTCAAAATCCCTGACTGGTTTTTGAACAGAAAGAAGGATTATAAGGATGGTAGATATTCTCAGGTTGTTTCCAATGCGTTAGACATGAAACTGAGGGATGATTTGGAGAGGCTGAAGAAGATAAGGTTTGCTCATTAATTTATGCTGTGGCAAATTTTGTTTTTCACTATCGTGTCATGATCACTTTTTAATTATTCTCATTTCTCTTGGACACCATTCATGTTAGTATTATGAATTTCATGATTCTTATATTGCAGATTTATGTTCCTTTTTGGCGTAGTCACTGGTTTGCTATGGGAATTAGGGGTCAGAGTTAGGGTCATGGATTTTGATGTAATCCAAAACTGTTATTTCACTAGGTTTTTTAATTGTTTTAAACACACGTTTAAATAGTGTGGAATAATGTAGATTTTTAGTTAATTTATTTAAAATACAAGTCTGTATTGGATCCCTTGGATTGATCTTTGAAGTTTGGGTCCATGGGCTCTAGATTTTTGTATGGTTTCCATATCTGTTGGATACAATATATTCATGGGGCTGGAGTTTGACTCTTTGGCTTTTGAATTCCATGCCTCAGAGATGAATGCAGCTCCCTATATTGAATGTCGTTCTTCCACTAACTTTTACTTGAATTTTCCTAAATCTGTTGTAAATATATGGAGGACGAAACATGTATGCTAGAGATGTCAGTATACCTCTATAACCATAGCTTATGCCATCCCTCTTTTTGCATAGTTGTCACTGTTTTCAGATCTTAGGAGTAAATGTTAGGGTAATGGATTCCCATGTAATAATTTTTTTTGTTATTTTACTAGTTTTTTAAATTATTATTATTATTATTATTTGAAGTAGAAGCATATGTTGGAAACGTGCACTTGGAGTTTGGGTTTATAGGCTCAAGGTTTTTGGTCTGCTGGATTCACTGCATTTACGGGACTGAAGTTTGACTCTTGGGCTCTTAATTCAATGCCTTAGGGATGAATGCAGCTCCCTAAATTAGATGTCTTCTTTCCACTAACTTTTGCTAGATTTTTCCATATCTAGTGTAAATATGCGGGGGATGATACATGTAACAGTCTCCTCTAGAACCATTTTAAAAAGATCAAATAGCATTTGTGGGTTCAGAAGATTCCCATGATGATCTTATTACTTACCATAGCATTATTAATTTACGTGCTAACACACCTCTATGTCTCTGCATATGCTAGGAATACCTGTATCGACACAATACCAATATTTGTAAGGGGTCCTATTGCGTAGGTTACTTTTAAAATGCATTCCTACCTTATTCTGTGTATTATTTATTTTTTCTTTTCTTTTGGCTCCTATCAATATTGCTTTTGTTCTTCTATCAACTAGAAACATATTAATACATTAGGCCAAGACTCTTTATTATGGCTTGCAATGATCTATTGGATATCTTGACATCAAGAACTACCAAGGAAGTTTTATGAAGCAAAATTTTTAATACATTTATTGAAAAGAAAAAGGTTTCCTCTGTTTCCAGTCTTTGCAGCTTGGACCAGATTCTTATAGACATCTGGTCTAGCAGATTCGGTACACTTTATCAATGTTATCTTCTGATAAACACACTAGAGATATATCTAAATTATTGAATTTCAAAATTACCTGATATCCATGTGTTAGTACACAAGTATTCTAGCTATTCCACCACTTAGTTCTCATCTCTGCGTAATCTGTGTTTATTTATTTGTAACTTGGGGAGGTTAACAATGGTCATTGTTTCTCAAAATTGTGCAGGAACCACCGTGGTCTTCGACACTACTGGGGTCTTCGAGTGCGTGGACAACACACCAAGACAACTGGTCGCAGAGGAAAGACTGTTGGTGTCTCCAAGAAGCGATGAGTTCGGTGTCCCATTCTATGTTCTTATCTATTTTGGATTTTGTTATAGTTTTACTTCAAATTTTGTTTTGTCTTTTGAGTCTAGGACCATTTACAAGTCCAAGATTGTTGCATGAGAGGGCGTCACCTTCTTCTAAGTTTAATGAACCAAAGAGTGTTCTCAGCTTTTATGCTTTCTTGTCGTAGGTTTCCTAATGGGTTTACCCCTTTATCATGACGGTAGCGTTTTCTTTTTATTTTTCTGATGAAGAAAGAGTTGTCTAGTTGGGCTTTTAGAATTGTTTGATTTTTGCCTGAATATTCGGCGATGGTATGTCGCAATCATCTTTCATTATTGATTATGGCTGGGTTCGGCACATCAACAGACCCCGCCCTAAATAAGTTTAGGTCTCTCTCTTTCTCTCTCTCTTTCTCACACACACACACATACACACACACAAATTGATTGTAAGGGGAGTAAGATATCAGGGTCACAGGTAGTTGCGCATGATGGAGCTGTGAAACCAGAATCCTTGATATCAGTGGAGTTTCTTGACTTGAATGGTGGAATATTCAGGTTAACTAATAGGGTGCATTCGACAAACTTGAGCGAGACTCATATTACTTGGTCAATATATTGTCGGCAGTGGTAGTCAGTGTTTCCTCTTCAAACAATTCAGTTTCAGTTTACTTGTTTTCAAGCGCAAGAACAGAAAAATGGGGACGCATGCAATCCTGTCCTAAAATTTGTAGACCCTTCCTCTGAAAGTGATTGTTGTCCCTGAAGGGGTATGCAGATGCCATGGAAAAACTAGTTTAAAAATCTTTCTTCACCATGTCGTCTCTAGACTAGAGACATGTTTTGTGGTTTGCCCATGACAAAGTGAGGAGGCTGCAATCCACACTTTTGAATCCAATCTATCGGTTTCTTATCGATATTATATATATATTGACTCATTTATGGACTTTAGTGCATCATTTCGTGTTTAAGCGACCTTTTGGATTTTGTAGACACGACATGTAGAGTGACAAATATGAAATAAGAAAGGTTCTTAAAATGTTGCTCCAACTATTGTAATTTTTCTCCTGAAACAACTAGAAGAGGAGAATGAACAATCGTGTTCGAGTTTGATGGTACTTTTATCCCTGGTTTTGTTGGGCAAAATTTAATTTAAGAACATTAAAAATCAAAGAAGATAATTTTTAACTGTCGGATTTTAATTTTATGTTTGGGATCAAAAGCTTTGATCAAGCCAAGTGAGTTTGTCTCATTTTATTTAATTATTTTTATATAAATTTGTTTTCTTTTGATATTATATGTAATTATACTTTTAACTTTTTTATGTCATTGAATTATATACATGTACAAATCAAAATGGTTGAACATTGGCGGATTGAGAAACAAAATTCTCTCTCTCTATATATGTATAATTCTCATCTCTTAGAAACAGGGTTCGTTATAGAGTGGTCATTAGGCAAGATGCAAATCCGATTGGGAAGAATCTTGTAAGGTCACTACTGCCCACCAAACAATTTTGGTCCTTTTTGGGCGTATGTGAGGTACTCCTAGTCAAAATTTGGGGTCATTCGAATATATTGTTAATTGAATAATTATATTGAGTTGAAGATTATGCGCAAGTCACAATGATAAAAGAGTGATTTTACATTTTAAAATTCACATGAGGGCGGAGTATAAGATTAGATTCGATTGGAGAGAATAAATGAGGTGTCACTTTTATGATTTCAATACTCGTTTGAGATTGAGACGTATCGCCCAACTGGTCTCATTACCAGGCATGGACGAGACGACCGGACAAGTTAATTTTTGGATGAGATTTAAAATCTCATGTTCATTTTTGAACGAAACGTCTCAAACATATCGAAAAACTTGTCAAAAACAACTTGGTATTTAGCATAGACAAGATGTGAAATCAAGTTTTAAAACCATGGTCATTATAAGAACTATTAAAAAACTTATTCCCATATTTACGAAAACATGCATGACTTTTGTTCTAATTACGAATTTGCTACATGTTCATTTTATTTATGAAAACACGCACACAATTACGCATTTACAAATTTGTAAATTTAAAAGTGATGAACTTATGAATTCGTAGATAGTAAAAAAGACAAATTTACGAGTTTGTACATGCATAAAAAGTGAATAGTGTATCGTGTGCAGGTTTTTGGAATAAAAAATGAATAGTGCTGCGAAACCAAAATTTTGACATATTCAGTGCACGATTTGGAGATTCACCATTGTTAAAAGCAATCTAATTTATAATTAAGGTGCTAGAAGGAAAAAAAAAAAAATGGTGTGACAATAAAAGTACTAAAAATTTAAGGGGGCTTTCTTTTTGCACGCTGTTCAAGATGAGGGCAGTTAGATCATTTTCTATTAGTCTCTAATAGAAGATTTCAAGTCAAGGGGGGTCTCACCAATTTCAGAACACAGGGGTACCTCAAATATTCAACAAAAAGAACTGCAGTTTGTTTTTTATCGAATTTTTTAATTCTTAATTCCTCCCACCTTGCCCTAACTTCTACAGATTTCACAACGCACAAGCTCGAGCTCAAGCTTTCTCTTCTTCTTCTTCTTTCGTTTCTGTTAAAAATTTACCTTTAAAACCCTAACCCTAACCCTATCGTTGAAGTCCAGAAGATGGCTGGAGGTAACCCTAAGGGCTCCTCCTCCCACAAATCCGCTCCATCCTCATCTAACCGGAAAACCAGGTGGGAATCCGGCAACAATCCTCAGCCCGATCACAAGTCCGGCACCAACGCCGAATCCAAACCCAACAAACCCTCCTCAAACCCTAAAGACGAACCGTCTCAGGGATCCGGCCCGTCGAAGCCCGTTTCCGATCCGAAGACTTCTTCAGGCCCCGGTGCGTTTCCTCCATCTGGACCCGGAGCTCCGTTTATCTTGAATGACCCGAACGTATCTCCGTTTCCGGATCCTGCCGGATTCGGTCCACCTCCGCCGCCGGCTTATGGATTTCACATGCTCGACCGGCGAACGATCGCTTTGGCTGATGGGAGCGTTCGATCGTACTTCGCTCTTCCGCCGGATTATCAAGATTTCCCACCACATGGACGGCCGTTCGACCCTTCAGAGCGATTCTTCCCATTTGGACATGGCGGCCGTGAGCCCGAGCCGGGAGGTATGGGATTCGGGTTCGATAAGCATTTCCCACCCGGTGGGCGGTTGAGCCCCGAAGGGTTCCGTCGTGATCGCGATGAGGCATTTGGACGCGGTGGTGGCCCCCATGATTATTGGAATTCTCTAGGGCTTGATGGGAGAGACCCAATATCTCAAGAAGGATCACTGAAGAGGAAGTATGGAGATGGGGATGAAAGAGATGTGAGGGACGAATTCGCGCGGCAACGACAACAACTCTTGCATTATGGGAACACTAGTAGTTCTAATCCTAATGGGTTTCCTTCGGGTTCTGGTGATCGAGCAAATTATTTGTCAGGAACTACTAGCAGTCCTTTTCATCGGGACCACCCGTTGGATTCTGCGAGGAGAATCGATGAAATAAGGTCCTCAAAGCATATGAGGGTTGGAGGAGATTATGGTGTGGATGTGAGTTTGAAGCATCCTGATGTGGATCAACAGGCCTTGAAGAAAGCGTTTCTTCGGTTCGTGAAATCACTCAATGAAAATTTAGCGCAGAAGAAGAATTACTTGGAGGACGGGAAGTACGGGTCTCTACAATGCCTTGCTTGCGGCAGGTTTGATAAACTTGGGTTGGATGTTCATCACTGTTTTTCTTCGTCTCTAATTTGTTTTTGATGCCGATGGGTATGATAGGAAAGTTCTAGTGTTCTTAGCTTATTACATATTAGATTATGATTTTTAGAGGAGGCATATGTGACGAGATCTTGCATCATAGTTTATGCATAAATGCACCTAGTCGATATCTACTAAGGATGCTTGGATCATTTAAAATCAAAGGTGTGGTTAGCTAACAAGGCTTATGGAATTCTTAGTATACTATTTTGAAGCATTTAAGCTTGGCAAGATCCTTCTGAAGGGGAATTCAAACTAGATAGAGAAAGGATCGGTTATCTTTTAGTGAATTATGGGGGAAATTTTGTGTTTCTGACCCCAAACAGTTGGGATGATAACGACGATCTATTGGTCAATTACCGAGCTAGTTTGAGTTGAGGAATCATCTTATTGAGTTCTTAACCCATTTTTTTTAGTGATCACCGTGTTAGGAAAGTTATGGATGTTTCAATTATAGATTCTTGGATTATATGCTTGAGAGGAGGGGTTTTAGCAATATTTGGAGAAATGGATTATGAAGTGTGTTTCCACTTTTTTTTTTTTTTTTCTTTAAAAAAAAAAAAGTGTGTTTCCACTTTTTCAAACACGGCCAAGGACAACCTGGTAGGATATTTCAAACGCTTTCGTGGTTTGAGACAAAGAGATTGTTACCCCCTTCCTCTTTCTAGTGTAGGTGGAACTCTTGAGAGAATGATAACTAAAGCAGGCAGTAGGGGCAGTTTCAAAGGGTTTGAGGTGGTTGTAGTGGGGTGTGTGGTATAAGATTAACTTCAATTAATAAAGTTGAGTTTTACTGTAAATTATAAATTGGTTTTGGAGACTCGTATCACTCATCTTCTTCCTCCTCTTGTAGGATCACCTCTTTTACTTAGAGGTTTGCTATGGTGTTACATGGGTGTGTCGAGTATTAGATGATCCTCCATCAATATTTATAGGGAACAATTTGCTAGGTTTTTATTCATTGTTTATTGTTTAAAGGAAATAAACAGATGAAAGTAATGAGTAAAGAGATTGTAGTAGTTGCCCTTATTACATCCTTGGATCATACTTTGCTATGGTGTGGTATTATTTTTAGAGGTGATGGTTGAACACATCTCATGCTGATCAGAAATCAATGAGTGAGGTCTATTCTTTATAGGAATGCCCATGCAATCGGCTTCTTTAAGAGTATAGTTGTTGTTGAATATTTTATTTCTCATTTCTCTAGTGAATCCCGGTATCCCTTTTCCTATTGCTTCTTATGAACGAGACAAATGGAAAGGTAATCTCCTGGAGTTTGTTATTTTTCTTTTGCATATCTGACTGTGTCTATTATATTCAGTTGGAAAATATTTAAAGGGAGGTATGTACAAATGTCCATTAAGTTTGAGTAGAATGATTAATATAGCAATGGCAGTTAACCTTTATACAGTTCTGGAGCTCCATAAAGCTGTTGTTGGCAATAAAGGAAACCAGAGGGGGGTTTTGGGGGGGGGGGGGGGTTGCATTGCAGTGACGACAATCAATAGAATAAAAAGTGGAAAGAATGATATTTGTATGTTGTAAAATATGTCAACAAAGTTTTTGTGGTGAAGTGACATCTTTCAAATAAGATTCTATTTGTAAGAAAAATAGTGTTTAGGTTGTATTTTGGCAATCGACATGTTTGAATAGTATTTGCTTTGGGAAAGAAGTTCAGTTTTCTAATACTAATAAAAAATGATAAATAATAAAATCTAAGCACTATGTATTAGGTGGAGTTTTCTTTTCTTTTTTATTGAATATCTTTACAATTGTGAATCTGTCTTATTTTAGATGTGACCCTTCTCACAATAAGGTTTATTTAGATCAGTGCCAAATCTTGATTAATTCGGACGTGATAGCTATCTTGTCCTAGACATGTTATGTACAGTTCTTATAAGGGAATCGGGGTTTCAGATTTTTACCATTGCATTGCCAAGATGCTCTGATATATGTGCATATTGGTCTATCAAAACAAAATGTTTAAAAGATAAGGTGCTCACTTCACTTGAGCTAGACATGTTATTCATGAAAGAGCATCTTAGGGTGGAGTGAAAATCTAAATTTCACACCTGTTCTGCTCACTTTGTATTGAACAGTCTGAAGTGAAGCAGCTGTTGGAGCTGAATGAAGAAGATTTAGAATGACACAGTAGGTAGTTTGGAGTTACTGGTGGAGGAAGAATGTTGGAGAAAAATGAAAATAAAATCTAAATCCAACATTTTTTTAAACTTCAGTAGGAGTATAACACTCTTAGTTGGAGTCTTTAATACAATATGTTGAAGCTTTTTGGTAGAGGTTGTAACTCATTGCAGTAAATGACTTAGGGTTATTTTTTTTAATAAGTAAACAACTTAGGGTTATTATGCATCCAAGTGCAAACAGATTTACTATGATATTGAAGAAAGATCATCGTTGGATTCTTGACCTACTAATTAGGATAAGCTTTATAATGTCCTTTTGGGACCTACGACAACTCAATATATGTGATTAGCTATAAAATAAAATAAAAAAATAAAAAAAAAGAAATGAAAAGAAAAGAAGAAAAGTTATGATATGTGATTATTGTTGCATCCTTGTGAAGGTATGTATTTCTATTTTGAGCATTATAGGATAGGGATAGAACATGTGAAGCTTTTAGGTGAATTATGTTTACTAGTGGGTGTGTTGTCCATTTGCACATGATCACAAAATTTTCTTGAAGTTTTATAGTGCATATGAGCTGCGCTAAGCTAGTGAACATTTTTTTTCAGCATTGTAGCTTGTGTGGATTAAGTATTCCTGAGGCGTTGATTTATTTGATTGTTGGCTAGTTGTTGTGTTGTTTTTTCCTGATAGATTATTCTTTGTAGCTTATTGGTGAGTACTATTCTATTGATGTTTCCGTTTTCCAGTGATGCATATGGCTTTTTGTCTACTGTCATAATATTTTAGTGCTTGCATTTATGTAAGAAATCATTGAATTGCAAAGGGCTCAGTGAACTTGTTCAAGTTTATATTTAGCTTGTGCTGGTTTACAAAATTGAGTTGCGTCCTTGGAATCACTAAGGTATCATCTTGTTCTGATCAGTATTAAATTATCGGTTTCATGTGGGTTTGACCTTGTGAATTGTTCCTGGTCTTCAAAGTGGATGTTAAGATAACATATAACTATCTTGAATGGGATTAACAGAGTATCTATTAGGAGGACAATCTTTTGCTTGAGATGGCTGAGATGGATTCTGCCTATAACTTCTTGTGAATCTCTAAAGGATTTTTCTGTAGTTAATTTGGGTTGTCTTTGGATCCTTTGTCATTCTGTTTCACATCATCTAAGACCCTTTTGGTAGGTTTTGAAGGCAGCTTATCTGGTTTGTCATGCACTTTCTCTTTTATGTGGTTGTTGAAGGTATGGGTTTTCCTTATTATTTGGGGGCACAGCTTTCTGTAGGAAGCCTTCCCAATTTTGTATTGGACCCTATCATGGAGAAGTTTGGTAGGAAGCTTGTTGCGTGAATTGTGATAGAGCAATATTGTATCTCTTGTAGTATGCTCAATTCTTAATTAGATTTTGTTTTGAATTCTTTCCATGTAGAGTGCACTGAGAGCATGGAAGTCCACTCAGAGCGTCTGAAACATTAATTCCTCTTCTTCTATTTAATTGTAATTCTACTAATTGAGAGGGAAGTAGATGATCATATTTTGCTCAACCCATGTCAAGAGTTATTATTTTGCCCAAGCCCCTATAAATAATGGGCAACATATTTGGTTTTGTATGTAATACTGGGATTGCGGTGTCTGTACTCTGCACTGGTTGGATATTTTTCTGTGAAAGATTCCACGTGTTAAGACCGAGTTTTCTATGTTCATAGACATTTAGTTTTAATCTGTTAATGTCCTAATTCAATCGAAGGTGCCAAGTTGGTGAGTTGGCAACGTCCGTGAGTAGTAATACAACACTGGGATCTAAACCCCTGTTCACCGTCTTACCTATAGGAAACTGAAAGCTAATTTCTAGATATCATTTAGTACTATGATAAATTTACGATAGATATCATTTAGTATTATGATAAATTTACATTCCATTACTTACAAAAAAATAAAAATAAATTAAGTGCTTCCTATACCAGGATACAGATTTCGTGCATTGCCTTTTAAGAATCCTTGATGAATTCATTCTTCCTTTCCCATACTTGATTCATCTAAAAGACTCCAATTTATGTTTTCGTTGACAGCCTATGAATATAAATGAGATGTAATTCAGCTTTAAGTAGTTTCTATAGCTTTATACAGTTTTTCGGCGGCAAGGGTATGATGCTTATATTGTCTGGTATAGCTGCCCATAGGCCATATCTATGTTTTAAAGTTGGAAAATGGTATAAATATTGTTATTGTTATGCATGTTAGTGACTTCAAGGAAGCTATATCGTACACAAATCGATAAATATTGTATATTGCGCTATGTAAATTACTGTATGCTCCCTTTGAGTTGTATCAATTGCCTTCATAAGGCAGTGGTTATCGTATTGTAAATTGAGATACGTGTTATATTAAAAACGTATTTTTGTTGTCATATTTATATTGACTTTACTAGGTTAGTCATTTCTCGGTACAATGTTTTATAAAATGGTTCCAATTTTAGAAAGTTGGGTGCTTAATCTCTTTATAGTTCTATTAGTTTATGGCACGGGCAAATTGGCTCATGTTATCAATTGTAATTGATGGCACATGACAAATTAGCATATGTTATCAACTGTAATTGGTTGGGTATAACTTGTATAGGTTGTAATTTTTTCCTTGGTAAGTAATTGGATGTGTCGTATCATAATTTCTTAGCAGAATCTAAGTCTTTGCAATGGCCTTTGGCTTCCATTTATTGGATTGTTCTCAAATGGATGCTTGTTGTTGACTTTTCTTGAGGTCTTTGCTCGGCCATGCTGGCCACGCACAAATATTGGTTTCATCTTCTTCCCTTTAAACAATTCCTAATGTCTTGATCTGCATGATATTTAATGATGGTTTCTGAACACTATTAAAAACCCAATAAATGATTATACATGAATTAAACACATTGATTTGGCAGTTGTTTCTTTGTGAGTGTGGGTACTTTGTCATCAGTTTACAAATCATTGTTGGATTCTAGTCTTTGGATCACAAAGAAGTCATGTCCATGTGCTGTTGGCCAAGGTTTTTCTACATTTCTGACTCTGGCTGTAGGATTTCAATTCGTGTTTGCCAGCTTTTCTCCCCACATGGATTCCAATTTTTAGTTTAAGCTGTGTTTGACTTACGGAAAACAAGGAATCTCTTTCATACATTTTTAGTCTAGGAAAAAAGTTTGAAATAGCTAGTTTCCCATTGGTTGTCTCATACACTCCACTGCAGTGACTCATCTGTCGTGAACATGCAATGCCAAGGTAATACCTTTCTGAGTTATAAGGTCCTGGTAGTTGGTGTTAGTGACTTAGCGACTCGTGTTCTTTTTTATTTTATTTTAATGTTTTTTTTCCGGTGTGATATTTTTTGGCATATGGAAAGTTCTCTGAGTTGTTTTTGTTTCCTGGAATGAGTTCTCCTTACCACAATGTTAAATATCGGGATTGGCTAACTTGCTGATGCTATTCCTATGTGGGAAATACTCTTTTCTTATGCATATTAGATGCATATAATGCTTTATTATTTCTGATTATTTACTTGAGACACATGAAATATGTGGGTTTATGGATTTTGGAACTTGTATGTTCTCCCTTGAAGGGCTGCTCTTAGGCTTTGTATGGTTGTCTCCTATGATTGGCTGGTACTATGTTTTGGCATGTTTTCCTCCTCTTGATTGGTAGCTACCAGGCTTCTGATTTGAATGGTTGGCTAATGAATAATTTACCAAGTGGTCTCGGCAAAAGGAAAAACAAGCTCTGCTGTATGATCATTTGTTTCTGTTATCTTTATATCTGCTTACAAGGCATTTATTTGGATCCAGCTGGTTTCATTAGCTTTTATTCAGCTGTTTTTGTTAAGCTATTTTTCCTTGTTTTTGAAAGAATGCGTCATCCCCTTGTTCAAGATGGTTACTGATTATATGGCTTCTGAGACCACCTGAAAATATTCACAGGATGAATATGCAAGCAAGTTGACACTTGTGGCCTAAAGAGTTGGTCTTTGGTCTTACACTTCAATCATTCTCCTCTTTACTTTCCTGAAAAATTTCTGGTATTCCTGGTTTAAAGTGTCGTACTAGACATTCTGGTTTCGGCCGTCAGAGAAATGAAACATTTATGTTGAAACATTGAAGGAATGCTTTGGATTGTCTCGGAATGTTTCAGTCGAGACTGTGTCTGTTTTTCTTCCGATCAAAACATTGTCTCGAGACAAGATTTTAAACCTTGCTGGCATTATTGTCTTTTTGGGTCAGGTGCACTTTGTTAGAACAGTGTGTTGGATAGGTTCTTTGGAGTTTAGAAAGTTTCACAAGAATCATTTAGAATGAATAGGTTGCATGGCACTTTCTATATTGTGCACATGTAAATGAACATTGATGCACGTGTCCATTATTCTATGCCCTTGTTGACAGCACTTCCGTATGTCATTTTATATTGAATGAATTAATGATATTTGGTCGTAGTTTTATCTCTTCTGCTCTTCTCTCCTCTTCTCTCTATTTCTTTCTTTCTTCCTTCCTTTCTCTTCTTTTTTCATCTTAGATTTTCAGTAGGTGTCTTTATCTTAGCCTTGTTCATTTTATATTACAATATGAACTTGCTTTTGGATGCTGGTTTTATGTTGAAGTTGTTTGTGGAGATTGAGTTATACAATTCGGTTGACTTGTTACTTGGATGCTCATCCATACATAGCTTCATGAAATCTTATGACCATCTTACCTTCCATCTCTAGTAAAATTTTGGTCATATATTCCATTCCTTGTATATTTCTCAGGGTTTCTGTTTGACTAATGAATGTACATATTCATTTTTTGGTATTAGTTTGTTACTTAATGATGTTAGAGGGCGAACTCTGAATTATTTATTGTTCGATGCGCTTGGTGTGAAAATTTCAGGGCTTCTAAAGAATTTCCAGATGTTCATGGTCTTATCATGCATGCTTACAACTCTCATAGTGCTGACTTGCATGTGGATCACCTTGGCTTACACAAGGCTTTGTGTGTTCTAATGGGCTGGAACTATGCTAAAGTTCCTGACAACTCAAAGGCATACCAGTTGGTATCTGCTGATGAAGCAGCAGCAAATAATGACGATCTTATTATGTGGCCACCTTTAGTGATCATCCATAACACAAATTCGGGAAGGAGTAAAGATGGTCGCATGGAGGGTATGGGAAACAAAGTGATGGATAATAAACTTAAAGGTATATTGGGCCCCTCCCTTTATCCATTATTTTGTTGCTGCTATTTGATAGTAGAGTTTTTATTTTGGAAGATGGAAAGTGCAGTGTTAGGGGGGAGTTTTATCTCTGCATTTTTAATTAGTAGGTTAATCTGTGTGGTGCTATAGTTTTTTGCTAGATATGTGGTTGAGATGACCCTTTATTCTGTTTAGTTCTAGATATATTTTTGGTCGCCTTTTTGCCACCTGATAATTACATCAAGCTTAGGGACCACTATATTGTAAAATGTTGAAGTATTTCACTACCTGAATATTTCCCATCTTGATAGGTTTTTGCTTCGGAG
The DNA here is from genome assembly GCF_017979445.1 of Akebia trifoliata. Classification (NCBI taxonomy): domain Eukaryota; kingdom Viridiplantae; phylum Streptophyta; class Magnoliopsida; order Ranunculales; family Lardizabalaceae; genus Akebia; species Akebia trifoliata. The sequence goes on along the minus strand of NC_141382.1, from coordinate 6,368,922 downwards.
TTAGTCGGCTATATGGATGTTATTTTGCATTTATAGTTAACTTTTTTTTTGCTTGTAATGTACCATGCCTGGAGCTTTTTCCCAACTCCTAGTGATTATACTGCCACTTTGAGCCTAGACCCCTTTAGCTTCTTTACTCAAAGATGAGATATGATTAGGGTCAATAACAAGGAATACCATCTGAAACTATATCTTCCCATTTTTGGTGAGGCAGATTATCGTATTTGATACCACCAATATGATTTTTCCCCTTGCGTTTGTAATGTGATATAATCATTCCTTTTGTATCTTATGACAGATGCACAAATGGATTATACATTTCTCTCCTACTCTTTTTGGCAATGGTATCACAATGAAAAACTAAAAGGGGAATAAACATCTCGGAAGGCTAAGTATTTTGTTATTTTTTTATAGGTAGTAATTTGTTATATCATGTACGTGAATCTTCCTTTCAAAGTCAGGAATACACATAGAATTTATTTTGAATATCCGTTTTGAGTTTTAGGAGGTCCCAATTGTTGGATATCTGGTGGTTATTTCATTAGATCGGTAAGTTCAATTTCTATGTTCATGTTTGAGAACACAATGTGGAGGTTGAACCAATTTTTGTTGGAAATGTTGGGTCAATCCAGTCAGACCAGTAGATTGAACCTCTGATGTATGTGTATGATGTTGATATGATACTATTTTTCCTCCTTCAAGGATACTTTAAAATGTGCCCTTAATTAGTGGATGTTATTAGTGACGAGTAAACATTAGGGTTCTTCTCTACAACATGTTAGAGATTTCTGGGTTTGTGTATCTTTTTGATATGCTGGAAATTGTTCTTGATTGGAGGAACGATGGCCATTGTTCTTGGTGATAGCCTCAACGCTTAGAAAGGAAAGATCAATAAATGGAATAATTAGTGTTGAGGTGGAGCGAAAAATTAAGTTTGGGAGGAAATAATAGGACTAGGTTGAAAAGGAAAGAAGGAGCACTTCATCAAAATTGGATAGCTTGAAAAGGGAGGTCTTCCAAGGCACACTTCTTTTCAATAGCTCATAATGAGGAAATTCGATGGAGACAAAGTAGTAAGGGTGAAATGGCTTAAAGAAGGGGACCAAAATAGAAATTTCCTTCATTGTATTACATTGAATCGAACTATTATTATCCCACTTTAAATGGGACACTTCTTATCAATAGCTCATAATGAGGAAATTCGATGAAGACAAAGTAGCAAGGGTTAAATGGCTTAAAGAAGGGGACCAAAATAGAAATTTCCTTCATTGTATTACATTGAATCGAACTATTATTATCCCACTTTAAATGGGATGCACTTCTATCAATTTCTACTAGAATCTCGTGATTGGTTGTGAAAGGATGTTTGCTTAAGAGTGTTGGGTGAGTGAGTGGACATCACGCTCAGTGTCTGATGTATATTCAATTACTTTTTCTGAGGTGTTCAAAGATTATTAGGGAGGATTCGTGAGAATGACCATGCAATTTCATGACCAGGCTTCCCGATCAAGATGTCTTTGTGAAAATTTCACAACCTTGAGTTAAGAAGGGTAATAGAATAATTTCTTGACGACAGCTCTTGTCAGAAAGAGGGGTCATGTGTTGAAGATGGCCTGATTTGTAACTGTTGAAATTGTGTTCGATGTTAGAGAGATCTATGAAAGCTCCATCTTTTTTTTTTTTTTAAATTTAGATCTCAGCCACTTAATTGAGTAAAATAGTGAAAACTTGTGTACGTGGTCGATCACAGAGTGGTCAAAGTACTTGAGATTCTCATGAAAGAAGCTTATGGGTGAGGAATATGTACCCTATCCAAAATCAGGCAACACCAGATTTGTCTTTTATAGGAAAGACAAATGATCCAGTGGGTCTGTTGGAAGATATACAATATGCTAGGGAGGACACTAATGTTAGGTATGGTATCTATATCATACCAGAGCTAGCATTGCACGGCATTACTTCAATATATAGTCTGTAAGGAAGAAACAGTGTTAGAAGGAGATTCTAGTTCTAGATAATTAGATCTTGGTATTGAAGGATCAATGGGGAAGTTCTATTGTTGTTCTAATTTTCTTTTAACTAAAAGCATCTACTCGTAATGGCTCTAACACATCCTTAACCTCATGAATTGAAAGGTAACTTTTCGCATTATTCTTCCTTAGCCACATTCAAATCGGATAAGTCTTCCAGTGTTCCCAATTCCCCATTTTTCAGTGACACTTTCTCTGTGTAGATCTCTTCCATGTTACAAGAATGTGTTCACACAACAAATTGGAGCTATAATGATTACTTTTAGTGCAATGCATCTTCATATCTTTGCATGGTGGAACAGATTATTATTTTCCATTTTATATTTTCATCTATTTTCATTTCGTGTGGTAACCTTGTTCAATGCACATACTGACTCCCATGTTACCTTAGCATTTCCAGTTTCCAAGATTTTTCTGAGACGATGCGTTGACACAACATGACATTTCATAGCACGGCACCACACTTCTAGACACTTTCCACGCATGTGGTACCACCAGTGTGTCCTAATTTCCCCTCCTAAAATGAATAAATATCAAGATTGTGGGACATGTACTCTGGTAACTAGGATAGTACCCACCTAGAAGGTCCATTGTACCGGAAGTTAATATTTATATGGGTGTACTGCCATATTGAAATTTCAGGAGGTTGCTGTGCTAGACACCTTTTGGAGACCTTAAACTTTGCGCATGTGCCACTGCCCGTGTGACACTTTTTTTTTGGGGGTGTGTGTGTGGTGGGGGTGGGGGGTGGGGTGATTGGATTGGAGTCTTCTTCAACCTATTTCTATAGCTTGGGTGATATCAGTCAGAGCAAATTGGAGGACAGTTGGTAGCCACCTTTGGAGGACTGGTGAATTATATTGAAGATGCTTCCTTTTGTTTGGAGGTTTTGGAAGGAGTTCAGGATAAGAAGTCTCTTCCGGTTCCCTAATTTACCATATAAAAGGATTTGTTCAGTTTGGATTCTTGCCAGAAACAACAGGGCATTTTGGTTCATAGCATTCCTAGACATCATTTTTTTGTTATTTTGCAGGGTATCCCACACCCTTTGGGATGGGACTAGTCCTTACGGTCACATGCCCCCGACCTCATGGAAGTTTCCCAACGTGCAACAGAGTCATGGATATCATTGTTAGGTTGCATCAATTTTATACATTGTCTTGTTAGTTTAATTTGACTTGCTAAAATGCAGTTGGAATGGTCAACTTAGATAATCGAAGTCTTCCTTTTGTTAGATACACCCTGACTCCTGCTATGGCTGATTCCATACAAAACCAAAATCTCAAATTAAAGCCTTCTACAATCACATGTAGGGTGATTTTGTCTGGTGTAGTTTTTTCTACTGTTCTCTGTTAGTAAGGCTCTTCCAGTGTCATGAAAAATCCAAGTGGGAAGTGAAAAAAAAAAGTGCTTCATTTGAATGTTTTAGTGGGTCTGCCTTTTTTTTAGTTCGCATTTATATGTGCGAAATCTATTTTAACTTACATTTCCTTGGACTTGCTACTGTATGCAATCCTTCACAGCTTCATACCCACTTTTCAATTTTATAGGAATATGTAGTCCAACTCTATTTCGGTTTGTTTGGTTTTACCCTCAAGACATACTGTAAATCTGGATGGATTTTTTATCCCTTGCAGAGTAAAGTCCTTCAAGGGTAAATTTATGATTCTGTTCCCCATCATACATTGTCTTTTCCTACACTTGGCCTTTCTGCTTGTCATTGTCATTTCCTTGATTCCTTGTCACTGAGCACTTTCTCCATCTGTTAAGGGTTACTTTTTTGTGTTACTTGAGACTCAAGTTCATTGTTTCATAAATTGTTTGGTTACCGCAAACATGGTTTGATTTTGGTTCATTCTTGTTAGTTAAAGTGAAGGTCTTTTTTAGGAGATTTTATAGGCTGCTCAACAGCTTCCCAACCCACTTAAATATAATAAGAAACAAAAAAGAAGAAAGGGAAGGATAACCCCGAGTGAATATTTATAATACAGTTGATCTCTCTCTTGTGCTGAGAGTTGGGTTATATTAAGACGTTATGACTTAATACTGTCCGTCCATACTAAAAAGGGGAGTATCCTGCCCTATCCTTTGATAGAAGCTTTAGATTAATATCCTGTTATAATTTGGTCCACAAACATTGAATTACAGTAGATACTGTGTAAACTTGAAATACAAAATATTGAAGCCTTCATTTAATGATCCAGGTTTTCTCAGGAGTCATGAATTGGAAACTGAAAACCTGACTTGAACATTGTGAACCATTGAACCAAGTGATTGTCCATTTATCCAAACTGGTTTCTCTAGTTGATGGTAGAACCTTGATAGAATGACAATGTGAAGCAGAAATTGGACAGTACTTAGATGGCTAATGATCGATCGATGATTCCTCGGTAGGTACTACTCTGTTAGTGACACCATTTGTGACACGAATACTGTGCACCACTTTATTTCTTTTGTGACACTGATGACTAGGGTAGATGTAATTTTCTGTCCAGTTACACACCATGAGTCATATCCTAAAAATCTGGGTTCCACAGGTACGTAGTATATCCTATGATGCTACTGTATTCTTATTGTCACTGCACTAGAAATATCTTTTAAAGGGAACTGGTGGAGATCAACCTAATTAAGATGGACTTTTTATAAAAAAACTTTGATAGGTTGTCGTTGGTCTGTTAGACAGACTGCTAGTATGGGGCAGTAGTTGCTGTGCCTTACCTGGCACGATCAGCTAGCATTGCATTTGTTCTAGCTAACTTGTTTCATTTACTTGAAATGCTACTATAGCTGGGTGCTGATAAGAATTAGCCGAGGAAAACTACTTGTCATGGGTATTGAACTCACAACCTCTCATTAGTGCACGAGCTGGTTTTGGAGCTGGGCTACCTCTGTGTTGGTGTAAACTGTTAGCAGTCACATTTTATTCTCATAATACTGGTGATACTTGTCTTGAACCTACCATAGGAGAGCTATATATAGTAATGTATGCAAAGTTTTGGCCGTATTTTAGTAGTTGGTGGCATTTACTGTTTAATTTCATCTCTGTCCATTCTTATTCACTCACAATTCTTGTTCAGTTTTCCTTTCACCATGCAGGTTATGCAAATTGTTCCCATGGTACTTGATGCAGGATTGAAAATATATACTCAATTAGAATGTGTTCCTAGTAATTATTCTATTATGTCTTTTTGCCTTCAAAACTCGGTAGGGATTCTCTTGTGGTGAAATGTAAGATGCATTACTTCTGTGGCATTCATTTTTTTAGTGTTTGTAGCCCCTCATCACAAACCTAGCCCTTTTTTACGGGGAAGCTCAGGTTGTACAGTGAGCAGTGACACCTTGTTGAATGTTTTATATGATTTGAGATTTTACTTTCATGAATTAAGTTCTGTTGAAGAGGGGAAGTGTTTTAATATGTGAACTTTGGGTTTGTTGTTGTTTTAGACAGTATCCAGGCGGATGTCTGGTCCACTTTAAAATGTAGTAATTTGTTTTTTTTTTTCCTTGCCTAATTTATGTGATGCTCATGCACTGTTTTCTTACTACCCTCGGCGTTTGTGCTCCAAATCCTTGGTGTAATCGATGCTTACTGGTGTAAATTGGCATGCAATTATTGTTCTCCTCCTCCCTTGTTTCTTTTTAGAATTAACACCCCCCCCCCCCCCCCCCCCTGGTTTCCTTTTTTTCGTTCTTTCCTTATCTCCCTCCTGTCTAGAATTTAAGTTTCTCCAAATTAGATAATAAGCAGGTGAACCCCCAACATATTATAGGGTCAATTGATCTGAAAATCAGAACTGTTGGTCCCACTACATGAACTTGGCTTCATGCACCATCTGCGGGAGGGTTCACACTGCAACATCCCTGTTTTTACCTGTCTCCAATGTGGTTGAGAGTGTTGGGCATTGTTCCCTATGGCGATAGGGATGCTGTGATCAAGAATCATGAAACCATGATGAACCCATCAGAGATGGTACACCAGGATGCATTTGTTACCTTTACTTTAACACAGTTTTCTTCTTCTCCATGCTGTTTATGACTTTCAGATCTCGGTTTTGGTGGTGGCAAGTCAAAGTCCTTGTACGGGAAAGACGGTCATATGGGCATCACATTGGTGAAATTTGCTGGTGACCAATCAGGGCTGAAGGAGGCCATGCGGCTAGCGGAATTCTTCGAAAAGGAAAATCATGGGCGCATGGGTTGGGCCCGTGCTCAGTCCTCGCTGTCAGGAAGGGAAGAAGAGAACAATCCAAACTTCGTCAAGTTAGATGAGAAGACCAGGGAGAAGAAGAGGATCTTCTATGGGTACTTAGGCACCATTTTGGATTTGGAGAAGGTTGATTTTGAGACAAGAAAGAAACTTGCTATTGAGAGCATTACAGAATTCAAGCTGTGAAGTTAATTGGATTGACCATATATACCCCAGGTACTTTAGTGTATTTGAAATTTATGTTTCTGTGAGGAGTGAAGACAACAAACTTGTTATCTGATCCAAGTTTTATTATCCTTTTGATGATGCTTGAAATTGGGGAATATTTAATTTAATTTCAATTTGTGGCTTCACCTGAAATGTGTTTGGCTGGTTCATCTTTTAATTTCTGATTTTGCAATGCCCCTATAGATACCTCGATGATGCTAGCGAACTTCCAATCTTGTCCAGTAGTGATTTGATGCTTTAGTTTTTACTTGGTGGGAAGATTTGTTTGCTGTCACCTTTAGAGTGGGTACTGCAGAATTGAGAAGGAGTTTGAATTATGGAGGTTTGGTTTTCAAAATGATTCGTGTTTGAGTTGTGGTACCCATTCATGTTTGTGTATGATACTCATGCTTTTGTGGTGATCGATGAATTTGTTTAGCTAAAGAGGGGGGAGTAAGCTAAACAATTCTTCCCGAGGTAACCAATGTACGCAAGGATTCTCATCTATGTGGTGCCTTTTTAATTTTATTTAAAATCATTCTATCTGTGCTTATTTCAATTATTCAGATTTCCAAGGCTTGAACCCCTAAATCTAGGAGGGTGGGCTGGTGTTCTTAGCTTTTTATTATAGTTCTTATGCTGTTGTGTGTTTCATGATCAAAACTACCCTATTTGTAGTTTTTTGTTTCGATTAAAGAGCGGGCTGATTTTATAAATATTTCCAATTGGTGGCAAGATTAAGATGTGAACAGTTCAAAATAAAGTAGAAACTTATGTAGAAGATCAAATGGAATGTGAACACTAGATGTATAATTATTTTTATCTGTAAGCAAATGTTAGTTTGTAATTGTATTTGTATTTGGTAGTAGTTTTTTTTCTTAAGTGTGGATGTTGAAGGTCCCACGAGGGAGAGGAAGATCCAGAAAAAAGGACGAGAATTGAAATAGTGACACTTGTTATAAATGAAGGCATGTCCTACTTCCCATTCACCCTTACTAAGGGTTATTCGGTTCACATTATGACATAAAAAAAACATGATCTGATGTTTCAGGGTTGTAGAGGACAAAATTCTATGAACTTAAATATTTTTTCGTTGCAATTTTTCACCGTTTTTTTAATTTAAAGTTTTGGAGTCAGGTGGAAGTTTGGTAGCCGACCATTTTCAAAACCTTGGATCAAGCCCAAAAGAACCTTTTTTGGCTCTTAGTTTTATGTGAAAATTTACATGGCTGTGGCGTTGGATTGCTAATGTGTCAATCCATTTGAGAAAAGTGACCCTTAGTAAGATTAAAAGAAAATGTTTCTCTTCACGGTGTATTGGGGTTTATGGAATCCACCTAAAGGAAGAATTTATTGAACTTGTACAAGAGTTTCAGTATCGTTTCATCTAAAAACACTGAAGTTGACTCGTTTCTTGGTCTTGGACGATTTAAAGAGTTATGCAAAGTAAACTTAAATTATCAATAAAAAATCCTAACTAACAATTCCAGGACTCAAATCTAAAGTACAGGATTAACACTCATTTAGTCCACTTTTAGAAACTGGCTGAGTTTGCTCGACTGGATTCGTAGGTGGACTCAACCCTGAAAGGCTAAAACTCAACAATGGAATTGCCCCACGCTGATCTGGAGAGCGAGCGCGCAGAACAATTTCTACATCAAATTCAGAACGAAGGGTGACAGGTTTTCTTAGTGGCATGTGAGTCGGGTTTCGCCTTTTGGAAACCCAGTCATCCTATTCCACTTTAGCTACACTTTCTTAGTGGCATGTGAGTCGGGTTTCGCCTTTTGGAAACCCAGTCATCCTATTCCACTTTAGCTACACTTTGGGGAACTAGTTGCTCACTAGAAAAAACTTTAGTCCCTTACCTACATGAGCAATCGGGGTGTCTTGCTTCTGCGGTAGGTCTCCTATAACCCAACACCCCTCCTCTATAGCCGAGAAGCTCTCCAACAGCCTGGCTTCCATGTCAGGTGGCTTCCAAGAAGTCCCTCCCATGCTACCACATGCAACCTCCAAGGGTACTTGTCATGTCACTAGCTATGTGGAGGAGGTTCCGCACGCTCCACCACTTCTTCATTCATTTCCAAAACTGATCGTGAAACACTATGAGCAATAGGATGTTGAAGTCCAAAATTCGAAGTGAAATTTTTTATTTGCCTGTTCCTAGTCGTTATGGAAAGAAAGGCAGAAAAAAAAAGAAGTAGAAAAGAATTAACTCACTGCAAATTAATTCCAAAAATCAACTCGATAAAATCAGATAAAAAATGCATCGAGTCAAAAACTTGATTGAGTTATGTCACTAATATTTAATATTATGTGGAAAATAAGAGTGTCAAATGTCAATGGGTACCCATTAGATCGAAACTCAAAATTATGGTTTCCTTTTTGTTGGAACCGATTAGAGTTGAATCTAAAATAGAATCAAACCAATAGGAATCAGAACTGTTATGATCTAACTAACTGGTACTACTTGAGGCCAATTTATTTTGTCATTTCTTTTCATACTATATATATTATTTAAGGTATTTTTTTTTATTTCAAAATTAATACATGTAAACTATGGATTGGATCTTAAAAGGATCCCTCTTTTCTAAAATTTTATTTCTTTTAAAGAAAATACATTTTTATTAAAAAAATAAAAATAAAAACCATTAACTTATATCTTTAGTACAGTAAGTTAATAACTTTTTAGATAATATATTAATTTTTAAAAAGAAAAATATTTTATAATGACTTCAAATACTTTTTTTCTCATTTGAATCTTGAGAATCGGAATGAATGGGTATCCGTGATTTTTTTATGGTTCCAATTCCAATTTCATTTATTTTAGAATTAGATCCGAAATCGACAAGAATCGTGATCAAATAAAATATAATGGTTATGATTCCAAGAGCGTTGAGAACCAAACCTAAACCGAGCCATTGACAGTCCTTGTGAAAAAGGAAATAGTAACAATAAGTACTTATTGTAAAAGGCTAAAAATATTTTTTTACATATGATCTACTTTTATTTGACTTGTCCGAGTTGAATAATAAGTCATCCATCGACTCAAATCAACTCGACTTGATTCGACTCATTGGGCATCCGAGTCGAGTTTTCTTGTTATAAAACTATATATGATTCAAAGTTGCCAAAACACGACAGAAATGAAAATATAGGGGACCATGACATGGTCCACCTATAATGAAAAGCAGCACTGGGCCCACTCGAACACATCTTGATGTAGCTTCTTCATTTATAGACCTTAGAGCACCAGATCATAAAAAATCTCAGTTAGTTTAGTTGGTTAGTTTTCCATAAACTCTCTTTCAAATGGAGATATATATATTTTTGTGAACACCAACTGTTCGACGATTTGCCTCTTTGAAGTAAAACTGCACTAAACACCACAACTTTTACTTCTTGCAACCCAAAAGGATCCTGTAATGGCAGCTGGATTGCTCTTTAGAAGACGCATCGCCATCCCATTAAAGTCAAAGTTGAATTCTCCAATTCTTTCATGGGTATGTAATTTGTGCTCGGGGGCATCGACAAATGTAGATATCGAGAAAGAATCGAAACTACAAGCCACAGATTCTTCGAATTATTTGAGCCGAATGCGTGTTGCTTCATTGTTTGAAGAACCCAGTAGAATTAACTCAAAAGATTTCAAAATTGAGCTTGTTGATCCCGATACTTGGCTGGTATCATCGGGCTTATCGGAAGCATGGAGAGGAACACATAGAAGAACAATGGAGGAAACACAATCTTCAATCTCTGAAATGGTTGATGAACCGAGGAATTACGCTTCACCCATTGAGAATGAGCCTGACATTGATGAGATCGAGGACATGAGAATTCGCGGGAAGCTCTTTTATAAGCTTGATAAGGATTCACGGGAGTTCGAAGAGTACAATTTCGATTTCCATCGAAAGAAATCTTCAAACAAGAAGATTAAGGAGAACCCAAAAGAAAACAAGAAGAAAGAGAATAATCTTAATTCGTCTTCTAAAGGCAAAACCCATCCGAAGCTTGCGAAGAACAAACCCAATACAAATTCCCTTGAAGAAATTAACAGTTCTTTTGTTAATAAGAAGCTTAGAACTCCAACTTTTAATCAAATTACGGGGCCTTACCATGAACCATTTTGCTTAGATATTTATATATCGAAGAGCTCTGTTCGAGCTTGCATTGTTCATAGGGTGACGAGTAAGGTAGTTGTTGTGGCACATTCGATCTCTAAGGACATGAAATTCGACTTGGTTTCGACCAAGAATTCTACTGCTTGTGAAGCTGTCGGTGGAGTTTTGGCTCAGCGGGCTCTAGCGGATGATATTCATGATGTGGTTTATACTCCGAGAAAAGGAGAGAAATTGGAGGGAAAGCTTCAGATTGTGCTTCAATCTGTTATTGACAATGGAATCAATGTCAAGGTGAAGATCAAGCAAAGAAAATATAAGCAAGGTGTCATCTCTTCAAAGTAGTAATTGAAGAACATGGTTAACAAGTTCACAGTTCGATTCAGTCCACTTCATCTCACAATTTGCTACATTTTTTATGAAGGGTAGGGAGAAATAGCCTAATGTGATCACTTTGCTGGATTGGTTTGCTTAAATAGCCTAATTAGGCGACTCTGTTGATTTTATTGTAAGTTGTTTCTTATACATTTTTGTTGTGTTCTTGCATCCTGTTTTTGTATTAAATGAGAAAGCTTTGCTTCCCTTATGACTAGTAATGAATCCATCTCTCATTTGCCTTCGGAACCCATCATTAGAGGTCTTTAATGATGCTTTGTCTCGCAACCTTGAGGTTATGTTTTAATGGGTTCGATTGAAACTTTTCTGTTACAAACACATATGTATCTAGTTGGTGATCGACCACCAGGGATGTGTTGCACACTTATACATGGAATTTCAAGTCGAAACATGGGGCAAGTTTCGTTTTTTTGTGTGGCTAGGTTAGCAAGATTAGTGATCAGTAATTAGTGGGTGAAGGTGGGTTTTGAACCCATGTCGTGGTATCAACACTCATAGACTTCAACTAACTTTGCAAGCTGACACCTTCAGATTTCAGGTATATAATGTAATATAATGTAACTCATTTTAGGGTTACAGGAGTGTGAAATTGAATGGGAAAACTATGGTTTCAGGGTTCTCTGAGGTCTATGAGAGGGTATAAGGAGATATCCCGGGGCTGTAATTTTTTTTCTCAGAATTAATGAACCACTCTCATCTCATTCTCATCTATAAACACTCTGCGAACCATGTAAATCTTGCTGTGTTATATATATTCTCTTTTATTTTTATTGCCTTTGTGGTTTGATCCACTGAGGTCTGACCATCGATTGTTTATTAGGATCATAAGATTATGCAATTAAAATAAACGAGCTGATCCATTGAACGTCAAATGGTGATTCAAAATTCAAATTTATAAGAAACAGCTATAGAACCAATCAGAGTACATTTCTTAAAAACGCGTGAAAACAAGAACTCATTGATACCTAAATTCATAAAACTTAGTCATTGGCCGTTGCCAATTGTAGTGATAATAGCTCGTCCTCGGGGATTGTCCGAATATGGCAATCCGAACGAGGGTAAGCTACACACAATAGCGCGTAACCTTGTTCAACAACATCGTCACTAAGCATGCCTTCACTTTGATCGACCGAGCCACTTAGGAGCCGAGCTGGACATGTCATGCACACACCGAGCTTACAATCGTGAGGGACCGATAAGCCCGTATCCAATGCCTTGCTAAGGATTGTCTCGTCCGGGTCAACTTCAAGTGTGGTGGTGTTGCCTTCATGTTCGATTTTGACTTTGTATGATTGAATTACGCTTGATGAGTGGCGTCTTGAGCTGTATTGTAGTGGCTTGGGATTAAATATAGAGAGCTTGATGGGTTGTTTTTGTGGATTAATGGTGAAGGGTGGAGATGAACAGAAGTGAAGAGTTGCCATGTTTTGTTTGAAGATGATGGAAGGGAGTCTTGGGGGACTGGGGAGGGGATGTGTGGTGTTAGACAGTTTGAGAGGATAAGGTATTTGAGTGGGTAAAGGGTATAATTGGAAAAGAAAACAGAACAAATTTTAAGGTCTGCAAATGTTAGACCCAAATGATGGTATATTGTCAATGAGGTAGAACTGATATTGCCACATCAACATTTTCTTATTGCATCCCAATCCACAAAATTAAATGGGGGTGTTTGGGGAACTAATTTTTTTCTTTTCTTTAATCCAATGGTCCTCTCTTTTTCTTCTTATTTTCTTTCTTTCATGAAGGTACCTTGAAGAGGAAAGTAGATTCCAATTGAGAATTGAGATCGATGACACTCACGATAAAACATGAATGCTTCCTTTAAAATGTGTTTTTTGTGTTTCACTTGGCATTTGAGATGGCTATTATATATAGGTCCTGTTCAGCACCAAACATTTTGGCCAACATTTTAACCAATCATTTTTATCTTACATGGTTAGAAGTTTTGGAATGAGCTGATTTTTGGTGAGGATGATCTCTACGGTGAGGAGATCATCCTCACCAAAAATCAGCCCATTCCAAAACTTCTAGCCCCATGTTTACAAGTTGAAAAATCGTGGACCATCCATTTTTTGTAAATCATTTTTGATGGGGTTAGAAGTTTTGGAATGGGCTGATTTTTGGTGATGATGATCTCCTCACCGTAGAGATCATCCTCACCAAAAATCAGCCCATTCCAAAACTTCTAACCTATGTTTTGAAAAATGTTTTGCCAAAATGTTTGGTGCTGAACATTTCCCATTATATATATAATAATTAAATGGTGTGTTTAAATCATGGTTTCAAAACTCGGTTTCGTGCTCGTCTCCTCCAAGCCTGATACTGAGTTGTCTCGGACGAGTTTTCCAATACGTTTGAGACGTCTCGTTCAAAAAATTAAAAAATTAAACGTGAGGTATTAAATCTCGGTCAAAAAGTGACTTGTGAGTTGGTCTCATTCAGCTCCGATACCGAGTTAACTCGGGTGATACATCTCGGTCTCATACAAGTTTTAAAACTGTGGTATAAATCTAATATTTCGCATGCTATATAATTTCAGTAATTAACAAATTATAAAAAAAAAAAATGCATTTTGTTCCATCTCAATCAATTGTACATTTGATTTCACAATAAAATGTTATTTTCGAGTAAACATGTTTGCTTCTTTCTAGGACTACACCTTTGAGATCACAATTCATATAAGAAAAGACATTCAATATTGTTATCGATAATTTGTACAAGATCTCATTTTGAACTTTTTATTATTTTATTTCCATTACAAAATTTTGTAATTGTGACATAAAATAATAATTACTCAATCTCTGTCTTATGATGATTAAAGGATATTTATGAAAAAATGATCAACCTTTGACGAATCTACGATTCCAACTCATTGTTTGTTTTAATTACCAAAACATGAACGATAACAAATTCAGAGATTTTTAAAGTGACTATTTCGCAAATAGTCACTTCGTTCTAATTTTTTATATTTTTTTACGAAAACATGATTGATCACGCTTTGATAATTAAAATGAACAGGGAGTTAGAATCATAACTAACACATTTTCATCTCATGAAATAGTAATGCACACATGGTTCAATTCACTCAAATACTTAGAAATTTTGAGTGAATGAATATTCAAATAAAATGAGAAAAATGAAATTTAATTAATTCGTCGAGAATTATTATACACGAACATAACTCACTATGGCCTACCATCATGATGGACTCATAGTCTCCTAATGAAAGGTCTTCCCTAAACTTTTATCTTAAAAATAAAGGTGATTGGGACACACAATTCGCATTTTTAGTGAATATTTGAAACACCTTTATGTTTTAAGCTAAAAACATACCTCTCTTGAAGAAGATTTTGGGTGGTGTTTACTTATGTATTCTTCGTAGGATTTCATCAACTTCAACCTTGAAGAACAAGATAAGACCTTTGGAGAAGTATAAGATCGATCTTTGGGTAGAAAAAAACAAGGGTTTTTCTATAATAATTCGAAGATAATGGGTTAAAGTCGAGGTTGAAAAGGTTAAAAATAATTCGCACTAGAGATCAAAACAATGGATTTTTTTTTTTTTTTTTTTTTTTGAGGTTGAAGGTGAGGATATCTATAACGTTCTCTATTTATCTCTTAGAGGAGACCGAGGTCAAGGGGCTTATCATTAGTTTGAAAACACTAGAGGTACCTTAACATTTTCCAAAACATGGAGGGGTATCTCTAAATCACCCTAAAAATAATTAATAAAGTCAAGATGTTTGTCAAAGAAAAGTTTAGATGGACGTACGACATTGACTTTTCGTGAAAGAACTTTAAATTGTGTTTCGGTCGGCCACATAACACATAATTGGGTCTATTTCTCGTAAAAAAGGTTTTCTAGATACGAATCACACCAAATGATGGATAAGTTCGGCCTTTCTTACGTTATGGTGGCTCTTTCACGTTTAGTGGGTTGGATGATTCTAGATATTCTTGTGTTAATTTTAAGAAGGGTTGGACTATATACACCCACTTTTTTGCTACATTCACCCATCATTTCTATCGAATCTCCAAACTCCTCCTCCTCATTCTTCTTCTTCTTCTTCTTCTTCTTTCTCACTTTCTCATTTTTATTTTTCTTCTTCTTTGAACGTACGTAAGTTTCAATTAGGGTTTCGTGGTATAAGAAATAGTATTTTTAGAACTTGTAAAATAGGTTTATTAATGATTGTGGAAATCTCAATTGCTAATATGGTAGTTGTTAGAAAATTTTGGTTGCCAAAAAAACAAAAACAATCAAATAAAATTTCATTTGCCAATTTTCTGTAGAGTTCTTTTATGTGAATTTGGTAAGATCCTACTAAGTTGTAATGTAAATTTTCAGTAGCTTCCTATCAAACCGAATCTTCCTATTGAAACGATAAAAAAAAAAATGTCTTTTTTTTAGGTGGGTTTGACAAGTAATTTCGTGATTTATTAGAAAATAGGGTGAGCGAGCAAAAAAGTGAGAGTATATAGTCCACGCTTTTTAAGAGAATTATTGAAAAATTTACATTTTTAACGACATTAGCATTTGTCACAATTTTTTTAAATTTGATATACTCCATGATCCTTACATAGTTGATGTAATAGTTTTTCTTTTAAATACGTCTCTCCCTATCATTAAAACTTCACTACATGGAATTATAGAGAAAATGTATTGCAGAGAATCCGCTCCTTGGTAAGTTCTCAAGGGATTATTATAATGTAAGATTTAACCAATAAATAATATTTCATAAATGAATTATTTTAATAAAAAATATGGGCTCAAGTACAACTTATTTAGTATATACATCTAATAGGTGGCATGTATGTTTGCATATTAGTTACAAGAACAATGCTAGCATGACTATACAAGAAATTACGTTCGACATTGTGCTGATGTGGAAGTGTGCTTAGAATTATGCATTCTTTTCACTCGTATCTCGAGAAAAAAATATATATGTGATTTTGAGCACATGCACCTCCACTTCAACGTCAAGAGAATGTTGAATGCAATATTATATAGGGGGAAGTCACTTTAAACCCACGACCTTAAAGTTGTTTTGCAATGTGTCAAACCAACTGAACTATAAGTGTAAAATTAACTATCATGTATATTAGAATATCCAAATCAGCTTGATAATCGATCAGGAATAAAATTGTGTCCTCCAACACGATTAGTCAATTTTGGGGTATATGGGTTATTGATTTTAATTTTATTTCATTTAATATCTTAAAAGAATACAACAGATAAACTATAGTCCATATTTTAGGTCCAACAACCATGGCCAAGCAAAGTTTCATTAAAATTGACATATTAGTGGTGCTGAGGGGACGTATTCTTGCATTATTGAATAGTGACGTTTGGATCTTTACTTCCCGTGATTTTTATCCCTTAATTTCCAAAGTTTTAAATAATTAATTCGTCTTTTTATGAAGTTTTTGTTTTTTCTCTCTCTCTCTCTCGAGATGACTGAACGCGGTCTTGGTACGCGATTGGGTACGTGGTTGACGTGACAAAGAATAAAATCATAGATTATTTTCATCGGGATACACAGAAACAAGATGTACGGTTCTGTTCCCTTAACACGTCATCTACGTACCCAATCCCCTTACAGTCTCTGTTATTCTTCAACTAATTGCGTGTTTCTCACGCAACTTAAAAAAAAAAAAAAAAGAAGAAAAAAGAAAAAAGAAAAAAGAAAAATGATGCCGTCAGCCACGACTTTGAAGAGAAGTTGTGTGTACGGCAAATCTTCAGCCAATGTGGGATTGGAGATGACGATCTTCCCCGGCTAACGACAACGATAGTTGAACCTGTTGTACATTATTTCCAGATTCGTTAGGACTTAAAAAAGAAATTGATTTGGACATGCTACTCCACATTTTGGTTTATATTTGAAATCCCATGTAGTTTTCAAGTTGTTGATATGCCCCCCCTTTGAGACCTACAATTTCTTTTAGAGATTAATAGAAAATGACTTAAATGCCCTTATATCTTCAATCTTCAATATAAAATAATTGAGTTTTTCATACCTCATTATGTTTTCGAACTGATGACATGACCCTTGTGTGGAGGCTTTTTGGCCTTCCATACTCCTCGAGATCAAAGTTTGGGTTGGGATGCTGCAATAGTGTCCTTCTCTTTCCCAAGTCACTCTATAGGTTTTTATATGCTGCTTCTTTAGCTCCTCATGGAAGTAGGATGGTTAGAAGGAAAGAAGGAGGAGGCACGATGTGGTGCTTACCAAAGCACTCTGACAATCAAATTAATTACAAATAGTGAGAAAAATGAAGAGAAGAGAGAAAAGTATAATATGCAAGTGAAGAAGATGATGAATAATGGGTTTTTTGGAACAAGAGTATCATCATGAGATTCAATTCTAGATTTTTTGAACCTTCTCTCAATCTTTAAAAATGATTTTTATAGATACTTCACGTGGACAAGTGTCATCATATGGTTGGTCTAGATTAGTAGACAAGGTGGAAAGATAGACGACTGAGGTTAGCTTGTGTCATTTGGGGATTGTACTCATGCTTCATTAATGCAACACTTGAGATAGATTAGTAGGGTCTCAACCCATTTAATGCAAAGTTTGTAGGATCTTTTATTATGAGAGCCCCTTCTATTAGGGAATGTCTTATTTATGCTCCTTTTGATAAATATTGATGAATATCACAATTAGTGTTGAGATCTGGAGAGAGGATAACTTGATTTGAGTGAGCCCAGATCTCTTTAAATTTTTTTCCTATTACGCTTATGAGAATCGTTCCGAACTCTTAACTAGCGTTGAATTGATTTGACTTACCCTTAACCAAGCTAATCTTTTGTTTCTGGAGGTTTTACTCTTGTTGCTTGTGAGTTTTTATGGTTGGCAAAGTTTTTGGTTTCTACTTCATATCTGAGTTGATGCCAAGACAAAAGACTACGCCAATTTGCTTGATTTTTAATGTGCTCCTCTCTTTAAATGCAATTTTTCGATCTCTTCAGAATGCCTGAGTGAAGGAATGTTGAAAAGTTTGAGGTTTTTCGGTTGGTCCATTCTATTTCCTTCTTTGTCACATGCTCAATTAGATAATCTTTACCAAGCTATCTGTCATCTTGATTGTAGAGGCCTTTGATCCTTGCAATTGGATCCAAAGATATTTTTAAGGGGTGCTTGTATTATTTTTCGGAGCTTGAGCTGCCAAAAAGTAGGATAAAAAAAAAATGGTATTGTTCCATAGGACATGTGTCTTTACCAGATGAAAGGGAAAAAGTAATATCCAGAACCCCCTTGAACCTAGTCTTTTGTAATACATTAATAGGAAACAACCTAGATGCCCTCGTCTTTAGTTTGTAGTCAAATTCCCTTGATTTTTTCTTTTCAAAATTAGTCATCATGCACCCTTGATATTTCATCTTCAACCTTAACATTTTATTTAAGTTAATCTTCAAACCTCAATGCAGGATAGGTTTTTCAGGGCGCGAGGGGGGTAGAAAATGATGGAATTATGTAGAACAATCAAGGGTTCATGGTGAAGTTGAAAACAATGGATTGAAGATAAGGTTAAATAAATTTAAAAGAATTTTCGTAGAGATTTAAGAGCAAAGAGACTATAGATTTGTGGGAAAAAAATCTAGGACTTTTAGTAAGAGGTTGAAGATGAGGGCATTTAAGACATCTAAAGATAGTCTATAAGAAAAGAATGAGATCATAAGGCATGTCATCAAATTGAAAATACGTGTGCATATCTCAAATATTTGTCAAAATGTGCAAGAGTATGTTTAAAAAAAAAAAAAAACATTCTTGGTTTATCTCCCAAAAAATTTGTCGATCTTCAAACTCTACTCTAAATCCCCCTAAGAATCTATTTATCTTCAAGTTCTTAACATCAAAGAAGACCGATTACAACTCTAATTAGAAGAAACATTCACTTTAAAAAATTTAAGAGAGTGAGAGGAAGATCCATACAAAGGTGATTGGAGAAAGTAAATTATATATGAATTCTCTTTCAGTAACATTAGATGTGGCTATGGGTAACATAAAATGAAAGAACACGATTTACTTAACTGTCCCCTAATCTTTATTGATAGACTTTGAGGATGGTGATTTAAATATCAACTTGGATGACCCTTCAAACTAATTAACAATTATATCTTTTAGTTTTTTTAATTGTCATATTTTCATCACAAATTCTAAGCCAGACTGAGAAATTAATTATAAATATTATCTTTTTGTTTTTTATTTTATTTTAATATTTACTATGTTTTCATCACAAATTCCAGATGCCTATATAAATTAATTAACAAATTTTTTTTATTAAGACACACCTTCCACGTTTTTGGGAATGTTTGAGATAGATTGTTTTCAAATTGATACATGCCTCCCTTGACTTCAGTCTACTTCAACAAACTACTGAAATGTACTCAAATACCCTCATCTTCAATTTATAGTCAAAACCCCATGGATTTTCTTTCCAAATGGCCACATCCGGTCAATTTAACATCTTTCAATTTTGAGATTCTATCTACTTCAACATTCAAATCTCAATACAAGATATGATACTTGGGAAAATATAAAATTATGGAATTTTGATAGAAATGCCTAAGATTTCCTACAAGGATTAATGTTAGATTGAAAATGATGGATTAAAGATAAAAGGGTTGAATAGATTAACAATAAAATACTATAGAGATTGAAAATCTTGAAGACAACTGATTTTGAAAAGTAAAAAGGATGATTGGCCATGGGTTGAAGATGAGGGCATTTAGGTCATTTTATTAGTCTATTCTAGAAGCTGAGATCAAAGGGTATTTCATCAATTTGAAAAAACTGGGTATCTCAAACATTCACCAAAATGTGGAGGGGGTATGTCAAAATCGACATATTTTTTATTAAAAAAAATAAAAATAATGAAGATAAATATTAAAAAGATATAGTCAACAGCCATCACAGAACATTTTTATAAATTTTTATCTCATACGTCTTTCTTTGTGCTTCTGAGAGACATTGTTCTGGGTGAGAATCGAAGTTCGAAATCTCCCATTTTATTTATTTATCTTAATTTTTTTTCTCCATTTTTGCTGTTTATCTTAGATTTTAAAATTTTAATTTTGCAGAGTTTACGAAAAAAGTGTCTGGAGAGAGAGAGAGAGAGAGAGAGTAGAGGGTTTATGAGTGATTTTCAATCTCAGAATTTCATTTTAGCAGAAATTTAATAAGTTCTTTGTAATAATCGTCTCTTCTTGTACTCTTTAATCTGTTTGATGTTGGTTTTATCTCAAATGTTGTTGTTTGAATTGCGTTATCCTTTCACAATTTAGATTGATTAATAAGTTAAGGTTTTGTTGAAAGATTTAGTTTTTTTATCTTTAGATTCTGCCTTTAATTCTACTGAATTAGGATATAAAATTTCCTTAATTTCCTTGCAGAACTTGAATTAAAATTAAAATGGTGGAGGAGAAGTCGACAATTGCTAAAGATGTCACCGAAGTAAGTCGTCTGCATGGGTTTTGAATTGGAGAGTAGATTATTGCTTTGAGAATTAACCCTTTTTTTAAAATTTAAAATTTTTAAATTTTTTGTGTGTTTCTTGTTGTACAGTTAATTGGCAAAACACCCTTGGTGTATCTCAACAGTGTAGTGGATGGGTGCGTAGCTCGAATTGCCGCGAAGCTTGAGATGATGGAACCCTGTTCCAGCGTTAAAGACAGGTATTAGAGTTAAGTTGCTTTGAAGGTTGCTGTTAAATTATATGTTGTTAATCTATCTTTGTTGTCGTTGCTATCGATGTTACCCTTCTGGTCTAATTGACATGGAAAGGTTGGAATTTAAAGCAATAAAAAAAAAAAAAAATTAATTAATCGAAAAACAAAATTGCTGATAAATAAGAAAGAAAGATGGGAATTCAGACCAAATTCTTGATCGTCAATTGCGTTTATTGTATCTCATATTGTTTAACCACACTTTGATTTGCAGGATTGGGTATAGTATGATTACAGATGCAGAGGAGAAGGGTCTTATCACACCAGGGCAGGTTAGTCGAATTTGTGTAACATAGAAGTAATTGGAAATTTTGAAATAGGGGTGTTACTCTCATGAACATGAAGTACCTTGGAAGAAAATTAGATTTTTGTTTTGTTTTATTTCTTTCTATTAATAATAACCAATGATCTACAGTGGTAGGTGAAGCACACCTTACTGCGTCACGTAGAAGGCATTTTCAACTGGGTTTGGCTACATATGGATCTTTGTGGGAATGGGTATGGATCCATTTCGTCCACCGTCCAATAGTGATTTGATTATTGTTATATGCCCATAAAAAGAAAAGATGAAAAATGGATGATGGGTTGGTGGTTGTTTTGGGATAAGATCCTTCTCTGGCAGTATAATTTCTTAAATTGTGTCATTGTTACTAAGTTCAATGAACTTCCCTGCAAACTTAGGTCTGTTAATGGAACTACCTATTCGGACAGTTTAAGAATGGCATATATTGAAATACAGAACAAACCCAATACTTTTATACAAATTATAAGAAACATGTCTGTCATTGTGTCCAGTGTGATACATGTGAAGGTTGTAGTTCCCAAATAAGATGTATGGTATTGTAGTTAGTCTTTTGAGGATTGAGTTAGATTGTTGTCTCTAATTTCATAAAAAAAACCAAGTAAAGATTTAAAAATGAGAATCGGTGTCGTTAACACATAAAGGCTACACTAATTAATCTGGATAATTTCAGGATTGTTTGGGTTCCTTCATCACTATGATTTGTGATGTGAAGTAGCAATCGAGAAGCATTGTTATTTATTGTTGCTTCCTAACTGACAAAGTTCCCTTGATTTTTATTGTGTCATGATAATGGTTGCTGAAGAGTGTCCTTATTGAGCCTACAAGTGGCAACACCGGCATAGGATTGGCCTTTATGGCTGCAGCTAAGGGTTACAAGCTTGTTATTACAATGCCTGCTTCAATGAGTCTCGAGAGAAGGATTATTCTCCGAGCTTTCGGAGCGGAGTTGGTCCTCACAGATCCAGCTAGGGGCATGAAAGGGGCAGTTCAGAAAGCTGAGGAGATATTCGAAAAGACACCCAATGCTTATATTCTTCAGCAGTTTGAAAATCCAGCAAACCCAAAGGTTTCCATTGAATTCATGTCTTGTACAAGTGTAGCCAGTTGATTTGAAAGATTTAGGTGTGATTTTAATGCTGTCTTTGTAGATTCATTATGAGACCACTGGACCGGAGATCTGGAAAGGCTCGGGTGGGAAAGTTGATGCCTTTGTTTCTGGCATTGGGACTGGTGGTACGTTAACAGGTGCTGGGAAATTCCTTAGAGAGAAAAACCCCGATATTAAGGTTAGCTTAACCTTTTAGTGCTAGCCGGCATATGGTTCTATTTCTTCTATTCACATTTGGGTTTGGGCATGAATGGATTGGACATTATTTCCTTGTAACAGATGTGTCTTACTTTTTTATGTTGTGGTTGTGTTTTCAATTTTTTAGTTATACGGTGTGGAACCAGTTGAAAGCGCAGTTCTGTCAGGAGGAAAGCCTGGTGAGTTGTCTTGAATGTCTTGCATCTCTTGTTTTCCTTTGCTCCTTGGTGTTGTTACATTCATATTTTTTGGAATGCTCTGCAACCATGAGATAATTTAGGGTACACTCATGTTTGCATAATCTTGATGGGTGTTTATCGAGTCGTGTTCAGTCAAATGCTCTTTTCTCATCTTTGTTATGGGTAAGGCATCTGTGGGTCTTTACTTTCAACAGGGGCCTTCCTTTTCTTTAAGTCCATTTTTATTCTTTACTGCTGGACTTGAACCCACGACCTCAAAGATGCTTTGCAATGTGTCAAACCAACAAAGCCGTGTGTCTAAGCCCTTTACTACTCAATTGTTCAATATACACACATGTTATTTTTACCACTATGGATGTGTTGTTATATTTTGATTTTTTTTTTTTTTGTTCTGTTGGACGATAATATTTGATCCCATTGTCACCGTTCTCACACCGATAAACTCAAGAGATAGATGGTATTCACTGAGGTCTCAGTTTGTCTATGCTACCATGTTTGAAATTTAATTGCTAAACCAACCAATTGTTGTGTCAGTAAAGCTCATAATTACTTTATGTACATTTCCAAAATAGTTTCCTTATTATGTTTGTAGTCTCAATCGTATTATTTTATGTTCTCACTTCACTCAGTCAAGTCAGCATATGTTGTTCATTTGAAACTGCTACACATTACTCATTCTCTATTTTCATCCAGAGTTCAATCTCAACAAGCTAGCATTATTTGTTTGGCAACCCCTTGTTACTTTGTTGTGACTTTAATGTTTTGAATCTTCACTGACATGTCACAAGACATACTTCTAAATGTCTAAGGTCCACATAAGATCCAGGGAATTGGTGCTGGTTTTATTCCTGGTGTGTTGGAAGTGGATCTCATCGATGAAGTTATTCAAGTAAGTCTTAAAGACTTCAGTAATAGATGAGTATTTATTATTTGTTAAAGCTTTAAGTTCATCCTTGCTATCTGCAGACACAGCTATCTTTGAACACCTTCTTATTTTAATGTTATTTTTTGTTGGTGTCTTTCCTTAGATATCAAGTGATGAAGCAATTGAGACTGCAAAGCTTCTTGCGCTGAAAGAAGGGTTGCTGGTAAGTTATCAATCTTGATGAGATATCTGTTGATGGGCATGTTTCTTGTGCTAAAGAATACTATTCTACACAGAATCTTTAATTTTATTTTGAATTGGTATTTAAATCTCAGTGGTTGCAAAAATTTTTAATTTTGTTTCTTACAATCGAGGGAACATTGATTTCAGGTTGGAATATCATCTGGGGCTGCCACTGCCGCTGCAATTAGGATTGCAAAGAGGCCTGAAAATGATGGAAAACTCATAGTTGTAAGTTTTTTGTTCCCCATTGCTGAATAAATTTTCTATTAGCTTAGTAATTAGAAATCATATAGGAAATACCTTTGTTAGTCCTATTGAATAGTTGGTCACATATAGCCTGCATGTCTATTCTGGCATGTTGTCACCTCATCAGCCACAAAACCTACTTGATTCATCTCTCATTTCTTTTACTACATATGCAGGTGATTTTCCCCAGCTTTGGAGAGCGTTATTTGTCCTCTGTGTTGTTTGAATCCGTGAGGCGGGAGGCAGAAAACATGGTCTTTGAGCCATGAGATGTTTCCCATCATTGTAGAGGGTCTATACTCATTATCTTTTTGGGTATTTGGGTCTGAAAGTGGTTGAAGATGATTATGGTTCTTTAGCATTGTGACTAGGTGTCTTGTTAGTTGTTCTAGTCTTCTGTAGTTCGTCTGATACATGGTTTTCATGCCTATTTGATATTTTATTTGTAGTAATTTATAAGAATGTGCTTGGATTGGAACTGATGTTGTTAGTTATAGAAAATTTGAGCTCGAGGCTTGTGAAAGATTGAAGATAGTCTGGAGTTATCGAGATTGTGCCACTCGACGAGATTTTCTAAAAATCTTTTAAATTGCGAAATTAAGTAGAGTTTTTACTTTTAACAATAAATAGCTAGCTACTCAAATTCAAGTCCCATATTTTCTCTCATGGGACTCTGCGTCTTTGTGGGTGATTTAGACAATAAGCCTCACTGTTTTGGTGAAAATTTTAGATACCCTTCATCTAGCTGGCCCTTATTTTGATTCCCTTATTTTGATTTTCCCTCGTAGACTAATGAAAAATAACATAAATGCCCTCATCTTCAACTAAACAATCCATTTTATTTATTTATTTTTTATTTTTTTAAAATCTGTCAATTTCAAAATCCTTGATTTTTCCACCCAATATTTCATGTTTCCTTTCCCAAAATCCTTATTGCTTTTGAGGGGTGAATTTGATAGAATCTCTATGTTGAAGATTGAGGAGAAAATAAAATATTTACCCAAAAAGGTAAAAATGACTGGTTTTGGAAAAGAAAAAGCAAAGGTCTTAGGTTACATGTTGAAGATGTTTCTCGTTAATTTATTAGATTAAGGTAAGGTCATCCTCTTTGGGGGTTAACTGGGATAAACAAGGAAAGATAGTAAAATTAAAGATGTATTATTGAAAAAGGGGCTAAAAGAGGAAAAATAAAAAAATTGAAGAGATAGTATTGAAAGGGGGAGAGAGAATAAAGTTGAAGGGGTGAAGAGATGACAAAAAAGTTGGATAGTGTGGATTCCATTCCATTATGACTTGGGTGAGACGTTTATACCTCATAAAATTGTAGTTGAGTAAAGTCCATCATTGTTTTTTATTTTATAGAGTAGGGGCTTGTTTGGATTGAATTCTCCAAGTG
This sequence comes from Akebia trifoliata, assembly GCF_017979445.1. Classification (NCBI taxonomy): domain Eukaryota; kingdom Viridiplantae; phylum Streptophyta; class Magnoliopsida; order Ranunculales; family Lardizabalaceae; genus Akebia; species Akebia trifoliata. Next base: position 6,343,668 of record NC_141382.1, on the reverse strand, counting down.
CTTCTGGCTCCTATAGAGAGCTAGAAGCATTATATCAATCGTTTGGATACATAAGAACTTGGAAAAGTAATTTTGTAAAAGAGTAAAAATAGTACTTCTGAGAGAAGTATTAAAACCAGTATTTCTCAAAATTATTTTTGCGTGGAACAATTTTGTCTGTCAAATATAAGTTGCAGTTTCAATTATACCGTTACGAAATTTTACATTTTACTCAATATATCCCTTGTCAACTCATCAAAATAAAAATCCTTCACCCGTGGAAACCATCGACGCTCATTCATCTCGCCCTCCACACTCCTTCATTGTCATCATCATCGTGAAACCCATTTCAACCTGTAAGCGCTCTATCTCTTTTTATTTCTTTCTTTATCTCTCTCTCTCTATTTCTTAATTGGTTCGATATTCATGAAAAACCCTAACGATTAACTTGCATCAATTTCTCTTGTTGTCCTCTATTAATGAACTTTAATAGAATTCATAATAGTTCTCAAATACAAAACTCTGTCAGAAGTACTTCTTAGAACCTGTATTCAAACACAAAACTCTATTAGAACAATTCCAAACAGTACTTTAAAAAGTATCTCTGGGAGTACTTATGTTCTAAGTACTTCTGACTCCCGTATCCACACGAGCCCTAGAGTTTTAGGCATGGGCATCCTCTTTGGAATTAAAAGGGGTTATAGGAAAGATGATCAAGTTAGAAGGGTATAAAATCAGAAAGGTTATTATTGAAAAAAATGGAGGAAGAGGAAAGGAAAGAAAATAAAATTGAAGTAAAAAAAGAGGAAATGTGGGATGGTATGTGTGGACCTCACTACATTATATTATCCACAACAAAGTTGTAGTTAAGTAGGGTTTACCATTGTATTTTATTTTATAGACTAGAGTTTCCCCTTATATGCGACATGAACATCTTCTTCGGGGTTAAAGGGGTAAAAGAGGAAAGATAGTAAAGTTAGAGGTGTATTATTAACAAAGCGGGTAAAAGATGAAATATAGTAAAATTAAATATATATTATTGAAATAGAACGGGGAAAGAGAGTAAAAAAATAATAAAATTGAAGGAAGTGAAGATGAAAGGTAATAAAGTAGGGTAGTGTGGACCCCACACCCCACTGTTGTTGGAGGAGACATTTATATTCCACAAAATTATAACTAGAGTGAGATCCACAAATATATTTTATTATATAGATAAATTCTCTATTGTCTTAAAAAGCAAACAATGATCCTCTCATAAATGAAATCATAGATATGAAAATGCTTTTGACTAAAATCTAGAAAGAAATGCTTCCTTCTAGAAAATTAGAATTCTAGAAAGATCTATTTTCTAAAAAAGTTTAAGGTTCATCTATTTTTAGATATTAAAAGAGTAATGCTAGAGTGACTTTGAAAGATATCATTTGATACTGAGTTGATGTCGTGGTACGCATGAGATCATAGATGTTTTTCACTTGTATCTCAAAGAAAAAACATCTATGATTCTGTGCACACCTCCACATCAACTCAGTGTCGAATACAATGTCGTAAGAAGTCACTTAAGTGCTTCTCATATTTAAAGTTGCCCAAGCAAAAAAGAAGGGACTTATGTGGGTAATAAGGCCCAAGGTGCAACTAATAGATTGATTAATGCACAATAAGAAACTTAGTAGGTGTTTGGATAGGACTCCTTGGCTACTTCTGACTCTTGCGGGGAGTTAGAAGTCGTTTGGATGCGTTTTGATGAACAACTCCTTCGAAGAGTTACTCCGCGCAAGAGCAAGAAATTACTCTTTGTGAAGAAGTCGAGAAAACCTATTTCTCAAAACTCATCTTGCGGGGAGTCAAAATCTAACGGTTCGTTTTACCAAAATACCCTTAGCTTTATTAATTTTCTATGAAAATATTCCTAATTCATTTGCCCTTAAATCAAATGAAAGAAACATTTATTAATATTAAAAAAAAAAAATAAATTTGAGTATATGGATTTAAACACATTATATTAATATTTAATATTTAAAATATTATATTATATTATATTATATTAATTTATAGTTAAAATGTCAAAAACAATATAGTTTGAAGGCATATTATGACACTAAAAGACAGTCTGTCAATTTTTTTTAAAATTTTGAGTATAATGGATTTAAACACATTATATTAATATTTAATATTTAAAATATTATATTATATTATATTATATTAGTATTTATTATATTATATTATATTAATATTTATAGTTAAACACATTATATTAATATTTAATATTTAAAATATTATATTATATTATATTATATTTATTATATTATATTATATTATATTTATAGTTAAAATGTTAAAAACAATATAGTTTGAAGGCATATTATGACATTAAAAGACAGTCTGTCAATTTTATTTTTTTTTAATTTTGAGTATAATGGATTTAAACACATTATATTAATATTTAATATTTAAAATATTATATTATATTATATTAATATTTATAGTTAAAATGTCAAAAACAGTATAGTTTGAAGGCATATTATGACACTAAAAGACAGTTTGTCAATTTTTTTTTTTTAATATTATGTCATACTATGTCAAAAACAGTCTGTCAATTTTTTTTTAAAATTTTGAGTATAATGGATTTAAACATATTATATTAATATTTAATATTAAAATATTATATTATATTATATTAATATTTATTATATTATATTATATTAATATTTATTATATTATATTATATTAATTTATAGTTAAAATGTCAAAAACAGTATAGTTTGAAAGCATATTATGACACTAAAAGATAAAAAACAGTAACTGGTATAATATAAGGGTATTCTGATCTTTTTTCTAGAAGTCATGAGAAGTCAGTATGGTTCCCAAACAGACTTTCAGCACAAAAGTACTTCTGCCAGTACTTCACAGAGTTGATTGCCAAACGCCCTTTCTACACAGAATTACTTTTCCAGCTCCTCCATAGAGTACTTCAGCTCCTGTTCTTTGGAAGAGTAGTTCTGCTCCTGGTATCCAAACAGGCCCTTAGATTCTGATTCTAAATTATAATTTTGCCTTTTCAAAATCAAACTATGGAAATTGATTTTCATAATTTAAAATCTCATCCTTATTTAAGCAAGAAATATATTAGAAATCCAAAACTACACATCTTTCAAAAGAATAAGGAATATTGAAGTGAAAACTACTCTAGCAAAATTGAGGACCTTTTCAACTAATTTTACACTTTTTTTTTGTCAAACTTCCTCTTCTACTATTTCCATGGATTTCTTGGTTTGTAAGTACACACATATATTATTAAAAGATAGCGTAGAGAAAGAGACATGCAAGTTGTAGGAATTTAAAAGATATATTATTAAAAGATAGTGTTAGAGAAAGAGACATGCAAGACATGCAAGTTGTAGGAATTTAAAAGATATATTATTAAAAGATAGTGTTAGAGAAAGAGACATGCAAGTTGGGAATTTAAGAAAAAAATGGAAAGAAAATATTTTTTTCCCACTTTTTAATGAGATTGGGGTGCATGGAGCAATTGTGATGTGCAATTAGTTGCTCTCATTTGTCGTTTCTTTTTTCTCAAAATCACTCACCTGCTTTACTCCATGGAGTTACTTGCAAGATGGTCAAAAGTCAAAACAAATGATCTTCCACACATGATTTTAAAATTTGATCGAGATTGAGACGTATCACCCAAGTTAACTTGGTATCAGAGCTGAACGAGATTAACTCACAAAATCATTTTTTTGATCGAAATCTAAGATTTACGCTCAATTTTTTGATTTTTTAAATGACTCATCTCAATTGTATCAAAAAACTTATTCTGGACAACTTGATATCGGACATGGATGAGACGAGACGCGAAACCGAATTTAAAACCATGATTGTCACAGCTTGATGGGAGCAGAGCAGATCTTCAGTAATCCATTTTTTCCTGTATTTGCTGAGGGTGTGATACAATTATGTTGATCGTTAAAATATTTGATTAATGCTGAAGTGACCTCAGTGGGGGGCCACGCGGGGCATGCGTGCCGCCACGCCACATCAACTGTGTGCAAGCGTGAAGTGATGTATATGAATTGGTGTGGCAATAGTAATTCTCTAAAAAGTTTTTTTGTTTTTTTATAAATCTGATGTAAACCACGACTACGAGACGACTGAGTCGTTATTTTCTTTTTGTTTTTTTTAATAAATCTGATGTAAACCATGACTACGAGAGGACTGAGTCGTCATTTTCATTCAATCTGGAAGTTTTGTGGCGTACAGAACACGGTTTCCCGTTCTATACCTAGACAGAGTGTCTACGTGGCAGGTTTTGGTTTGAGAATGATTACATTGGGCTGCGTGCACATCTTAATTAGAAGCTTAAGGTGTCTTAAACTCCAACTAAAACGTGCCACGTAGACACCGTTCCTGGTAAACCCATAGCATTAGAGAAGAAAAGCGGCGGCGAATTTATGAGTTCCCTGCTTTATACATCTTATGACGTGCGCTTCTACATCCTCAGCGCATGTTATCTTGTTCCGCTGCAACAGCTTCGCTCTTTCACATCGAACAGAAGGTCTGTCAATCTCGTCCTTGTTCTTCTAAAATGGAGACTAATAAATGAAGTGTTGAGAGATACTGTTATGGTTTTTATGGATTGGGTTTTGTTGTTTTTGGCTATTTTAATGTTTCTCCAATTTAAATTAAATGTTCAAAGTGAGTGATTTTGCTTGAAGAACTTCCCACAGTGATAATGTTGTTTATTTTTATTTATTTTCCCCCTATTTTTTCTTAAAAAATAAGATAAAAGACTCTCTTTGCGGGAGAATCAGATACGGCTATGTTTGGTTGTCTTTATGTAATGGTCATTTTGATAATATTACCTTTTGTAATTTTAATAAATTGTTAATTGAAAAACCTAACATGCTGTGCATAATGAAATCATTCATACATTTAATAAATAAAATCAAAATTTAAAAATAAGGATTTTAGGATTTATATAAAGAAGAGATAAATGATAGAAATTAATATTTTTAAAGGGTATTTTAAAAAAGAAAAATACTTCAGAATTCAAAAGTTTCATCTACCATCTTTCGTCGTTGAAGAAATTTTTTTGAATTTTGATATTTAAAGGCTGAAATATGTAACGAACCAAACGGCAATAGAGCTTTTGAAGTCAGAAGTGTTACCAAACACACACTAAATCAACAATAGTGCGGAGTAAATGTTTAATTCATTCTTCAATAAAAAATACATGACAACAGGATACAAGTTGGATGAATTGTTACTCGAGCAAATAATTTTATAATTCTAGCAATAATTTAATGGAGGGTTTAGGGAAAATCTTGTATTTGGGGAAGCTTTAAGAAGAGAGAGATTTGGAGGGTTTATTAATTTCATTTTGTCTGAAATTCATAATAGTTGCCACTTCTACTATTCCATATGTTTGATGTTGGTTTTTTCTCTCATTTTGGTGAAATATTTTGTTTTTGATCTTTAGGTTCTGCATTCAATTCTACTGAAATAGGATATAATTTGATCCTTAATTTGCTTACAGTAATTTGATAAAATGGAGGAGGAGAAGCCGAGAATTGCCTAAGATGTTACTGAAGTAAGTCTCCACGGGTGTTGAGTTGTAGAGTCGATTTTTTTCTTTTCTTTTTTGCTTTGAGACATACTTTTTTTGTGTTTCTTCTTGTATTGTTAATCGGTAATACACCCATGGTGTATCTCAACAATGTTGGGGATGGGTGTGTAGCTCAAATTGCTGCAAAGCTGGAGATGATGGAACCCTGCTGCAGCGTTAAAGATAGGTGTTGATTTAAGTTGCTTTGAAGGTTATTGTTAAATCAGATAACGTTGATTATATATGTTGTTATTGCTATTGGTGGTGGTGTTGTTGTTCTAGTCATTATTGACATAAAAGAGGAGAATTTAAACCAATTAGTTAAAAGGAATTTAACTGATAAAAAATGCCAATAAAAAAAAACAAATTTGCTGATAAAAAAGAAGAAAGAAAGAAAGATGGGAAGTCAACCCAAAATCTTGGCCCTCAATCATGTATATTCTATCTCATATTGTTTCACCACATTTTGATTTTCAGAATTGGATATAGCATGATTAAGGATGCAGAAGAAAAGGGCCTTATCACACCAGGGAAGGTTTGTTGAATATGCCTAAAAAGTCATTTAATTGGGTAGAAAAAAATTAGATTTTTTTGTTTGTTTCTTTCTATTTAAAAAATAAATGATCTATATTGGTAAGAAAATCACACCCGAATTAGTGGGAGCGGATCCTCTGTAGCTCTATTTTCTTATAGTGCTTTCAAATGGTTAAGAGAGTGCCACTTCAACCATAAATTGGAAATACACCGTTGAAATGTGGTTGAAAATTTGAGGTTCAGTGACTGTCCATTTTCAAATTCGTGGGGATCATCTTAAAATAAACACATTTTTTTTTCTTTTTTTGATGCCTTTGTTTCTGGCATTGGGACTGGTGGTACGTTAACAGGTGCTGGGAAATTCCTTAGAGAGAAAAACCCCGATATTAAGGTTAGCTTGACCTTTTTGTGCTAGCCGGCATATGGTTCTATTTCTTCTATTCACATTTGGGTTTAGGCATGAATGATTAGACATTATTTCCTTGTAACAGATGTGTCTTACTTTTTTTATGTTGTGGTTGTGTTTTCAATTTTTTAGCTATACGGTGTAGAACCAGTTGAAAGCGCAGTTCTGTCAGGAGGAAAGCCTGGTGAGTTGTCTTGAATGTCTTGCATCTCTTGTTTTCCTTTGCTCCTTGGTGTTGTTACATTCATATTTTTTGGAATGCTCTGCAAGCATGAGATAATTTAGGGTACACTCATGTTTGCATAATCTTTGATGGGTGTTTATCGAGTCGTGTTCAGTCCAAATGCTCTTTTCTCATCTTTGTTATGGGTAAGGCATCTGTGGTTCTTTACTTTCAACAGGGGCCTTCCTTTCCCTTAAGTCCATTTTTATTCTTTACTGCTGGACTTGAACCCACGACCTCAAAGATGCTTTGCAATGTGTCAAACCAACAAAGCCGTGTGTCTAAGCCCTTTACTACTCAATTGTTCAATATACACACATGTTATTTTTACCACTATGGATGTGTTGTTATATTTTGATTTTTTTGGTTCTGTTGGACGATAATATTTGATCCCATTGTCATTGTTCTCACACCGATAAATCAAGAGATAGATGGTATTCACTGAGGTCTCAGTTTGTCTATGCTACCATGTTTGAAATTTAATTGCTAAACCATCCAATTGTTGTGTCAGTAAAGCTCATAATTACTTTATGTACATTTTCAAAATAGTTTCCTTATTATGTTTGTAGTTTCAATCATATTATTTTATGTTCTCTCTTCACTCACTCAAGTCAGCATGTGGTGTTCATTTGAAACTGCTACACATTCCTCATTCTCTATTTTCATCTAGAGTTCGATCTCAACAAGCTAGCATTATTTGTTTGGCAACCCCTTGTTACTTTGTTGTGACTTTAATGTTTTGAATCTTCACTGACATGTCACATGACATACTTCTAAATGTCCAAGGTCCACATAAGATCCAGGGAATTGGTGCTGGTTTTATTCCTGGTGTGTTGGAAGTGGATCTCATCGATGAAGTTATTTAAGTAAGTCTTAAAGATTTCAGTAATAGATGAGTATTTATTATTCGTTAAAGCTTTAAGTTCATCCTTGCTATCTGCAGACACAGCTATCTTTGAACACCTTCTTATTTCAATGTTATTTTTTGTTGGTGTCTTTCCTTAGTATCAAGTGACGAAGCAATTGAGACTGCAAAGCTTCTTGCGCTGAAAGAAGGGTTGCTGGTAAGTTATCAATCTTGATGAGATATCTGTTGATGGGCATGTTTCTTGTGATAAAGAATACTATTCTACCCAGAATTTTTAATTTTATTTTGAATTGGTATTTAAATCTCAGTGGTTGCAAACTTTTTTAATTTTATTTCTTACGATCGAGGGAACATTGATTTCAGGTTGGAATATCATCTGGGGCTGCCACCGCTGCTGAAATTAAGATTGCAAAGAGGCCTGAAAATGATGGAAAACTCATAGTTGTAAGTTTTTTGTTCCCCGTTGCTGAATAAATTTTCTATTAGCTTAGTAATTAGAAATCATATAGGAAATACCTTTGCTTGTCCTATTGAATAGTTGGTCACGTATATCCCGCATATCTATTCTGCTATGTTGTCCCCTCATCAGCCACAAAACCTACTCGATTAATCTCTCATTTCTTTTACTACATATGCAGGTGATTTTCCCCTGCTTTGGAGAGTGTTATTTGTCCTCCGTGTTGTTTGAATCCGTGAGGCGGGAGGCAGAAAACATGGTCTTAGAACCATGAGATGTTTCCCATCATCATAGAGGGTCTATACTCATTATCTCTTTGGGTATTTTGGTCTAAAAGTGGATGAAGATGATTATGGTTCTTTAGCAGTGTCTTGTTAGTTCTTCTAGTCTTCAGTAGTTCGTCTGATACATGGTTTTCATGCCTATTTGATATTTTATTTGTAGTAATTTATAAGAATGTGCTTGGATTGGAACTGATGTTGTTAGTTATAGAAAATTTGAGCTCGAGGCTTGTGAAAGATTGAAGATAGTTTGGAGTTATCGAGTTTGTGCCATTCGACGAGATTTTCTAAAATTCTTTTAAATTGCAAAATTAAGTAGATTTTTAACTTTTAACAATAAATAGCTAGCTACTCAAATTCAAGTCCCATATTTTCTCTCACGAGACTCTGCGTCTTTGTAGGTGATTTAGACAATAACCCTCATGGTTTTGGTGAAAATTTTAGACACGCGTCGGGTTTTCTAGCTGATGAGATGGTCCTTATTTTGATCTTCTCTCGTAAACTAATGAAAAATAACATAAATGCCCTCATCGTCAACTAAACAATCTATTTTTTTATGTTTTTTTTTTTTTTTTTTAAATCTGTCAATTTCAAAATCCTTGATTTTTCCACCCAAAATTTCATATGTCCTTTCCCAAAATCCTTGTTGCTTTTGAGGGGTTGGATTTGATAGAATCTCTATGTTGAAGATTGAGGAGAAAACAAAATATTTACCCAAGAAGGTAAAAATGACTGGTTTTAGGAAAGAAAAATCAAAGGTCTTAGGTTAAATGTTGAAGATGTTTTTTGTTAATTTATTAGATTAAGGTATGGTCATCTTTGGGGGTTAATTGGGATAAACAAGGAAATATGGTAAAATTAAAGAGGTACTATTGAAAAAGGGGTTAAAAGAGAAAAAATAATAAAATTGGAGGGATAGTATTGAAAGGAGGGAGATAATAAAATTGAAGGGGTGAAGAGAAAAGATAAAAAAAGTTGGTCCACCATTGTGTTTTATTATATAAGGCTTCCTCTTTGGGATTAAAGGGGATTATAAGAAATATGATTATTAGAAGGTTATAAAATTAGAGAGGTTATTATTGAAAAAGATGGAGGGAGAGGAAATTAAATAAAATAAAGTTGAAGGGGGAGAAGAGGAAATGTGGGATGGTGTGTGTGGACCCCACTACATTATATTATCAACCACAAATTATAGGTTAATGGGGTTCACCATTGTATTTTAATTTATAGACTAGAGTTTCCCCTTACATGCGACATGAACATCTTCTTTAGGGTTAAAGGGGGTAAAAGAGGAAAAATAGTAAAGTTAGAAGTGTATTATTAATAAAGGGGGTAAAAGATGAAATATAGTAAAATTGAATAGATATTATTGAAACAGGTTGGGAAAGGAGAGTAAAAAAAATAATAAAATTAAAGGAGACGAAGATGAAAGTCAAAAAAGTGGGATAGTGTGGACCCCACACCCCAATTTTATTGGAGGGGATATTTATATTGCACAAAATTATAATTAGAGTGAGATCCACAAATGTGTTATATTATATAGATAAATTCTCTATTGTCTTAAAAAGCAAACAATGATCCTCTCATAAATGAAATCATAGATATTACAATGATTTTGACTAAAATCAAGAAAGAAATGCTTCTTTCTAGAAAATTAGAATTCTAGAAAGATCTATTTTCTAAAGAATTTAACTTTCATCCATTTTAGATATTAAAAAAGTAATGCTAGCGTGATTTCGAAAAATACTGCATTCGACATTGAGTTGATGTCGTGGTACGCATGAAATCATAGATGTTTTTCATTTGTATCTCAAAGAAAAAACGTCTAAGATTTTGTGCACACCTCCACATTAGTTCAGTGTCGAACGCAATGTCGTAGGAAGTCACTTTAGTATTTCTCATATTTAAAATTGCTCAAGTAGAAAAGAAGGGAGTTATGTAGGTAATAAGGGCCAAGGTGCAACTAATAGATTGATTAATGCGTGATATGAAACTTAGATTCTGATTCTAAATTCTAATTTTGGGTTTTCAAAATCAAATTATAGAATTGATTTTCATAATTTAAAATCTCATCCCTATTTAAGCAAGAAATATATTAAAACTCCAAAACTACACATCTTTCAAAAGAATAAGGATTATAGAAGTGAAAACAACTCTTGCAAAATTGAGGTCCTTTTCAACTAATTTTACACTTTTTTTTTGTTGTTGTCAAACTTCCTCTTCCATTATTTCCATGGATTTCTTGGTTTGTAAGTATACACATATACTACTAAAAGATAGCGTTAGAGAAAGAGACATGCAAGTTGTGGGAATTTAAGAAAAATATTTTTTCCCCACTTTTTAATGAGATTGGGGTGCATGAAGCAATTGTGATGTGCAAGTAGTTGTTGGCACTTTAGTGGTCAAAGTCTTTTTTTTTTTTTTAATCTCAAAATCACTCACCTGCTTTACATGGACTACTTGCAAGATGGTCAAAAGTCAAAACAAATGATCTTCTACATTGTCACCATGGTTTTAAAACTCGTCTGTAATGTTAAGATAAATGTTGATTAATATTTATTTAAAATTGATTCAAATAAAATTAATTTAGTTTGATTTAAATTGATATTTGAAAGTTATTTTATGATTGGTGTATTTTTTTGTTAAAGAAAAGTAGGTATTTTTTTTAAAGAATATTTCTATTGATTGATATCTTTTTACATGGATTGAAGTTTGCAAAAGTTCTTTTAGCTCATTTTTCAAATATTTTGTAAATCCCACATTATTTTTTAAATGTTTTTTAAGGATTTTTAAACCTATAAATAAGAACCTATTTTCAACTCTTTCTTTATTTCAAAGACTCTCTCCTTGAGAGCTCCTAATGACTTCTAGTCATATGGAAATTTAATAATTCTTTTTTTATTTTATATATATAATATAAAATAAGAAAGAAAGAAAGAAAGAGAGAAAGAGAGAGAGAGAGAGAGAGAGAGAGAGAGAAGAGAGAAAATTTAAATATTTAATAGGACCGTCCAATTTTGGATAGGCACCAAGGCCGATCTGAAAAATGTCGAAGGGGCCTACAGGGTGCTTAACGAATTCCTTGATCCGAATAATTATTTCCAATGGGTTTCATAATTATTGAGATTCAAAAAATCATTTACGAATGGATGTAACTATTGTGATTGTTATCTATTTATGGAGATCAATTTTGTTAAAATTAATAAATTAAAATTTTTTTACAAAAAGAGGTATTCGTGTATCCGAGATTCTGTGTGATAGATTTTTTCAAAGTAGTACAAATTTTGAGGAAAATACAGTTGTGTTAGAACTAGGATCTGTTGTATCCTGAAGACAAGTTTGCCAACAATCCATCTACATTTTCGTGTTCAATCGGAGTAGGGGCGTCTGTTGTCTATAAGACAACGCAAATTATTACGTGCCTCAAAGCAATTTTGAAGTTCTATTTTTATAACATGTAACATCTAAGTTAACTTGGTATTAGAGTTAAATGAGATCAACTCACAAAATGATTTTTTTTTTATCGAGATTTAAGATTCACACTCGATTTTTTAATATTTTGGACGAATCATTTCAAACATATCAGAAAATTCATCCGACACGACTCGATATCTGACCTGAACAAGACGAGACGAGATGCGAAATCGAATTTTAAAAACATATTTGTCACAGCTTTGTCAGAGCAGAGCAGGTCTGTAACCCGATTTTCCTGTAATTACTATAAATGGTATAAATGGTTGAGGGAGTGATACATCATCAAGATAATTATGTTGATCGTTTAAATATTTGAGTAATGATGAGGTGACCTCAATGGGGGCCACAAGGTGCATGCGCACCGCCCCGCCCCGCCCCGCCACGCCACGCCACGCCACATCACATCGACTGTGTGCAAGTGTGAAGTGATATATATGAATTGGTGTGGCAATAGTAGTTCTCTAAAAAGTTTTTTTGTTTTTTTTATAAATCTGATGTAAGCCATGACTACGAGAGGACTGAGTCGTTATTTTCATTCGATCTGGAAGTTTTGTGGCGTAAACAAGAGCTACAGAAAAAAATTATACGGTTTCCCGTTCTATACCTAGGAAGAGTGTCTACGTGGCAGGTTTTGGTTTGAGAATGATGACATTGGGCTGGGTGCACGGCTTAATTAGAAGCTTAAGGTGGCTTAAACTCGAACTAAAACGTGCCACGTATACACCGTTCCTGGTAGACAGATAGCATTAGAAAAGAAACGCGGCGAATTTATGAGTCCCCAGCTTTATACATCTCCTGAAGTGCGATTCTAAATCCTCAGAGCATGTTATCTTGTTCCGCTGCAACAGCTTCTCTCTTTCACATCGAACAGAAGGTCTGTCAATCTCGTCCTTGTTCTTCTAAAATGGAGACTAATAAATGTAGTGTTGAGAGATACTGTTATGGTTTTTTATGGATTGGGTTTTGTTGTTTTTGGTTGTTTTAATGTTTCTCCAATTTAAATTAAATGTTCAAAGTGAGTGATTTTGCTTGAAGAACTTCCCACAGTGATAATGTTGTTTATTTTTATTTATTTTTTCCCTATTTTTTTCTTAAAAAATAAGATAAGAGGCTCTCTTTGAGAGGAGAATCAGATACGGCTATGTTTTGGTAATACTTTTGAAGTCTAGTTTCTGTTTTTTTAAATCTGGAATTTGAAGTTTTGTTCTAGAAAAGTTATTTGTATATAATAGTCATTTTGACAATATTACCCTTTTGTAATTCTAATAAATTGTTAATAAAAAATCTAATGAAACCATCCACACATTTAACAAACAAAATCAAAAATTAAAAATAAGGATTTTAGAATTTGTATAAAGAAGGGATAAATAATAGAAATTAGTATTTTGAAGAGGGTATTTTAGAAAAAAATAATAATTCAGAATTCAGAAGTTTTATCTCCCATCCCTCATCGTTTAAGAAAAAATTCTGAATTTTGGTACTTAAAGGTTGAAATATGAAATGAAACAATGGCGATAACTTTTGAAGTCTGAATTTAAAGGTGGACCACTTCCATTCAGACTTCGGAAGTGTTACCAAACACACACTAAATCAACAAAGTACAGAGTAAATGTTTAATTCATTCTTCAATAAAAAAATGCATGACAACAGGACACAATTTGGATGAATTGTTACTTAAGCAAATAATTTTTTAATTCTAGCAATAATTTAATGGAGGGTTTAGAGAAAATCTTGTATTTGGGGAAGCTTTAAGAAGAGAGAGATTTGGAGGGTTATTAATGATTTTTACTCTCAGAATTTCATTTTTTCTGAAATTCATAATAGTTGCCACTTCTTCTACTATTCCATATGTTTGATGTCGGTTTTTTTTCTCACATTTTGGTGAAATATTTTGTTTTTGATCTTTAGGTTCTGCATTCAATTCTACTGAAATAGGATATAATTTGTTCCTTAATTTGCTTACAGTAATTTGATAAAATGGAGGAGGAGAAGCCGAGAATTGCTAAAGATGTTACTGAAGTAAGTCTCCACGGGTGTTGAGTTGTAGAGTCGATTTTTTTCTTTTCTTTTTTGCTTTGAGACTGATTTTTTGTGTGTTTCTTCTTGTATAGTTAATCGGTAATACACCCATGGTGTATCTCAACAATGTTGTGGATGGGTGTGTAGCTCAAATTGCTGCAAAGCTGGAGATGATGGAACCCTGCTGCAGCGTTAAAGATAGGTGTTGATTTAAGTTGCTTTGAAGGTTATTGTTAAATCAGATAACGTTGATTATATATGTTGTTATTGCTATTGGTGGTGGTGTTGTTGTTCTAGTCATTATTGACATAAAAGAGGAGAATTTAAACCAAGTAGTTAAAAGGAATTTAACTGATAAAAAAATGCCAATAAAAAAAAAACAAACAAATTTGCTGATAAAAAAGAAGAAGAAAGAAAGATGGGAAGTCAAGCAAAAATCTTGACCCTCAATCATGTATATTCTATCTCATATTGTTTCACCACATTTTGATTTTCAGAATTGGATATAGCATGATTAAGGATGCAGAAGAAAATGGCCTTATCACACCAGGGAAGGTTTGTTGAATATGCCTAAAAAGTCATTTAATTGGGTAAAAAAAATTAGTTTTTTTTGTTTTGTTTCTTTCTATTTATAAAAATAAATGATCTATATTGGGAAGAAAATCACATCCGAATTAGTGGGAGCGGATCCTCTGTAGCTCTATTTTCTTATAGTGCTTTCAAATGGTTAAGAGAGTGCCACTTCAACAACATAAATTGGAAATACACTGTTGAAATGTGGTTGAAAATTGGAGGTTCAGTGACTGTCCATTTTCAAAGTCGTGGGGATCATCTTAAAATAAACACTTTTTTTTTTCTTTTTTTGATGCCTTTGTTTCTGGCATTGGGACTGGTGGTACATTAACAGGTGCTGGGAAATTCCTTAAGAGAGAAAAACCCTGATATTAAGGTTAGCTTGACCTTTTAGTGCTAGCCGGTATATGGTTCTATTTCTTCTATTCACATTTGGGTTTAGGCATGAATGATTAGACATTATTTCCTTGTAACAGATGTGTCTTACTTTTTTATGTTGTGGTTGTGTTTTCAATTTTTTAGCTATACAGTGTGGAACCAGTTGAAAGCGCAGTTCTGTCAGGAGGAAAGCCTGGTGAGTTGTATTGAATGTCTTGCATCTCTTGTTTTCCTTTGCTCCTTGGTGTTCTTACATTCATATTTTTTGGAATGCTCTGCAAGCATGAGATAATTTAGGGTACACTCATGTTTGCATAATCTTTGATGGGTGTTTATCGAGTCGTGTTCAGTCCAAATGCTCTTTTCTCATCTTTGTTATGGGTAAGGCATCTGTGGGTCTTTACTTTCAATAGGGGCCTTCCTTTCCTTTGAGTCCATTTTTATTCTTTACTGCTGGACTTGAACCCACAACCTCAAAGATGCTTTGCAATGTGTCAAACCAACAAAGCCGTGTGTCTAAGCCCTTTACTACTCAATTGTTCAATAAATACACATGTTATTTTTAGCACTATGGATGTGTTGTTATATTTTGATTTTTTTGGTTCTGTTGGACGATAATATTTGATCCCATTGTCATTGTTCTCACACTGATAAACTCAAGAGATAGATGGTATTCACCAAGGTCTCAGTTTGTCTATGTTACCAAGTTTGAAATTTAATTGCTAAACCATCCAATTGTTGTGTCAGTAAAGCTCATAATTACTTTATGTGCATTTTCAAAATAGTTTCCTTATTATGTTTGTAGTTTCAATCGTATTATTTTATGTTCTCACTTCACTCACTCAAGTCAGCATTTGTTGTTCATTAGAAACTGCTACGCATTCCTCATTCTCTATTTTCATCTCTAGGGTGCAATCTCAACAAGCTAGCATTATTTGTTTGGCAACCCCTTGTTACTTTGTTGTGACTTTAATGTTTGAATCTTCACTGACATGTCACATGACATACTTCTAACTGTCTAAGGTCCACATAAGATCCAGGGAATTGGTGCTGGTTTTATTCCTGGTGTGTTGGAAGTGGATCTCATCGATGAAGTTATTCAAGTAAGTCTTAAAGACTTCAGTAATAGATGAGTATTTATTATTCGTTAAAGCTTTAAGTTCATCCTTGCTATCTGCAGACACAGCTATCTTTGAACACCTTCTTATTTCAATGTTATTTTTTGTTGGTGTCTTTCCTTAGTATCAAGTGACGAAGCAATTGAGACTGCAAAGCTTCTTGCGCTGAAAGAAGGGTTGCTGGTAAGTTATCAATCTTGATGAGATATCTGTTTATGGGCATGTTTCTTGTGATAAAGAATACTATTCTACCCACAATCTTTAATTTTATTTTGAATTGGTATTTAAATCTCAGTGGTTGCAAACTTTTTTAATTTTATTTCTTACGATCGAGGGAACATTGATTTCAGGTTGGAATATCATCTGGGGCTGCCACCGCCGCTGAAATTAAGATTGCAAAGAGGCCTGAAAATGATGGAAAACTCATAGTTGTAAGTTTTTTGTTCCCCATTGCTGAATAAATTTTCTATTAGCTTAGTAATTAGAAATCATATAGGAAATACCTTTGCTTGTCCTATTGAATAGTTGGTCACGTATATCCCGCATATCTATTCTGCTATGTTGTCCCCTCATCAGCCACAAAACCTACTCGATTAATCTCTCATTTCTTTTACTACATATGCAGGTGATTTCCCCCTGCTTTGGAGAGTGTTATTTGTCCTGTGTTGTTTGAATCCGTGAGGCGGGAGGCAGAAAACATGGTCTTCGAACCATGAGATGTTTCCCATCATTGTAGAGGGTCTATACTCATTATCTCTTTGGGTATTTGGGTCTGAAAGTGGATGAAGATGATTATGGTTCTTTAGCAGTGTCTTGTTAGTTCTTCTAGTCTTCAGTAGTTCATCTGATACATGGTTTTCATGCCTATTTGATATTTTATTTGTAGTAATTTATAAGAATGTGCTTGGATTGGAACTGATGTTGTTAGTTATAGAAAATTTGAGCTTGAGGCTTGTGAAAGATTGAAGATAGTTTGGAGTTATCGAGATTGTGCCACTCGACGAGATTTTCTAAAAATCTTTTAAATTGCGAAATTAAGTATAGTTTTTTACTTTTAACAATAAATAGCTAGCTACTCAAATTCAAGTCCCATATTTTCTCTCATGAGACTCTGCGTCTTTGTAGGTGATTTAGACAATAACCCTCACTGTTTTGGTGAAAATTTTAGATACCCTTCATCTAGCTGGCCCTTATTTTGATTTTCTCTCGTAGACTAATCAAAAATAACATAAATGCCTTATCTTCAACTAAACAATCCATTTTTTTTATTTTTTTTTTATTTTTTTAAAATCTGTCAATTTCAAAATCCTTGATTTTTCCACCCAAAATTTCATGTTTCCTTTCCCAAAATCCTTGTTGCTTTTGAGATGTTGAATTTGATAAAATCTCTATGTTGAAGATTGAGGAGAAAACAAAATATGTACCCAAAAAGGTAAAAATGACTGGTTTTAGAAAAGAAAAAGCAAAGGTCTTAGGTTACATGTTGAAGATGTTTCTCGTTAATTTATTAGATTAAGGGAAGGTCATCCTCTTTGGGGGTTAACTAGGATAAACAAGGAAAGATGGTAAAATTAAAGAGGCACTATTGAAAAAGGGGCTAAAAGAGGAAAAATAAAAAAAATTAGAGAGATAGTATTGAAAGGGGGAGAGATAATAAAATTGAAGGGGTGAAGAGAAATGACAAAAAAGTTGGATAGTGTGGACTCCATTCCATTATGACTTGGGTGAGACGTTTATACCTCATAAAATTGTAGTTGAGTAAGGTCTATCATTGTGTTTTATTATATAGAGTAGGGGCCTGTTTGGATTGACTTCTCCAAGTACTTCTGGCACCTATAGAGAGCTAGAAGCATTATATCAATTGTTTGGATACATAAGCTCTTGGAGAAGTAATTTTGTAAAAGAGTAAAAATAGTACTTTTGAGACCAGTACTTCTCAAAATTATTTTTGCGTGGAACAATTTTGTCTGTCAAATATAAGTTGCAATTTCAATTATACCGTTACCAAATTTTACATTTTACTCAATATATCCCTCGTCAACTCATCAAAACAAAAATCCTTCACTCGTGGAAACCATCGACGCTCATTCATCTTGCCCTCCATGCTCCTTCATTGTCATCATCATGGTGAAACCCATTTCAACCTGTAAGCGCTCTATTTCTTTTTATTTCTTTCTTTATCTCTCTCTCTCTCTCTTTCTATCTCTTTTTCTTAATTAGTTCGATATTCATAAAAAACCCTAGCGATTAACTTGCATCAATTTCTCTTCTTGTCCTCTATTAATGAACTTTAATAGAATTCAGAATAGTTCCCAAACACAAAACTCTGTCAGAAGTACTTCTTAGAACCTGTATCCAAACACAAAACTCTATTACAACAACTCCAAACAGTACTTTAAAAAATACTTTTAGGAGTACTTATGTTCTAAGTATTTCTGGCTCCTGTATCCACACGAACCCTAGATTTCTAGGCACGGGCATCCTCTTTGGGATTAAAAGGGGTTATAGGAAAGATGAAAGGTAATAAAATGGGATAGTGTGGACCCCACACCCCACTGTTGTTGGAGGAGACATTTATATTTCACAAATTATAACTAGAGTGAGATCCACAAATATATTTTATTATATAGATAAATTCTCTATTGTCTTAAAAAGCAAACAATGATCCTCTCATAAATGAAATCATAGATATGAAAACGCTTTTGACTAAAATCAAGAAAGAAATGCTTCCTTCTAGAAAATTAGAATTCTAGAAAGATCTATTTTCTAAAAAAGTTTAAGGTTCATCTCTTTTTAGATATTAAAAGAGTAATGCTAGAGTGACTTTGAAAGATATCATTTGATACTGCGTTGATGTCGTGGTACGCATGAGATCATAGATGTTTTTTCACTTGTATCTCAAAGAAAAAACATCTATGATTCTGTGCACACCTCCACATCAACTCAGTGTCGAACACAATGTCGTAGGAAGTCACTTAAGTGTTTCTCATATTTAAAGTTGCCCAAGTAAAAAAGAAGAGACTTATGTGGGTAATAAGGTCCAAGGTGCAACTAATAGATTGATTAATGCACGATAAGAAACTTAGATTCTGATTCTAAATTCTAATTTTGCCTTTTCAAAATCAAACTATGGAAATTGATTTTCATAATTTAAAATCTCATCCTTATTTAAGCAAGAGATATATTAGAAATCCAAAACTACACATCTTTCCAAAGAATAAGGAATATTGAAGTGAAAACTACTCTAGCAAAATTGAGGACCTTTTCAACTAATTTTACACTTTTTTTTGTCAAACTTCCTCTTCTACCATTTCCATGGATTTCTTGGTTTGTAAGTACACACGTATATTATTAAAAGATAGCGTAGAGAAAGAGACATGCAAGTTGTAGGAATTTAAAAGATATATTATTAAAAGATAGTGTTAGAGAAAGAGACATGCAAGTTGGGAATTTAAGAAAAAAATAGAAAGAAAATATTTTTTCCCCACTTTTTAATGAGATTGGGGTGCATGAAGCAATTGTGATGTGCAAGTAGTTGCTCTCATTTATCGTTTTTCTTTTCCCTCAAAATCACTCACCTGCTTTACTCCATGGACTTACTTGCAAGATGGTCAAAAGTCAAAACAAATGATTTTCCACATTGTCACCATTTTAAAATTTGGTCGAGATTGAGACATATCACCCGAGTTAACTTGGTATCAGAGCTGAACGAGATTTACTCACAAAATCATTTTTTTGATCAAATTAAGATTCACGCTCAATTTTTTGATTTTTTAAATGAATCATCTCAATCGTATCAAAAAACTTGTTCGAGACAACTCAATATCGGACATGGATGAGACGAGACGCGAAACCGAATTTAAAACCATGATTGTCACAGCTTGATGGGAGCAGAGAAGATCTTCAGTAATCCATTTTTTCCTGTATTTGCTGTAGTTACTATAAATGGTTGAGGGTGTGATACAATTATGTTGATCGTTTAAATATTTGATTAATGTTGAAGTGACCTCAGTGGGGGGCCACAAGGGGCATGCGTGCCGCCACGCCACATCAACTGTGTGCAAGTGTGAAGTGATATATATGAATTGGTGTGGCAATAGTAATTCTCTAAAAAGTTTTTTTGTTTTTTTAATAAATCTGATGTAAGCCATGACTTCGAGAGGACTGAGTCGTTTTTTTCATTCAATCTGGAAGTTTTGTGGCGTACAGAACAAGAGCTACAGAAAAAAATTATACGGTTTCCCGTTCTATACCTAGGAAGAGTGTCTACGTGGCAGGCTTTGGTTTGAGAATGATTACATTGGGCTGGGTGCACGGCTTAATTAGAAGCTTAAGGTGGCTTAAACTCCAACTACAACGTGCCACGTATACACTGTTCCTGGTAGACATATAGCATTAGAAAAGAAACGCGGCGAATTTATGAGTCCCCAGCTTTATACATCTTCTGACGTGCGATTAATTCTACATCCTCAGCGCATGTTATCTTTGTTCCGCTGCAACAGCTTCTCTCTTTCACATCGAACAGAAGGTCTGTCAATCTCGTCCTTGTTCTTCTAAAATGGAGACTAATAAATGTAGTGTTGAGAGATACTGTTACGGTTTTTTATGGATTGGGTTTTGTTTTTTTTTTTTTGGCTGTTTTAATGTTTCTCTAATTTAAATTAAATCTTCAAAGTGAGTGATTTTGCTTGAAGAACTTCCCACAGTGATAATGTTGTTTATTTTTATTTATTTTTTTCCTATTTTTTTCTTAAAAAATAAGATAAGAGGATCTCTTTGAGGGGAGAATCAGATACGGCTATGTTTTGGTAACACTTTTGAAGTCTAGTTTCTATTTTTTTTAAATTTAGAATTTGAAGTTTTATTCTAGAAAAATTATTTGTATATAATAGTCATTTTGATAATATTATCTTTTGTAATTATAATAAATTGTTAATAAAAAATATAAATGAAACCATCCACACATTTAATAAATAAAATCAAAAATTAAAAATAAGGATTTTAGAATTTGTATAAAAAAGGGATAATAATAGAAATTAATATTTTAAAGAGGGTATTTTAGGAAAAAATAATAATTCAGAATTTAGAAGTTTTATCTACCATCCCTCATCGTTCAAGAAAAAGTTCTGAATTTTGGTACTTAAAGGTTGAAATATGAAACGAAACAAACGGGCGATAAAACTTTTGAACTCTGAATTTAAAGGTGGACCACTTCCATTCAGACTGCAGAAGTGTTACCAAACACACACTAAATCAACAATAGTACAGAGTAAATGTTTAATTCATTCTTCAATAAAAAATACATGAAAACAGGACACAATTTGGCTGAATTGTTACTCAAGCAAATAATTTTTTAATTCTAGCAATAATTTAATGGAGGCTTTAGAGAAAATCTTGTATTTGGGGAAGCTTTAAGAAGAGAGAGATTTGGAGGGTTATTAATGATTTTTACTCTCAGAATTTCATTTTTTCTGAAATTCATAATAGTTGCCACTTCTTCTACCATTCCATATGTTTGATGTCGGTTTTTTTCTCACATTTTGGTGAAATATTTTGTTTTTGATCTTTAGGTTCTGCATTCAATTCTGCTGAATTAGGATATAATATGTTCCTTAATTTGCTTACAGTCATTTGATAAAATGGAGGAGGAGAAGCCGAGAATTGCTAAAGATGTTACTGAAGTAAGTCTCCACAGGTGTTGAGTTGTAGAGTCGATTTTTTTCTTTTCTTTTTGCTTTGAGACTGATTTTTTGTGTGTTTCTTCTTGTATAGTTAATCGGTAATACACCCATGGTGTATCTCAACAATGTTGTGGATGGGTGTGTAGCTCAAATTGCTGCAAAGCTGGAGATGATGGAACCCTGCTGCAGCGTTAAAGATAGGTGTTGATTTAAGTTGCTTTGAAGGTTATTGTTAAATCAGATAACGTTGATTATATATGTTGTTATTGCTATTGGTGGTGTTGTTGTTCTAGTCATTATTGACATAAAAGAGGAGAATTTAAACCAATTAGTTAAAAGGAATTTAACTGATAAAAAATGCCAATAAAAAAAAACAAATTTGCTGATAAAAAAGAAGAAAGAAAGAAAGATGGGCAGTCAAGCCAAAATCTTGGCCCTCAATCATGTATATTCTATCTCATATTGTTTCACCACATTTTGATTTTCAGAATTGGATATAGCATGATTAAGGATGCAGAAGAGAAGGGCCTCATCACACCAGGGAAGGTTTGTTGAATATGCCTAAAATGTCATTTAACTGGGTAGAAAAAAATTAGATTTTTTTTGTTTTGTTTCTTTCTATTTATAAAAATAAATGATCTATATTGGTAAGAAAATCACACCCGAATTAGTGGGAGTGGATCCTCTGTAGCTCCATTTTCTCATAGTGCTTTCAAATGGTTAAGAGAGTGCCACTTCAACCATAAATTGGAAATACACTGTTGAAATGTAGTTGAAAATTGGAGGTTCAGTGACTGTCCATTTTCAAAGTCATGGGGATCATCTTAAAATAGACACATTTTTTTCTTCTTTCAAATCTGATCCAGAACATGAGTACAAGAGATCTATACTGTTATTTTTTACAAAAATAATGTTTTGTGGGCTGTAGAAGAAGCACTACAGAAAAATGGGGCTACAGAGTATCTGTTCCCCTAATTACTACCATACTATATCACGTAGAAGGCATTTAAATGGGTTTGGCTAGATTTGGAGCATTGGGGGAATGGGTATGGTCTGTGTTTTCAGATGCTAAGGCGCTCATCTGGCCAACACCTAGAGGGTTAAGCCTTAAGGCATAAAACGTAAGCCTCACATGAATGATATTTTTAAATAAATCATTTGATATAAGAACTCAAAATTAGGATAGCCATTGCATATTTATATATTTCAAATCCACACAATCGGATTTCAAATTTTAATCCATAACAATAAATAATAATATAAAATGTTATTATTTTATATTGTAGCTAAATAAAAATATTTTGTATTAGAATGATTGGAACTCTCTATAACAACTAATTATTTTATAATTATTACAAAAATACAATTAAATATTATTTTTTCACAAACTTCATTTGTATAATACTAAACACGACAAAAATTATTTATAAAACAGCTTAACTCAACGATTTTCTTTGTATAGATTACTATTTTGTATTCGAATTCATTTCCAAGTGTTCCAATTATATTGCATAGTGGAAGTAACAAAGAAATAAAAGTAAAAAAAAGAAAAAATTTATAACATCTTACTTGGGTAAAAAAAATAAAATAATAAAGAAGTAAATTAGCAAGAAAAGAATAAAAGGACCGAGGAAGAAAGGCATTATTTAAAAAGAAAATTGTGAAGCATATGCCTCGGCCAAAAGATGTATGCCTCACACTGAGCCGTATGCCTTTTAGATGCCTCATGGTTTGAGGTATAAGCCTTAGCTGCTTTAAAGTTTCAACCTTATGCCTGGCGTTTTTAATGAGCCTCATCTTGAGTCGTGCCTCGGGACGTAGGCCTTACACACCTCTAAAAACACTGGGTATGGCTCCAATTTGTCTACTTTCCAATCTTGATTGGATAGTGTTGTAGACCCACAAAAAGGAAAGAAGAAAGATGGTTGGTTGGTGGTCATTGCAGGAGATGATCCTTCTTTGGCAATATAATTTCTTAAGTGTATGCCAATGTTACTAAGTTCAACGAACCTCCCTCCTAAGTTTGATTGGTTAATAAAATTATGGAGCTGCCAATTGTGACAGATGAAGAATGACATAGGATTGAACCGACCAAAAAAAAAAAAAAAAAAAGAAGAAGAAGAAGAATGACATGGATTGAACTGGACAACAAACCCAATAATTTTATACAAGTTACACGCAGGTATATACTTTGTGTCCAGTGTGATACACGTGATGGTTGTAGGCTTGTAGCTCCCAAATATGATATATTGTAATGTAGTTAAGTCTTTTGAGGATTGATTATGTCTCTTATTTTATTAAAAAAATCCAAGGAAAAAAAATTAAAAATGAAAACAAGTATCATCAATGCACAGAAGAAAGGCTAATTAATCTGGATAATTTCAGGTTTATTTGGGTTCCTCCATCATGTGATTTGTTCTGTCATGACATGAAATAGCAATTGACAGGCATTGTTATTTATTGTAGATTCTTAACTGACAAATTTCCCATGATTTTTATTGTTCTATAACAATGATTGCTGAAGAGCATCCTTGTTGAAATTACGAGTGGCAACACTGGCATAGGATTGGCCTTTGTAGCCGTAATTAAGGGTTACAGACTAATCATTGTCATGCCTGCTTCAATGAGTCTTGAGAGAAGGATCATTCTCAGAGCTTTTGGAGCGGAGTTGGTCCTAACAGATCCTGCAACAGGCACGGAAGGGGCTATTCAGAAGGGCAAGGAGATATGGGAAAAGACACCCAATGCTTATATGCTTCAGCAGATTGAAAATCCTGCAAACCCGAAGGTATCCGTTGAATTCATGTGTTGTACAAATGGAGCAAGTTGGTTGGAAAGATTTAGGTGTCATTTTAATGCTGTATGTGTAGATTCATTATGAGACTACTGGACCAGAGATCTGGAAAGGCTCGGGTGGGAAAGTTGATGCCTTTGTTTCTGGCATTGGGACGGGGGGTACAATAACAGGTGTTGGGAAATTTCTTAAAGAGAAAAACCCCGATATTAAGGTCAGCTTGATCTGTTAGTGCTAGCCATCATATTATTATATTTCATCCATTTGTATTTCGGATTAGGAATGAATGATTAAACATCATTTTTCTTTTTTTGTGGGTCTGTTTTCGATGTTTTAGTTGTATGGTGTGGAACCAGTTGAAAGTGCAGTTCTGTCGGGAGGAAAGCCTGGTTAGTTGTCTTGATTGATTTGCATCTCTTGTTTTCCTTTGCTCCTTGGTGTTGGTACGTTCTTATTTATTGAAGGTTCTGCAAGAATGAGACAATTTCATGAACTCTCACGTTTGCCTACTCTTTGCTGGGTGTTGCATTTATCGAATCTTGTTTTGTTCATATGTTCGTTTCTCATCTTTGTTATGCCTAAGGCATTTGTTAGTATATACTTTCACCAAAAGCCTTCCTTTCCTAATTCCATCATGATTCCGTACTATGCAACTTTTCCGTATATGATACTTGTCTTTTTACCAATTTAGATTTGTGTTTTCTCATTTTGATTTACTGTTTTTGTTGAACAATAATATTTGATCCCATTGTCATTGTCCTTACAAAAATGTGTGTTCTTCTCACTTTCCTGTCTAAATTTAATATTTTGATATGAAAGAAAATGAAGATGGGTTTTTGATCCCAGATCTGCTATCACCACTCACTAACTTGGCCACCTCACCAAGATGGCACCTTCCTAAGAGTTAACTAACCAAACATATTTTTTCCTTCTTGTTAACATATTACTTTCAAATTTTGTGTTTGCATATTTGAATGATAATGAGAGATTCAAATTAGAATTCTCAGGCTCTTGAGAGCAACCCAGATCTTTGGCTGGACTAGGGCATTAATTCAAAGAGAGAGATAGTGTTCAATTTGGTCTCAGTTCGTCTATGCTACCATATTTGAAATGTTATTATTAAACCAATCCAATTGTTGTGTCAGGAAGGCTCATAATTTCTTTATTTACATTTTCAAAATTAGTGTCATGAAAGTGCTTCAATTAGTTTCCTTATTATGTTTGTAGTTCCATTCATTCCATCTTATGTTCTCAATTGACTCTCTCATGTCTGTATTTATTATTTGTTTGAAACTGCCGCACGTTGCTTATGTTGTATTCTTGTCTAGAGCTCAATCTCATCAAGCTAGCATCATTTGTTTGGCAAACCCTGTTATTTTTGACTTTAAGTTAGATACACCCTTGTTAGAGGCTGAGGTGCTATTTTCTTTTTATTGAATATGATGGGGTTTTTATGCTTATTTTCATGTCTGAATCTTCGCTTACATGTCACAATATTGCATACTTCTAAATGTCTTAGGTCCACATATGATTCATGGAATTGGTACTGGTTTTATTCCCGGTGTCTTGGATGTCAGTCTCCTTGATGAAGTTATTCAAGTAAGTCTTAAAGAACCTTGGTTAGAAATTTTCTCCTTAAGAAACGAAAATCTGAATCTTGATATTCTTTTCCCCCATAGTTGTGACTAATGGCTAAGACCCATGGTCCTTGTGATTGGTGCGACAAATCTTGTTCAAAGTTTCACGTCTTATAGTTGTAAGGCCTAAAAGCTGATAAGCGTGCTATCTGAAGAAGAGGTTGCAACCCATGGATCTGTTCCTGGAGATTTCCAGTATGGGCTGGGCAAATGACACCGTATTTTAAAGTGTCCATGGTCTGGCCAAATACCGTAAATCATAAGAATATACATGGATCCCTAACCATCAACAAGGTTGAGCTTATTGGAGGTCAAAACCTGCTGAAAGTTGGGGTTACTTTTTCTGGTTGAAATATGATTAGGGTTGGTTTCCCTCTTTATAACTGCGATAAATGTTATAATAAATAGCATATAAAACTTAATATCTATTAACATTCGGTGTTTGTGAAGGCATATAGACAAGTACTTCATTTCTTATTAAAAGAAGTACTTCATTTACGAGCATTATCTTTGTCGTTCTTTAGATTAATAAGTTCACCCTTGGTATGTGTAGACACAGCCCTTTTTGAATTACACTCTTATGTAAACGTTATTTATGTTGGTGTCTTTCCTCAGATATCAAGTGAAGAAGCAATTGAAACTGCAAAGCTTCTTGCACTTAAAGAAGGGTTGTTGGTAAGTTGTCAATCTTTATGAGATATTTGTTAATGTGTTAATTAGAGCTGCAACTCAAGTGGGTTGGGGATCCTCCCTAGCCCAACCTAAACTTGACAAGCACAACCCTTGGCCATTTCCAACCCCAACCTCAGGCATGAAATGCTCAAGTTGAGACCAACCCAAGTTGGGTTGGTTCATTCCTCATTAATACTAGATAATTTACTAATGATAAGGGCTTATGTAATTGATAAGTGGTATGTAAAGAAAATGAAATTTGTAATCACTTAACCTAACAACGTGTTTCGAAGTTAACATACATGACATTACAAGCAAATTTAAAGAAGATGATGATGATTAACTAAAGTAACCACATTAGTGTACTGTTAATTGTAATTTCTAACAAGACAAACATTTAGAGTTGCAATATAATCCTTGTATAGCAATATAAAATCACTTAAACGAAAAATTGATGACAAAGAGGAAAAAAAACCAATGATGCTTGAATGAAAGTCTGACATGTGAATTGTGAACGAAAAAGAAATAAAGATATAAGATTTTTATAAAAAAAAATTATAACCATATTAAATTCAAGTTTGGACAACACGATGCCTATGCTCGAACCCAACCCGATATAATTCGATCTTTTTCTTTTTTTCCCGGACCTGAGACCTAGACCAATATAACTGAACGCAGACCTGACCCAAGGTCAGGTTCAAGCTACTTCGGGTTTGCTTTCCCAAATAGGTATATTTCTTGTGATCAAAAGCACTATTCTATACAAGGAATATTTAATTTGATTGCATATTTGTATTTTATCTCAGTGGTTGCAATTTTTTTTCTTTCATTTCTGATGATCGAGGGAATGTTAATCACAGGTTGGAATATCATCTGGGGCTGCTGCCGCTGCTGTAATTAAGATCGCAAAGAGGCCTGAAAATGCAGGAAAACTCATAGTTGTAAGTTTTATTATCCTCTTCATTTTGATAATACATATGTTCCTCATTACCAAATAAATTATCTATTAGCACGAGTCTGCAACGTGGTATTTCCAATTTGTTGCCCAGTCATATTACATATATCAGCCAATCTGATCCCTTGAACTAAACGAGTTTGTTGGTAACCATTGAATATTTGGTCTCTCCCAAACATCTTTTACACGTCTGTCCCGCTTGTCTATTCAGCCGTGCGCTCCCCCCCCCCGGGCTACAAACCAATTTGATTAATCTCATGGTTTCAAATCTCGTCGGAGACCGACATGACTTGCCCAAGTCATCTTGGTATCGTCCATGAACGAGAAGGATAGACATGGCATCTCAACTATGCCATGTCTAGAGAGATAAACGAGATGACTCGGACAATTTTGAAAATCTCATCTGAGTCAACTGGAATTTTGTATATTTTATTAAAAATAATTATATTTTAGTATTTAAATTCATTATAGAATAATTTACCAAAATGGTACAGTTTTCAAAATTAATTACCAAAACGGTAAACTGTAGCAATTAATTCTAAAAATGGTAATTTTACCATTTTCGGAATTAATATTTTTTACCAAAACGGTAAAAACAGTAAAAAGTAAATTTTTTTTTCTGAAAATACCCTTTTTTGTTTTACATATGTATTTACCATTTTACCCTTAGAAATAAATTAAAATCCAACTAAATCTTTCTTTTCTTTTTAATCTTCCCAACACTAAATAGAAATATGAAAGAGGAGAGGATTTTTTCATAATTTTAGTCAAAAAATAAAAAAGGGTATTTTCGATAAAAAAAAATTTTATTTATATTTTACTGTTTTTACCGTTTTGGTAAAAAATATTAATTCCTAAAATGGTAAAATTACCGATTTCGGAATTAATTGTTACAGTTTACCATTTTGGGAAATAGTCAAATTGTGGTACATGTTTTGGTAAATTTGCCTTCATTATATCTAAATAATTGTGTGTGAATAAATAATTGTAAATCGAGTTAAATGGTTTGTCTCAGCTAAAATGACTCGGTCTTGTCCATGAACGAGACGAGACATCAGAATGATTTTTAAAAGCATGATTGATCTCATTTCTTGTACTACATATCCAGGTGGTTTTACCCAGCGGTGGAGAGCGTTATCTGTCCACTGAGTTGTTTGAGTCCGTGAAGCGAGAGGTAGAGAATATGACCTTCGAGCCATGAGATGTGTGCCCATCATCAGAGGGCATCTATACTCATTATCTGGCCTGAGTTTGATGAAGATGGTTATGGCTACAACTTTAGCTGAATAATATGGTTTTCAAGCCTATCAAATGTATTATTAGCTATAATTTATAAGGATGTACGTGGATTTGGATCTGCTGTTGTAAGTTACAAAATTTTGGAGCTCTAAAGCACCTAAGCTTGTGAAAGTTTTGTACTACCTTTTAGTTTGTCCCAAACTTAAACCCTATTAAGGATTTCTATTAGAATGATTTAGACATACCCATCCGGTCTTCTCTTATACACTAATGATGAGTGATCTAAATGCCCTCATCTGCAATATATAGGAAAAAATCATATTGAAGTTGAGGGCATTTAGGTCATTTTTTTGTTAATCTATTAGAGAAGACCGAGGTCAAAGTAGCCTGTCAAGGGTTTAATCCGTTTTATTGTAAAATAAGGGGAAAATTATCAAAAAAATCAACAAAAAAAAAAATTTATTTACGAAAAACAATCTAATTTTTAAAAAATTAGAAAAATGATATAAATCCAGTCTTTCAAAGACCGATTTTTCTCTCTCTTCAATTCTCTCACCTCTATATTTAAAAAAAAAAAACGAATTTTTTTTAAATATCAGTCTTTCAAAGACCTGTTTTTTTCTCTTCAATTCTCTCATCTCTTTCTCTCTCCTTTATATTTAAAAAAAATGAATTTTTTTTAAATACCGATTTTTCAAAGATCGATTTTTCTCTCTCTTCAATTCTCTCATCTCTTTCTCTCTCCTCTATATTTAAAAAAAAACGAATTTTTTTTAAATACCGATCTTTGAAATTAAACCGTTTTTTTTAAGAGAGAGAAATTAAAAAAAATCATTTTTTTTTAATATAGAGGAGAGAGAAAAAGGTAAGGAAATTGAAGAGAGAGAAAAATCGGTATTTAAAAAAAATTTATTTTTTTTAAATATAGAGGAGAGAGAAAGAGGTGAGAGAATTGAAGAGAGAGAAAAATCGGTATTTAAAATTTTTTTTTTTTTAATATAGAGGAGAGAGAAAAAGGTGAGAGAATTGAAGAGAGAGAAAAATCGGTATTTAAAAAAAATTCGTTTTCTTTTTAAAATATAGATGAGAGAGAAAGAGGTGAGAGAATTGAAGAGAGAGAAAAACCGGTCTTTGAAAGATCGGATTTGTATCTTTTTCTAATTTTTTAAAAATTAGATTGTCTTTCGTAAATAATTTTTTTTTTTGTTTTGGATTTTTTGATAATTATCCCTAAAATAGGTGCTCAATTGTCTTAAAAAGCAAATAACAAATTCTTTTGTTAAATTGAAAGAGTTGCCACACCAACTTTTGCTAACACAACGCTGAGATGTGTCCCAATTCTTTGGTGATTTAAATGTGAATAGGGGTGGTGTGGGAATAGAATCTTTCTATAATTAGATATGAAAATACTTTCAGATTCAAATGAAGAAAAATGTTTAAAAAAAAAAAAAACTCTAAAACGTTGTAAAAATCATGATTTTAAACAAGGAAATTACTTAAAAGGGTCCTGATAGATGGACCTTTTTTCTCTTCTTCTAAATAGTCCCTAAGTTTTGGGCAATTTCTCAATATTTCATTTAGTGAATTTTTCTTTCTTAACGATCCCCGGACCTCATCTAACATTCTAATATTTTTAAAATACCTGAACTATCCTTTTTTTTTATTGTTTCACATAATGAGGTTTCCAATGATAATTAGTTCAGGTGATTTTTTTTTTTTTTTATCACGAATGATGAATGGAGAATGATATACTTTTAATTATGAACATTTAGATGTTGTTGATACAAAATTTTTTTTTACATTAATCCTTAAATTCTCTCACAATTATAACGAACTCTTTGATTTTATAAGAGATAACAAAAAGGTCTCTAAATATTATTAACGGGCCTTACACTTAAATTGGGCCCGTTTATTGTTAATAATCTTTTATGGCTTGAACTTGAACATTTACCAATAAAATTTAAAGTTCTTAATCTTTCCAAGTGATAGATATCAGGTCATATGTTCACATACCCATAAATCGGGTTAATCAACGATCAAGTCATTAAAACCCACCAAATGGATCAGTTAAACAATTAAGTTGCCTGATCATGGGCCACACAATCAAAGTATGGGTTAAACTCACTAATAGTCTCTATAACTACCTACTTTAAAAAGAGATTCTTTTGACCGTTAGATTATTTTACTAAAGCCTTTAAATTGACAGCAAAATTAGAAAGTTACCTTTACCTGATTCTATAAATACCAAAGCTTAGGCATTCAGAAAAAATCCTGGATCAATTTTCTTTTTTGAGAAACAAAAACTCTTCCAATAGAAAAAAAAGAAACTCTCAAACCCTCATTTAGATACAAAGCAAAGCTCTTCAAGAAAGACTTGGATTTTGATTCAAGAGAAGATTAAGCTCAAAAACTCTTATCTAAAAATTAAAAAATCCTTCTTAATTGATAAAGTGCAAAATCCACGGAAATCTCTGCAGAAGTTCAAGCATCAAAAGCTATCATCTACATATCAAAAGTTACATTCTTAAGCGATTACGCACAAAATCCGAAAAAAAAAGTTACATACACTTCACTACCACTATTTTTTGCACTTGTCTGTTAATCAGAGGATAATACTGAGATTTGTATTCTCATTTTTATCAAAATTAATAAAATTATTTACGTTCTTATTTCACAAATCATGAGGTAGATTTGCAAAATTTGTTGTTGACAAATGTATTTTTTATTATTTATTTCGACAATTTATTTAAAAAAAAAATGAAGAAGTTGAAATTCAAAAAAATTAGATTCAAGTGTTCGTTTTGAAACTATGATATGCATTTTAGGTATTTCGAGAAGATTTACATAGTATCGAAGTCGAAAAAAAATTAGAAATTCGGATCACAATTAGAGTGTCGAGTTCAACATTTTTATTGTCAAACACACCACTTAGTCTTGAGTTCCTTAGTTTTTATTGTTGATTTCAGTGTTTTTAATGCCGGATTCAATGGAAATTACGAGAGATTCTATTGCCGCACCAACTTTTGCCAATGCCACCCCAAGATGTGGACTAATTTTCTAGTGATTTACATCTGAATCAAGGTGGCGTTAGCAAAAGTTGGTGTGTCAATAGAATCTCTTGTAATTAAGCACGATTGCATGCGTCGAGTTCATCAATAATTCCACACTTCTAAAATGGTCAAAACCATCTCATCTTCAACCGTCTACGAGACCCGCCAGTACCATTGTCTGCGCACACGCACAGGTTTTTTTAACATCTTCTGAACTTGTTCTCTGAACTTATGAATCACTCTCCTTCTTAACGTGCTCTTCCAAATCCATCGGCGCATGTTATCTTGTTCAGACGCAACAGCTTCTCTCTTTCACATCTAACAGGTCTGTCAATCTCGTCCTTGTTCTAAGGAGCGGAGCCAGGATTTTCTTGTAGTGGGGGCAAACTATGATTAGTTGTATAGTTGAAGAAATTGTGTGGAGGGAGGTGAGGGTGTGGGGGCAAAAATTGGAGAGAGATGAGGGTGTGGGGGCAAATGGGGAGAGAGATGAGGGAATGGGGACAAATGGGGCATGTAATTACTTGAAAATATAGGGGTGTCTCAAAGTTCTGTTGGGGCAATTACCCCCACCAGCTCCTTGCTAGCTCCGCCCCTGCTTGTTCTTGATGTTGTTCTTCTAATGGAGACTAATAATGTAGTGTTGAGAGATACTGTTATGGTTTTTAATGTAGTGTTTTTAGGGTTTTAATGTTTCTCCAATTTAAATTAAATTCAAAGTGAGTGATTTTTCTTGAAGAACTTCCCACGCTAATATGTTGTTTATTTATTTTATTTTTGCTCAGAAAATAAGATAAGTGTTGGGTTTTTCCACAAATTGCACTTATGTGGGGGTATTTTGGGTAGGGTCCTTTCATTAGTTTATGAGAAACAAAAGGGTTCCTATATGGGTAGGGTCCTTTCATCAGTTTATGAGAAACAAAAGAGGATGATGGCTTTTTCCACAAATACCACTTATGGTAGTTATTGTCCATAAATGAGATTTCTCTAAAAGGGGGTTTTCTCTTTTGTTTAGAGTGTGAGACAACATTAAGTCTCTAGGTACATATTTTTCTTCTCTTTGTAAAACCTAGAAGCTCAGGGTACTTGAGGGTGATGTACAAATTGTTGTTGCGGGTTTATGACAACGGGAGTGAGATCCATTTCTTGTTTGAGTTCTTACTAGAGTTGGGTTTAGAGATTTGGTGGGTTTCGCCGGAGAGTTGGAGGCAATTACAAACCTCCATACTTGTAATTTCTTCCTTGAGTAATGGATTTTTATTTGCCCATTTGCCCGTGGACGTAGCCCCATTGTGGGTGAACCACGTATATCTTGTATTGTGGTTGTGTTCATTTTTTTACTCTCTTTATTATTACTTGCATTTGCTTTGCAACACATTCTTGGGGTTTGGTTGTTGAGATTGATTGTTTTGATGTTAGAAGGGAGTAATTTCAATAATCAGATTCCTCTATGTGGCTTGGGATCAAACCACAACAATAAGAGGCTCTCTTTGAGGGGAGAATCAGAACCCCTCTTGACTTCAAAATTCAAATTGAAAGTTTAAATCGACAATAGTACAGAGTTAATGTTTCATTCATACTTCAATAAAAAAAAAAATATATAATGCAAATAATTTCCTAAGATCATGAAAATAACTTCCTAAGATTATGTGAGGACATTGGGTTGATTCCCGCGGTCATCTTGTTATTGATCTCATTAAACACAGACTTACCAATTTAAAAAGAAAAAAAAAAAAGATGATTCCATACTTTACATGAGTAGTTCGGTAACAACTCCAGTAGGCACTATGCGGCTTTGCATCCATTGGATTGGGAGGGTCGTCACTGATTGGAATTTAAGCTCCCCATTTCTAATTGAGTTGAAAAATGTCGAACATTGGATGTATACTAGAGGTAGGTAGAAGTTAGAGCCAATAAACAACTTACCGAATTCTATCAATGATTTGATAGAGAACGAAATAGTTAGGTGTCAGCTTCTATGAGTGTAGTAGCACATTGGATGTCTGCCATTATGGATGGAGGCTTAGGTAAATCCAATCCCTGATTGAATATTCATGGTCGGTTTGGTGAAGGTCGCTTGCTCTTTTCATTCATTCTTGTGCTGACACTAGGTTGTCTTTGAGCTCTTTCACAATCATGTCTTTGTTTTTCAATGCCAAATCCACTACTCGAACCTTTGTGGTGCTGGGCACATAATCAATGAGAGATAGGGGAGGCAGTTCATAGTAATCCATACACGGCCCAAGGAAGCCAAGCTGTCCATTGCTTTGGTCGACTATTAATGAATCATGAAAGATAAGCTTCTAAACTTTGGTTTAGAACTTCACTTTGCCTACCTATTTTTGGGTGGTAAGAAGAGCTCATTCGGAACTACATGGTTCTTTCCTTCGAAGTTCATTTGGGGTTCTTTAGCGCCTTCGAAAGTTCGTTTCTTTATGTTGTTATTTGCTCTTGGTAGACTCCCTACTTTAGACCTCCTCATTCGTAGGGGTTTTGTGACCCCAAATTGTTGCTCCCTATGCCTTGCTAATGCGGAGTTCGTGGATCACTTTCTTTTTCATTGTGATCTTTCTACATACATTTGGTCTCACTCCTTTTAAGATTCTATCTTCTTCAACCTTCAAACTTATTCAACCTCATCTTTGATCCATTGTATGTCGTTTGAAGTTTCTTTCTTGACTTCCATCATTTGGTCCGCCTTGGTTCCTTCCAAGGTTTCTTTCTTTGTGTGGCTTGCAACCTTAGGGAAAATTCTCACTTTGGATAATTTAATTTCCCGAGGTTGGATTACTCCCAATTTTTGCTCTCTGTGTTCGAGACATGGGGAATCTGTGAATCACATTTTAATTCATTGCCTTTTTTCTTGGGATATCTGGATGTCTTTTTTGTCTCGTTTCTAGGTGGATTGGGTTTAACCACAATCTTTCTTTTCTCATTTTTCTTTCTTATCAATAAAAATTTATACTTATAAAAAAAAATCTAAATAACCCTAAAAATTATAATATAGAGTTTTTCTGGGATTTTAAAATTTTAATGTTGATGGAGGGTTTATAGAAAATCTTGTGTTTGGGGAAGCTTTAAGGAGAGAGATTGGAATAGAATAGTTGCCTCCTATTCCATATGTTTGATGTCGGTTTTTTCTCATATTTTTGTTGCTTGAACTGCATTGTCATTTCAAATTGATGAATGTGTTTGGGGTTTTGGTGAAATATTTTATTTTTGATCTTTACTGTCTGCATTCAATTCTGCTGAATTATGATATAATATCTTCCTTAATCTGCTTGCAGTAATTTGATAAAATGGTGGAGGAGAAGCCGAGAATTGCTAAAGATGTGAGCGAAGTAAGTCTCCATGGGTTTCAAGTTGTAGAGTAGATTTTTTTTGCTTTGAGACTTACCTTGTTTGTGTTTCTTCTTGTACAGTTAATCGGTAAAACACCCTTAGTGTATCTCAACAATGTCGTGGATGGGTGTGGAGCTCAAATTGCTGCAAAGCTAGAGATGATGGAACCCTGCTCCAGCGTTAAAGATAGGTGTTGATTTAAGTTGCTTTGAAGGTTATTTTTCAAATCAGATGATGTTGATTTGTATTTGTTGTTCTTGCTATCGGTTTTATTGTTCCAGTCATTATTGACACCATGAAAGATGGGAATTTTAACAATTAGAAAAAGGGAATTTAACTGATAAAAAAGGCCAATAAAAAAAAGAGACAAATTTTCTGTTAAAAAAGAAAGAAAGAAGAAAGACGTTAATTCAGCAACCAAAATCTTGCCCCTCAATTGTGTATATTTCTGTCTCTTATTGGTTCACTACATTTTGATTTGCAGAATTGGATACAGTATGATTAAGGATGCAGAAGAGAAGGGCCTTATCACACCAGGGAAGGTTTGTTGAATATGCGTAACTTGTATTTGGAATAGGGGCCTCACTCTCATATACATGAAGTACCTTGGTGGACGGTTTAGATTTTTTGTTCTGTTTCCTTCTATCAATAAATGATCTATATTGGTAAGAGAATCACACCCTAATTACTACCATACTACATCATGTAGAAGGCATTTAACTGGGTTTGGCTAGATTTGGAGCTTTTTGGGAATGGCTATCGCTCCAATTTGTCTACTTTCCAGTCGTGATCGGATAAGTGTTATACACCCACAGAAGGAAAGAAGAAAGAAAGATGGTTGGTTGGTGGTCATTGCAGGAGATGATCCTTCCCTAGCAATATAATTTCTTAAATATATGTCAATTGTTACTAGGTTTACCAAACCTCCCTCCTAACTTTGATCGGTTTATAGAATTATGGAGCTACCAATTGTGACAGATTAAGAATGACTTGGATCGAACTGGAAAACAAAGCCCAATAATTTTATATAAATTACATGCAGGTATATACTTCGTGTCCAATGTGATACACGTTATGGTTGTAGCTCCTAAATAATATGTATTGTAATGTAGTTTGTCTTTTGAGGATTGGGTTTGTCTCTTGTTTTATTAAAAAAGCCAAGGAAAAAAAAAAAAAAATTGAAAACCAGCATTGTTATCTATTGTAGATTCTTAACTGACAAATTTCCCTAGATTTTAATTGTGTTATAACAATGATTGCTGAAGAGTGTCCTCGTTGAAACTACAAGTGGCAACACCGGCATCGGATTGGCCTTCATGGCTGTGACTAAGGGTTACAGGTTAATCCTTACCATGCCTGCTTCAATGAGTCTCGAGAGAAGGATCATTCTCGGAGCTTTCGGAGCAGAGTTGGTCCTCACAGATCCTGCAAAGGGCGCAAAAGGGTCCATTCAGAAGGCCAAGGAGATATGGGAAAAGACGCCCAATGCTTACATGCTTCAGCAGTTTGAAAATCCTGCGAATCCAAAGGTATCAGATGAGTTCATGTGTTGTACAAATGTAGCAAGTTGGTTGGAAAGATTTAGGTGTTGTTTTAATGTTGTACGTGTAGATTCATTATGAGACCACTGGACCGGAGATCTGGAAAGGCTCGGGTGGGAAAGTTGATGCCTTAGTTTCTGGCATTGGGACGGGGGGTACAGTAACAGGTGCAGGGAAATTCCTTAAAGAGCAAAACCCCGATATTAAGGTTTGCTTATCTGTCAGTTCCATTTGTTTTTTGGATTATGAATGAATGATTAGACATCATTTTTCTTTTACTATAACGATCTTTTTTTTTAAATTTATTTATTTATATTGTTGTGGGTCTGTTTTCGATCTGTTAGTTGTATGGTGTGGAACCAGTTGAAAGTGCAGTTCTGTCAGGAGGAAAGCCTGGTGAGTTTGTCTTGACCGTCTTGCATCTCCTGTTTTCCTTTGCTCCTTGGTGTTGTACATTCCTGTTTATTGTAAGGCTTTGCAAGAATGAGACAATTTAGTGTACTCTCATGTTTGCATACTCTTTGAAGGGTGTTGCATTTATCAAATCTTGTTTTGTCCAAATGTTCTTTCTCATCTTGGTCGTGGGTAAGGCATTGGTAGGTCTTTACTTTCATCAAAAGCCTTCCTTTCCTCAAGGCCATCTTGATTCCGTACACTTTTCAGTATATGATACTTGTTTTTTCACCCTTTTAGATTTGTGTTATCACATTTTGATTTACTGGTTTTGTTAAACTATATATGATCCCAATTGTCATTGTCCTTACTCCCGTAAACTCAAGCCTAGTCTCTAAAAAATGTGTTCTTCTCATGTTTCTTTCTGGAAGTTAATTTTTAGATTTGTGTTATTCAATTAGTTTCCTTATTATGTTTGTAGTTTCAGTCATTCTATCTTATGCTCTCAATTGTCTCTCTCATGTTGGCATTCATTATTTGTTCGAAACTGCCACGCATTCCTCATGTTATATTCTCATCTAGAGCTCAATCTCATCAAGCTAGCGTTATTTGTTTGCCAAACATTGTAACCTTCTTGTGACTTTAAGCTAGATACACCCTTGTTAAGGTCGGGGTTCTACTTTCTTTTTATTGAATATTATGGTTTTATGTTGATTGTCATGTCTGAACCTTTGCTTACATGTCACACCACATACTTCTAAATGTCTTAGGTACACATAAGATTCAAGGAATCGGTGCTGGTATTATTCCTGGTGTTTTGGATGTCAGTCTCCTTGATGAAGTTATTCAAGTAAGTCTTAAAGCTCCTTGATTAGAAATTCTCCTTAAGAAACAAAAATCTGAATCTTGATATTCTTAGCGCCCATAGTTTTGACAGGGTCAGTCAGTCATGGTCCTTGTGATTGGTGCGACAAATCTTGTTCAAAGTTTCACATCTTATAGTTATAAGGCTTGGAAGCTGATAAGCATGCTATCTGATGAAGAGGTTGCAACCCATGGATCTGTTCCTGGAGATTTCCAGTATGGGCTCAGCAATGACACCATTATTATGAAGTGTCCAAAATCTGGTCAAATACTGTAAATCATAAGAAAATACATGGACCCCTAACCATAAACAAGGTTGAACTAATTGGAGGTCAAAGCCTGCTAAAAGTTGGGTTTGGGTTATTTTTTCTGATTGAAATGTGATTGGGCTTGGTTTTCGTCCTTATAACTGTGATAAATGTTTAAAATAAATAGCATATAAAACTTAACAGTCTCTTAACATTTGGCTTGTGTGAAGGCATATAGAAAAGTACTGCATTTATGAGCAGTATCTTTGTCGTTGTTCTTTAGATTTCATCCTTGGTATGTGCAGACATAGCCATCTTTGAATACCCTCTTATTTAAATATTATTTTACGTTGGTGTCTTCCAGATATCAAGTGATGAAGCAATTGAAACTACAAAGCTTCTTGCACTGAAAGAAGGGTTATTGGTAAGTTGTCGATCTTGATGAGATATGTGTTAATGAGTATTAGGGCTGCAACTCAGGTGGGTTGGATTGTGTTGGGTTCCATCCAAGCCCAACCAAACTTAACAAACACCAACTTGCGTCTTGGGCATGAAATGCTCAATCCAAGCCCAACCTGGGTTGATTCATTCCTCTTTAATACTAGATAATTTAGTAATGATGCTTATGCAATGATAAGTGGTGTGTAAAGAATATAAAATTTGTAATTATTTATCCTAACAATGTGTTTCAAAGTTTACATACATGAAATTACAAGCAAATTTAAAGAAGAGGATGATGATTAACTAAGGTAACCACCTCTATCTATTATTAATCGCAATTCTAACAAGACAAACACTTAAAGTTGCAATATGATCATTGCATGGCAATATATAATTCTTAAACAAAAGCATTATTAACGAAGATAAAAATACCGATGATGCTTAAATGAAGGTCGAAAATGTGAATTGTGAATGAGAAAGAGAAAAAAAAGATAAAAGACATTTTTTAAAAAATCATAAAAATATTAAGTTTAGGTTCGGGCAACACGACGCCTTTGCTTGAGCCTGACCTGATTTAATTCGGTCTTTTTTCTTTTTGCCCGAACCCAAACTGACTATGCCCAGATCTAACCCAAGGTCGGGTTCAACCCAGCAGGTCCGGATTTGGCCTGCCCCAAGTTGCAGCTCAAATGGGTTATGTTTCTTGTGATAAAAAACACCATTCTATACAAAGAATCTTTAATTTGATTGCATATTTGTATTTTACTCATTGGTTGCAATTTTTTTTTCTTTCATTTACGACGATTGAGGGAATGTTGATTATAGGTTGGAATATCATCTGGGGCTGCTGCTGCTGCTGCAATTAAGATCGCAAAGCGGCCTGAAAATGCAGGAAAACTCATAGTCGTAAGTTTTATCCTCTTCATTTTGACAAATACATTTGTTCCTCATTACTGAATAAATCTATATAATAAAACACAATGGTAGAGCCTACTTTACTATAGTTTTGTGGTGGATATACCTCTCATCAAATTTTAATTTTTATTACCTTTACTCTTCATCTCTTTTAATTTTATTATATTTTCTCTTTTATCCCTTTAACTTACTTTATTGTTTTTCACCTTTTACTCATTTAACCTCAATTTTTTTTAATAATACCCCTCCAACTTTAGTTATTATTCTTCTTTACAATTTTACCCCCTTAGCCTCAAAGAGTATTATGGCACGTACGAATTCTAGTCTATATAATAAAACACAACTGTAGGGTCCATAGGTCTACAGTTTTGTGGGAGACACACCTCCCATCAAGTTACAGTTTTTAGGGATAAACATCCCATCGAGCTACAGTTTTTGTGAGACTTACTTATTGCTTTTACTCTTCACCCCTTTTTATTTTACCATATTTTCTCGTTCACCCTTTTAACCCACTTTATTATTTTTCATCTTTTACCCCCTTAACATCATTTTTTTAATAATACCTCCAACTTTATTTTTTCCCATTTTTACCCCTGTAACCTCACGGCATGGGTGAACTCTAATTGTCTATTATCACGAGCCTGCAACAGACATATTTCCAATTTGTTGCCCAGTCATATATTAGCTATAATCTCTATAATCAGCCAATCCAATCCCTTGGATTAAATGCATTTGTTGGTAACCATTGAATAGTTGTTCACATTCCTTTACCACTTTTACACATCTGTCCCGCATAACGGGCCACAAACCAACTCGATTAATTCCTCATTTCTTTTATGACCTATGCAGGTTGTTTTCCCCAGCGGTGGAGAGCGTTATCTGTCCTCTGTGTTGTTTGAGTCCGTGAAGCTGGAGGTAGAGAACATGACCTTTGAGCCATGAAATGTTTGCCCATCATCAGAGAGCGTTGCTCTATACTTGTTATCTTCTGGGATATTTGGATCTCAAATTGGATGAAGATGATATGGTTTCTTGTTATTCTTCTAGTTTTTTACACAACTTTAGCTGAATAATCTGGTTTTTGACCCTATCTGATGTTTTATTAGCAATACTTTATTAGGATCTACTTGGATTTGGAACTAATGTTGTTCAGTTACAGAAAATTTGAATTCTGATGCTTGGGAGAGTTTTGTATTATCTTTTAATTTTGGAAAAATTACTTAAAGGACTCTGATGGAGGGATTTCTTTCTAATTAGTCTCTAAGTTTTAGGATTTCTCTTAATAGTGCATTTCGTAGAACTTTTCTTTCTAATCAGTACTTGAACCTTACTCTCCACATTTCTCACGATTAAAATGCCGAATGTACCCTAACCATTCAATTTCATTGTTTTCATCTGAAAAATTTGGATTTTTGGCATGGGATATTTTTCATGTATTTTAATCGGACATTAAAATTGTCTAATTCAACAATAAAAAGAATGCCGTACTTGACAGTAAAAAGTGGTGTACTTGACGATAAAAATATTGACCTCGACAATAAATAAAAAGGGGCGAGCTTAACAATAAAAATGTTAACCTCAACAATAATGAGGGACCATTAAAAAATAAAAAATTTACCAAATGTACTATCAAGCTAACGCCCAAAATTCAAGGACTATTTAGAAAGAAATCCCTCACCTTTGCACACACATCCATGTCAACAATGTGTGAACATTTCAATGTTACGTTGGTATTTTCCGTAACATTTTGATTCTGTTTCAATCTATTTTAATTTGTTTGGCTAGTCTTATTCAGGATTTATATTGTTTTGTTTATAGTTTGTAATCCCTACTCTAATTTCTATATTACTGTTGTTGTTTTGTTTTTATGCTCATCAATTCACCAATTTAATTGGTAGATCTCTTATTCATCAATTTTTATGATTTATCTTTTGAGTCGTGATTAATTGACGCTTTTTCTATGCTCCCTGACGTGGTAGCGCAAAGAACCATAGACCTTTTTCTTCGAGATACTTTTAGAAAAAGATTTATGATTCTATGCACTGCTACATCAGGGAAAGTACAAAGAGCGTCAGATTTTAGAGCATCCTTTTATCATTAGTCCTAATTTTTTAAAAAAAAATTGGAGAATTTTGTGACTAAGCTTTTTTAATATGGAAGCTACACTTAAAAAATTTCCCCTTAAACCCTATTGATATGATTGCACTCAAAAAAAAAAAAAAAAAAAACAAACAGTTATTGTAAGCTTAAGGACCTACTAGTTGCAAATCACCTAGTACTGTTGCACTCCTAACTATCTAAAAAGAGCTTACTTCGACTTCTTTTTTCTTTTTAATTTTTTAATTTTTCATCATATCCCTTCTCGTTACTCGTATGATGGAATTCTACCCAATACTAAAGATAAAGAAGCACTTGTAAGTCGGAGCTCTGATATATTTTACACCAAACCTTGTAAGATGATGAAATTTAGAAAATTGAATCTATAATTTATGAAGCTTTTGGTTCCATGATTCCTATTTGATTTTCAGGGAGAAGAAAAATAATGCAATCTTTAAGTTTTGAAAAATGTGATGATAATAGTTGTGCATATGCTCAGGGGATTTGGGCGAGATATGGTGCTTTAAGAGGTCAGTTGGCTCACCCTGCTAATTAGGCCTACAGGTCCCAAATCCCATCATAAAAAATAAACAAAATAGTAGTGCATGTGATTTTTTCAAAGTGATGGAGTGCAACCAGTACTAAGTGATTTTTAACAAGGTAGTCCCAAATCTTAAACCTTTTTTAAATTAAATTAAAATTTTTTTTTCTTCCACTTATTAAATGATGGAGTGCAATTGTCCCTCGAATTTTTTCGCTACAATTCATAACCTTGAGAGATTATTTTTTATATTATTAATGTTGGTAATTAGAGCGATTTCAAGTGCTACACTTGGAAAGAGATTTGTAAACTCCCCCATGAGCGAGTGTGTGTGTGCTCGCGTGTGTGTGAGAGAGAGAAAGTCGATTTAAATCAAATATCCTTCGAATATCCAACATGTCCTTAAATCACACCAACATCAATAATTTCTCATCGCGTGGTTTAAGTTAGAGTACATTAAAGAAATTTTAAATACAAATCAAGAGCAATAATTTCTCATAGAATAATGATTTTCTAACCAAAAAGTCTTCATTCGGTCATTACTCTGCTAACGTGGCACGGAAATGGAATCATAGATCTTTTTCCTCGGGATATACAAGTGTACATCCCCAGTCTTTGTGAATCATAACGTGCTTATGTCAGATTTCATGCAGGAAAGAAGCCAATAATTCAGGGGAGAGAGAGCATCTCTCTTTAGAAAAATTATATTTTTTGAGCTTTTATGAGGTGCAAGGAAGGGATCACTGACCACTCAGTTGGTCTCTTGATAATTATCTTAATTTAATGTCCTTAAATTCACAACAAAGAGTATTAATTTCTCATAAAATTTTTTTTGAAGCAAACAGCTATGCGTTTGAATAGAGCTTCTTAACGACTTTTGCTCCTACAGGGAGTTAACAAACATTTGGATAGATTTTTGCTCCTGCGGGGAGATGTTTTTTGTTCTTTGTTGAGAAGGTCCAAGAATCCGCTCTTCAACAGAGAGATTTTTTACTCTTACGGGGAGAGATTGAGCTTTTGCTACTGCACGGAGAGGTGTATCCACATAGGCCCAAGCATTTTCAAAATTTT
Source organism: Akebia trifoliata (assembly GCF_017979445.1). Lineage (NCBI taxonomy): Eukaryota > Viridiplantae > Streptophyta > Magnoliopsida > Ranunculales > Lardizabalaceae > Akebia > Akebia trifoliata. The sequence goes on along the minus strand of NC_141382.1, from coordinate 6,300,275 downwards.
GAAAGAACCCTCTCCATTGCATTACACGTGGCATTTCCAAGGAGTTATTTCGAATTTTATTGGAAATGTAAGAGGTGAAAAAATTCAAAATGCCACATGTATTTTAAAGAGGAGGTGATAAACTCAATCGACTACCCTATCGTGACAAGTTTGGGAACCGCACTCCTTAGGGTACACTGATGCACTTCCCCATATAAAAGTATATCTCAAAGGAACCGTGTATCCCAAGGAGGTAGATCAACGATTCCTGAACTTGTCAGGTAATCGATTGAATATGCCACGTGGGGTAGTCAGATTATCACAACTCAATTTCTCATGTGCCGATGACATCACGTGGTTTGTAATATATTCAAAGTAGATAATGTAATATATATTATCTAAGCACATGCACATGCAAATGCAGATAGATAGAAACGTTCTTGTTCACATAATTAAAAATTCTTAATCACTCGCCTATTAATACAGAAACGAAAAGAGGGAGGTCCTCATCTTCACCAAGTCTTCCTTAACTCACGTTTTTAAACATTTTCTCTCTTTCACAATCCGAGGTCAGTCTTCCTCATTATTGTTCTTGTACTTAGTGGTGTAGTTGTATGTTCTTCTTATAGAGATCAACTATATTTAAAGTTTTTGAGATGTTATTATGGTTTTATTGAATGTGTTTTGTTGGTGTGGTGTTTTTTAAAATATCTGGAACCCGGATCGAAATTGGACCGAAAAATGGAACCAAACCTGAAAAACCGAACCGTACTGAATCATAACCGATTTTTGGTTCAAGTTCGGGCTCCACCATCGAGTATGAAATGCCACTTTTAATTCAATGGCGAGGGTTCCTTCAAAATTTTGAAGCGCCCTGCCTATGTCATAGTTTTATGCACATTTTCCTTTACTCTTGGGTGTGTCATATTCCAGTTAAGCTCCGTTGAAGAAGAGTATTAAGTGGTTAAGTTTTTGGATTTTATCCTTTTCTTTTTTTTCCTTGACATCATACCATTGGTTTATCAACTCATTCGATACCGAGATGACTCACCTGAGAGTCATCTCAGTCTCAACAACGATATAGATATATACATTGCGTCTCAACATTCACATCATCTTTCGAGATAAACAACATGTCTCAGGTAAAATTCAATTGAGTCAACTGGGATTTTATTTTAAAAATTAGAATTTAAATATTTATTATATAAATAAAATATGATTTTATGACAAAACACCTTCTAATCTAACTAGTTTTATTAAAAAATTATAATTATTTTAATTTAAATATATGTAAATCAATCATTGTAAATCGAATCAAATGGTTTGTCTCTTCCAAGAAAAGTCGGTATTGTCCTTGGACGAGATGAGACGTCAAACCGAGTTTTGAAACCATGCTTGGCACATTTTCTCACTAATAGAAATTATGGACTTGAGCTCAAGGTGGTGTCTCGATCACTCACGATTGATTATCGGAACATGCCATGTAGCTTGAATACATGTTCTATAGAACTTGAGACACTAATTGTTCTTGTGTAATGATGACTAAGTGCGGTGAAGTATGCATACTTGCTCAATCCATCCACCAACACTTGCCATGCGACTTAAGGCAGATCTTCAATGAAATTTAATAAACCCTTTGTGATAGTTCATGCAATCTTACAAGGGAAAAGAATAACAAACACAAAATGCTCTTAAGGGAGATCTTCCTTTTCTTAAATCTGTGAAATAAAAGCATAAACTAGACTTCTACTAACATAAAACAGAACTGAAATAAAGGAGAAAAATTAGCTCAGTGAGTATCAACAATTGCATATTCTTATACTATTCCATATGTTTGATGTTGGTTTTTTTGAACTTCGTTGTCCTTTCCGATTGTTCAATATGTTTAGAGTTTTGATGAAATAAAACTTTTCTTTTTTAATTTAGGTTCTGCATTCAATTCTACTGAAATAGGATGTAATATCTTGCTTAATCTTCTTGCAGTAATTTACTAAAATGGTGGCGGACACGTCAAGTATTGCTAAAGATGTTACCGAAGTAAGTCTCCATGGGTATCAAGTTGTAGAATAGAGTAGATTTCCATTTTTTTTTTTTATAGCTTTGAAACTTACCTTAATTTTGTTTGTGTTTCTTCTTGTACAGTTAATTGGCAACACACCCATGGTGTATCTCAACAATGTTGTTGATGGGTGTGTAGCTCGAGTTGCTGCAAAGCTGGAGATGATGGAACCTGGTTCGCGTGTTAAAGACAGGTATTAGAGTTAAGTTGCTTTGAAGGGAGATTATTGTTAAATTAGATGATGTTGATCTATCTTTGTTGTCGTTGCTGTCGGTGTTATTGTTCTGTTCATCATTGACATGGAAAGTTTGAAGTTTAAACAAAATTGATCAAAAAAAGTACCAATCAAAAAAAAAAAAAAATGATGGGAATTCAAGCAAAAAATAACTTTCTCATATTGTTTCACCACATTTTGATTTGCAGAATTGGATTTAGTATGATTAGGGATGCAGAGGAGAAGGGCCTTATCACACCAGGGAAGGTTTGTTGAATTTTTGTAACCAAAATATATTTATAATATGAGCATCAATCACCATAAATTTACAAGCATTGTTATTTATTCTAGATTCTTAACTTACAAATTTCCTTGATTTTTATATGTTATAATGATTTCGAAAGACCGTCCTCATTGAGAATACAAGTGGAAACACTGGCATTGGATTGGCCTTCGTAGCCGCAATTAAGGGTTATGGGCTAATCATCACCATGCCTGCTTTGATGAGTATCAAGAAAAGGATCATTCTCCAAGCTTTCGGAGCAGAGTTGGTCCTCACAGATCCTGCTAGGGGCACAGCAGGTGCTGTTGAGAAGGCCAAGGAGATATTTTCAAAGACACTAGATGCCTTTATGCCTCAAAAATTAGAAAATCCTGCGAACCCGAAGGTATCCATAATAAATTCATGTGTCATACAAATGTGTCCAATTGGTTGAAATTAAAGATTTATGTGTCATTTTAATGGTGTTTGTGTAGATTCATTATGAGACCACAGGACCAGAGATCTGGGAAGGCTCGGGTGGGAAAGTTGATGCTTTTGTTTATGGCATTGGGACCGGAGGGACGATCACAGGTGCTGGGAAATTTCTTAAAGAGAAAAATCCCAATGTTAAGGTTAGTTTGATCTTTCATTCATTGGGATTTTAAGAATGAATGATTAGACATCATTGTTCTTCTAATATAAAATAATCTTATTTGTTCGGGTTCTTTAGTTGTATGCTATGGAATCAGTCGAAAGCGCGGTTCTATCTGGAGGAAAGCCTGGTGTTTTTTTTTTTTTTGACTATATAATGGTTTTACGTTTATTTTCAGGTATGAATCATCGCTGACATGTTACTGTTGGGCTTTGTGGAGCCTAGTAATGTTTGATCCGGTTGACGACCTGACCCGACCCGAATAATGTTTGTGTGGTATTGTGGTGGGATATTTTCTGAGGCTTATCCATAAGCGCTCCAGCTTGGGCCTAGGCCCAAGCCTCCACTCCATGGATATGCCCCCAGGAAAAATTTTTGGGCCCGTTTTGTAACCCATTGTGTATCCTGTACGCAGTTTATAGATGTCGTTTTTGGTGATTAGGATTTTTTAAGGTTTTGGTTGTCGTCTTTGAGACTTGAACCGCACTTTGTAATTCTTCTCGAAAATAGTGAAATCTCTACAACTCCGTGGACGTTGGAAAATTGCCGAACCACGTAAATACTGTCTTGTGCGTGTGATTGTTTTTTTTTTTTTATGTGTGTTTTTTCTCTATTTTTGTTTCTCACAAGTTGGGAATTTTGGGTTGAATTCCTTACAGTTACAACGCATACTTCTAAATGTCTTAGGTCCACATGAGATTCAAGGAATGGGTGCTGGTATTATTCCTCGTGTTTTGGATGTCGATCTCCTTGATGAAGTTATTCAAGTAAGTCTTAAAGACCCTTGGTTTGAAATTAATGTCTCCTTAAGAAACTATAATCTAAATCTTTATATTTTTAAGCTATAAAGAGGACATAGTGATTCTTAGTGCCCATAGTTGTTGGTTTGTGTGAACGCATACAGACAAGTACTTCGTTTACGTGCATTATCTTTGTCGTATATTCGTTAGATTTATAAGTTCGTCCTTGGTACGTGCAGATGCAGCCATCTTCGATACACTCTTATTTAAATGTTAATTTATGTTTTTGGTGTCTTTCCTCAGATATCAAGTGAAGAAGCAATTGAAACTGCAAAGCTTATTGCAAGGAAAGAAGGGTTGTTAGTAAGTTGTCATTCTTGATGAGATATCTGTTAGTGGGTATACTTCTTGTGATCAAAAGCACTATGACTCTTTAATTTGATTGCATTTTTTTTTTCTTTCATTTCTAACAATCTAGGGAATGTTTATTACAGGTTGGAATATCATCTGGGGCTACTGCTGCTGCTGCAATTAAGATCGCAAAGAGGCCTGAAAATGCAGGAAAACTCATAGTTGTAAGTTTTGTCCTCTTCATTGCCAACTAAATTCTATTAGCTTAGTAATTAGACATCTTAGCTAACATATGATTTGTGCAACAAATGGAAAATGCGTTGTCCCACACTTGAGCTAATAAAAAATCCTTTTATTCGATTGTATCTTAGGCCAAAAGTCTTCTTAATTTGATGCTCTAACCATCCGATTTGCATCTTTTCGAGATAACAAAAATGGCAAATGTTCTAGAAAAATTGTATATTGGACGGTTCATTATGATCGACCTAGATTGACGAGTTGCCTTATGAGTCCGTAGGTGCCTTTAAGTCGAGTGGCGCGAGGGGACCCTTTACCTTTAGTAAGGGGACCGAGCGAAGCGTCTTTCATTATCGCCATAATGTTGCAATTCTTGGGACAACAATGATTTTAGTAGGATACGACTATTGTACACGGGACCAACAGGAGCGGTCCTGGACCATTGAATATTTGGTCCAAAACCCAAAGCTCCTTACACTTCTTTCCTGCATATCTATTCAGCTATCGGCCACAAACCTACTCGATTAGTCTCACATTTCTTTTACTACCTATGCAGGTGGTTTTCCTGAGCACCGGAGAGCGTTATTTGTCGTCTATTTTGTTTGAGTCCGTGAAGCGGGAGGTGGAGAACATGACCCTTGAGCCATGAATGTTTGCACATTATCAGATCGTCTGTACTCATCGTCCAATATATTCGGCTCTGAAATCTGATTGAACATAAGTAACAATGTGCTTAAGTGCATTGTTACATGTTTTCTTGTTAGTTCATTTGGTCTTTTATGGTACTTTTGATAGAATTTTAGGTGAATAATATTGTTTTTCAAGCCTATCTGATGTTTTATTGCAAAAGCGCAGTAATTTAAAAGAATGTACTTGGATTTTGATCTAGAAAAGGCTTGAAAAACATCATGGAATGGTATGGTTTGTAGTCCAAAACACTGGCATGTTCTGTCAGGATTTTGGAATTAATTTGCCATTCTGCATTTCCTCCTTTTTGGTTCAAACTTGGGAAATAATATTTTTATTAAATTGCAAAATCTCATAGAGTTCACTATAAATAGATCCTCAAAATCATAAATTTTCCCTCACTAGAAAACATGGACTTAGGGCCACCGAGCTGACGCCATGTAAAATCTGAGTTCAAACATACTTTCATAGTATTAGCCTTTTACAAGTGAAAATAAAACTAGCAAAAATGAAGATAGATAAGACCTTAGAAATATTGGACAATATTTTAAAATTGTATTGAAGATAACAAATTTCACGATCAACCTTAAGTGCGTGAAATAAGAAGACAAATTGTTTTTATTGATTTTAATGAAGATGGTGATATAAATCTCACTACACTCGATTAACAAAGTGATCTCCTTTGATTAAATGTTAATCACAAAACGATGATGTATGACTTTATTCTCTCCAAGCTTTGCGCTTGATCGGTTGAAGACGTGATTTCTTGATTTGTAGATGATTACTTTGGATGTTTGATTTTTTGTAGACGCTTTGTGTATATTTTCTTTTCTTGATTGACTTTAGATCGGCTAAGAATGATTTATGTACTTGTAGAAAATGATTTTTTAGGCTTAATCTTCTCTAAAGGTTTGTTGTAGATTTTTTTCTTTCTAAGAAGAAAATAGACTTTCGAAGAAGGGTTTTTAGGTTTGATCTTCTTAGAATTAGAATACAAGTCTCTCTTGAAGAATATTTCTTCTTCTCTAGAGGAGGGCTTGAGAGTTTTTATTTTTTTTCTAGAGGTAAAGCTTCTATCTTTTGAGAGAATCAATAGATGTCATTATTGTTATGTCGACCACCTGGCCATGAGGCTTTCCCATGGGGTGTTTTCCATTTACATTCCCGTCTCTTAAAAAGAGCAGCTAAATGATTGGACCAGACAGGTGCAGGTAGCTCGACCGCATTACTCGTCATTGAAATGAGGAACCAGAATAGAAAGCTTAGATGGATTTCCACCGTTAAACAAAGAAACGTGGAAAGGCCACTAGACAAGGGGGAAGGGCATTCGAAAGACAAACAAGTTGCCCCACCTCATCTTCCCTTTTGACTGTCAATCTGTCCAGCAGATCTGGCTCATTTGATGTAGCCCATCCTCTAGGTAGTAATTGGACTACTTAAATACATTCATATCAATATGTTCTAAGAAGAAATATTCGAATATCAATCTCATAAATATCATACTAAATCTCATCAATAGCCTCGTCCTTGGAGAGAGAAGTATTGATTGAGATAGGTCACAAGTCCTCGTTGGTTGGGTTTCGAGGCAACAACGAAAAAGGATATGACTTAGTAACAACAAGCTCAATTACATCAAACCTTCTTTCATATAGCCTATTTGGACTAGATAAACCTATGCCTCTCTGACAATGAATGGTAACATATGAATTGAAACTAATGCAACGGGTGTCAATTATCAAAAACGATTTGACCACTAACTCAGTCCTGCGGACAAAATTGTCCTCTTTGGAATGTGAAAAATATTTGAAACCTATCTAGGTATCTTCCAAATGAGCGAGGCTTTGATATCTATAAGTTTAGGGTAAATTTATTTTGCTAATTATGCCCCTAATAAAATAGGTTTTGAGCCTTTGATTAGTTGATTTAAAGGTTAAACTCATCCAATTATAATTTTGTGGACTCTATGAATTTTTGGGGGTCTAAACTCATTTATTTGGGTGTAGGGCCTAATTTTCATGTGGATCACTTGGATTTGTTTGGATCATAGGCTATATTTGCAAAAACCTAAAATCTAAATTGTAGGAAGTTTGTTCCTTATCAATGGACCCAATTAAGAACTTACTGAACTTAATAAAGGAACTTTTTACTTGTTGGTTGTCGATTGGTTATTCGTTTGGTGGTGCTAAGAGGTTGTTGTGGAGTATTACACTGTTCGCAATATGTTGGGGAGTGTGGTTGGAGAGAAACAAGTGCATTTTTTAGGGGAAATTGAAAGTTTGTAGCAATTTGATTTTATCTATTATGGGACTTATTTTCTATTGGTCCAAAGTTTTTAAATAATTTAGGAGAGTCTTTTTCGAGGATTTTATTTTCAATTGGAATGGGATTTGCTGTATTACTCGTGAGTAATTTCTTGTTGTAAGGACTTGCTAGGTTGATCACCTCGACTGACTTAGTTTTGCTTTAATGAATGAAATACTATTTATAAAAAAAAAAAAAAAAAGAACTTACCGAACCCACTTGTTCTTTCTCTCTATCTTTCTTCTTCTTCTTATCTATAAAGGTTTTATAGGTTTTAATTAAGCTTGTATCCTACTTGTTTTTTACCATAACACCTCAAAATTCAATCAAATCATAGTTATTCATATGAGAAATTTTGTGTGTGAAATTTTTATTCGGTAATGTTAGAGTCGAATCATTTTGCAAGTTTCGATAGGTACATATTAGTTCTATATATAGATACTCGACACTGGCATATTGAACATAAAGATTTACATGAGAAAATTTTCTTTAGTAGATACCTGTTGAATCTATTTTGTATTATTTGATAGTTACCTATTTAATAAATTTTGTAATATTCAGTAGATATCTACCATCAATTAAACCATGTTATGTCTGAACCTATCTAATGAATCTGTCAAATACTTTTAAGTTATTTGATCCAAAGTGGTTACTTTGATGTTTTCAATAGTGATTTTTTCTGTGCTCTTTAGTTACTAAATGTAAAAAAAATAAAATGTTTTCAAAAATAAGATAGTTAAAAATATATATATCTTAAAAAATTAATCTCCATTGATTTAATCTCTCACAAAACTCAAAAGGAGATGAATATGTGATAAGATCCCAATTATTTGATTTTGGGATCGTAATTCCATGAAGATGAGCAATGTATAAATGTTAGTTATTGTAAATAATAGCAAATTTTATTTAATTTCCGGATAAATGAAGTTAATGAGAATTTCTTGCTAATTTCAGGTAAATAAGGTGTATTCGGAAACCAACAAATCATATAACGAATGTTGTTACAATGTGCAAGCAAAAAGAAAGCATCCAACAAAATCTCGAAAAAATTTGTCGTCACGTCACCAAGAGACGGTGTCACCCTAGTGCTCCGTAGTGATCTCAAGGAATCTTGCCTCGAGATTTGTACTGAAGTTTCTAGATGGTTCGACCGTTGTACCTGAATGGTCCTTTCGAATCAAATCAATCAAAAATCCGACCCGACAACCCGATCACGAATGCTATAAATTGAGGGGTTGTTCCTAGAAGAAGGGGTCTCTCTTGGGTCCATCTTGGATCAAGCTTTGTTTTTCTTATTGTAAATTCTCTACAAATTTTCGTAGTTTCTTTCATTTTTTGAGAGAACTCTTGATTGTAGTGAGAACATCAAGAGTGATTTCATCCTTTAGTACTTTTTGTAATTCTTTGGAAAACCATTTAAAGAAGGAATCAAAAGTGTAGCTTCATCTTACATCATCTTCTTCCTTTTGTTATTGTTGCAAATATGAACCTTGCAATGAGTGGCTAGATCCTCCTTAGAGAGATCAAGGATGCCGAAGTAAGTTCATCCCTCTAATGTAGTTTTAATTCTATATTCTTGTTTTATAAGTTAATTATTTTGAAAATTATCCTATGATTAGATAATCTAGCTTATATTTCTGATTCAAATTTTGATAGTCATTACTTAGATAAGTTCAAGAACGACTATGCTATGTGAAGAGTCTAAATATAAGTTAGGCAATCTCAATTAAATCTGGATTTTTATGAATAACTTTTGGTTATCTTTAATGATTAAACTGCTCAACCTTCCGATCTATGAGCAATGACTTGTTACATGGATTGAGTTATTCTTGGAATTGATTTGCAATATGGATGGTTTGCAAAGGATGAATTGACTTCTCTAAGCCCCCTTTCTTATATCTTCAATTTTTATTTTCTGTTTTAATTTCAATTACAAGTTAATTTCCATTTTCTATTGTGTTACAAATCTGTTTTGTATTTAACCAATCTGTTTTACAACTCTGTTTTGATTTACAACTCGAATTTTAAGTGAATCTCAGCTGTCCCTAAGGAACGAACCTGACTTACCCAAAGTTCATATTTTAGTCTTTATCTCTGCAATTTATACATTAAGTTTTTACAATCGATCAATATGATAAAATAAAAAAAAAAAAAAAAGAGGGAAAGAGAGGTGGAGAGGAAGAAAAAATAGGTTTGGTGGATAGACTATTCAGGTGGTGAAAAATGTATATTTCAAAAGATAAATAAGTAATTTGATCATTTAAAAAAAATACCATTTGGTGTGTACAAATATCGCGACAAAAAAAAGAGTTGTTACTGGCACCCAAACTCTTACTTTACGCATCAATTAAAATTAAAAAAAAAAAATCAATGACTAAGAATAAGCATAAGTTGGGGTGCCAATAAAAACTCTCTCTCTGTTTAGATATCGAAATATCGAAATTTTTTTATGGACACACCAAGAAACTCAAGGGGGCGGGGGGCGGGGGGGAGATAAAGTGAAAGAAAGAAAAAAAACATTTTATTAAGGGCACTCCTATTTCTTCTTCTTCTCTAGTGATTCAACGCGTCGGAAACAAGCCTCGAATCTTTGGCACCTCCTCTCTCTCTCTACTTGTTTTTCTTTTTCTTGTTCCTCTCCTCCTCTGATCTTTCTCTCCCTCCCTATTTTTCTTCTTCTCCTGGCCTATGTCGTTGGAATAATTGGAGGATGAGAAGTGTACCTTTTGACATGAAGTCCCCACAACCATTTTCCATTTTTAGAATTGCCTTTCAAAATTAGAGGGCCCTTAGAGTATGTTGGCTTGTTAAATAACATTTCCTTTAGATACGTATTTGTTAGATTTAGGGTTTTATATGAGCCTAATCATAATGGTAAACAACTCTTTCAATGTGCCATAATGCCTAATAATGTTGAGTTAATAACATGAACCAACTTCCGTAGCGTTTGAATGGTGTGTTTTACTTTTAATAATTATTAGTAGAATTATTTACGAAATTAGGGTGTAATAAGTAAATTAGGGGTGCCAATAGCAGCTCTGAAAAGGCAGAAAGAGTTTCACCGTCATAAATGAAATGATGCGCGTATCAAAATAAGAACGAAAAGAAGTTCCCTTCTTCATCTTCCTTAACCTACGCTTCCAGATCCCTCAGCGCAGATTATCTTGTGCCGCTGCAGACTCCCTCTTTAGCAAATCTCGAAGAAGGTCAGTCAATCTTGTTCTTCTTAGGGTTTTAATGTTTCTAAGATTTTAATTAAAATTTCAAAGTAAGTGATTGTGCTTAATGAACTTCTCAATCTCATGTAATTTTAGTGCTCTTTAATTGGGATTTTTCCCATCGAAATATCTCATTTGAATTTCACAAGGTAAATTTGTTTTTGTTGTTGATTAAGATTTGAGGGTTTTTTTGTTTTTTGTTTTTTTTAAAATCTCCTCAGCCCTTTGAAGTTTGAACTTGACCTCGTCAAAGTTCAAATGAAGAATGAATCTGGGTTATGTAATTCTGGGAATTGGGTAGCGTGAAATTTTTTTGGTCCGATGGACCGTTGAACATTTTTGGCTCACCAATCACTGAAACTCGAACTGAATTGATATTTTTTATGATTGGGTTCTGACCCGCATAAAGATTGATTTATTGCACGATTGTAATGTAATGGTTAGATATTGCCAAGCTGGCTGATTTGTAAGGTGTAGCTCTACCAAGGGTGACCCAAACATTCGTTCGTATGTGGGTCCGAAAAAGTGTGCAATCTCCATGTAAAAGAGAAATAGGGTTGATTGTCAAGTGGGAGGAAGGTAGGGAGTAAATAGTAAACAACTAGGATTGTAAAGCATTCTGATTCTGTACTTATTTGAACTTTGACAAGATCAAGTTCAATGGGTTGAGGCATGCCATTTTTATTTATTTATTTAATGAGACGTGCCAAATATATCTCATTAAGAGAGCAAGAGATGATCCAAGTAATGCATATTAGGATTGTAGTTACTTGGTTGAGAAAACTGATAATTGATGTATTGTCGGATATGACGAGAATTTGCGTTTCAAGCTCACATTATGCTTTTGAGGTTGGTTATGATACTGATTTTGTTGCTTACTGCAGCCTTGCTGCTACCAGTGCAAGTAATTTTGGAGTTTTGATCTCACGACCTTGGTTCAAACCTCATTGAACCCACCTTCACATTTACTTCTTAAGTACTTAACCACCTTGCTTGCCTCGCACAAAAAAAAAAAAAAAAGTTTTTGAAAACCTAATGGAACATGTGTTATATTTGTTAGAAACAGTTCCTGGTTTTTGAAAGAACTTAAGCCTGCTCAAATTTCATACACTAAGCTAATGATGTAGATGGACTCTCCTAATTGGTCTCATATAACATTATGCATTGGTTCTATTGCTGGCAATGATAACTTGGAATCCATCTTCTAGAAATCATAGGAAGTCTATTTCTCTAAGGAGTCTAATTTATTGTCTTTGTCATTCTGGAAGGACATTAATATGGCTGTCTATTATTAGCTGATACCCTGAATTTTGGAGAATGTGCAGGGTTCCTTGTCACAGGAGACTAAAGATGGCTATTTGTTTCTTGAACTCTTTGATGGTTGCTGCAGTCTTACTAGAAATAGCAATCGAAACCCATTTTCTTGTGCCCACCACTTTTTTTTTTGGTAGTTACTTTGAGTTCATACAAGGTCACGATGTTTTTATGTGGTAATAGTGTTGATAACCATGCCATAATGAGAAAGGATAATTGATTGCCTTTTGAGTATGAAACAGTGAGTTTATAGCAATTGGTTGGTGATGCAAGGGGTGGTCATGAATTATTTTATGAGGTTTATTTCTAATTTTCATGTAGTGGGTTGGGTTCTTATGGGTAGTTCAGTAATTTTACTTTCCTTGGTTAATTCTCTACAAAAGGATGAGTTGTAGAGAATTAAAGGACTTTTTTGGATATTTTGTTTTGTAAGAACATTTCTTGCTAGAGAGAGGTTGGGCTTGTTTACCCCTCTACATAGTTTTCTCTCTCTAATCCTCCCTATTCTCTTTCATTTTATTTGTCTGTTCTTCTCTGGTCTTTCCATTTGCACCAGTTGGCCACTAAAATGGGTACCAGACATAATCTTTATCTACAGTCTTGACATATAGATGCTTATTAAAAAAAATGTGTCTTTGACATATAGACACCAAGTTCATGTCTATCAAAATTGTCATTTTGGCTGTGTTCATTATTTATTTATTTATTTAATATAGAAACAGCAATAAAAAATATTGCCGAGCTGAATGAATAATATTGATGAATTCTTCTAATATGATGCATTCTGATGTAATCTAAGGGATCTATCATTTGTGATGACAAACTCCCATAACCTCTTGGAATCCATCTTTGTCGTTCTCAATGGATATCAATGTGGCATCATCATGTTGGTTGACTTTAATAAATGTGTTCTTCATGTTCTCATTGTATAACACTGTGTTTTGGAGAATGTGTGGGGTTCCTTGGTTTCTAATATAGAAATTTGAGTTTTTCCTCATATGGTTTTATTATAATAATAATCAAGGATTAATCATACTAGATCTTTCTTTCCATGTGAGACTTTTAGAGGTCTCTATGCTTGAGGTCTGTATGGGTTGGGATTACTAAGAATTTTATATGAATAATTCTATTTGATGCTACCCTTATTTCAAATTTCTTTCTTATATCATTTAGAATCATGAGCAATAAAGCTGGAGGTGATGGCAAGGAACCAATGAACGAGCAAGGAATCGCCAACTTATATGGTACCATGAGGTCCGAAATCAACCAACTTTACTCGAAGATTACAGAACTAGAAATGGAAGTGAGCGAGCACTCGTTGGTTATTGGAGCAATACAGCCGCTCGATCCATCCAGACGATGCTACCGGATGATAGGTGGCGTGTTAGTGGAGCGAACCATCAAGGAAGTCCTTCCTGCGGTCCACCGTAACAAAGAGGGTCTCGAAGAAGTGATTTCTCGGCTAAATGAGGCTTTAGAAAGGAAGAAAAAGGAAATTGCCGAGTTTGAGGCAAAATACAAAATTAGGATTAAAAAATCTGATGGTGAGGTGAAGGATGACGCCAACAGGAAGGAAGGGTCTGCTCAGGGGGTTCTTGTGGGTCCCTCTGGCGCAGAACAATGAATGGTTGTGAGTTTCTCATTTTTAACTTTTGTTCCTTTTAAACTCTGTTAAGAAGTAATCTTCTTTATATTCCTGTTGTTATAATACCTATTAGGGTTTTTAGACATGGTGTTCTATTGATTAGGGTTGATCAATTATCAGGATTATTCATGAAATGAGGCTTTTCATATTTCTTGTGTGAGTAGGGGCCTTTACCCATGTCGTATAACATGATATAGAAACTCTTGTAGTGTTAAAAATTTCCTTTTTAATGTGAAAAATGATTAGGTGTTCCGCATATCACATCCAGGATTTACGTATATATAGCTACGAAATACACGTATAAGTGGCTATAGAACTTGTGAAACTGCTTTGTTTAGGGTTAAGGGTTGTCTAAGGATGATGGATGTCCATAATGAAATAATGTGGATTAAGGTAGGAAGAAAAGACTTGAAAACAAGTACCTAGAGAGATGATATATAGGCCTAGGCACAACTGCACTAGAGAATATGTCCCCACAACTTTCCATGGTGGGAGGGATAAATCCCATATCTCGCTAACTATATGAGGCAGATGTTTGTTGTCACGACAAGTTATGACCTTAAAATTTGGGTTTGTTTGGAAATTTATTTCTCTTGATAATTCTTTTATAGTTTTTTATTATTATTTTTTGGCTTATCGTGGGTATCCATTCCCACCCTTTGGGTGAGACTAATCCCACGGCCACATGCACCACCCCCTTGGAAAGTCCTACGTGCAACTGGTTGAGTCAAGGGTCAATCAGACTCTGAATGATGGCCCCGACTAATACATTGCTTCGTGGGGTTTTTGAGCACTTGACCTACCCTTCTTGAGCAGCTTATCAAGGCTCGGCTTGCCACTAGGCCAACTCTTTGGTGTTTTTATAGTTTTTGAATGAGTAATCTTTATTTGATTCATTTGGGATATATTCCTTGTTTAAAGTTTAAAATTATTTTTGTGGTTGATTAGTAGAAAGGGGAAGAAGATGAGGGAATCTCTTTCTTTAGTTGCAACCATTTTTTTAGATTAACTAAAGCAAACAAAACATGCCCAAATTACTTTGTCGAATCATTTTGCACAATCAAATGGTATTTAACAAAAACTTCACGACATAAGGACTTAGGCGCGCATTGGTTAGATTCGTATCAAATGGTATTAGAGCCAAAAGTCAATACCAGTAGCAACTTAAGGAAACTACTCGAGAGTGAAATCCATCTCTTGAGGAAAGGATTACACAATACAAATGATTTGCATTGCATGGATCACTTAACTTCTTCAGAAATTCCAACAAATGATTTGGAGCACAAAAAGTACCGCAAATCATTTCCAAAATCACAATGAAAATTTTTATTGTAAAAATCAACCAAGCACAAAAGAAGATTTGCAAGAGATTTCCCAATGGTTACCAAGTAATAATAAATTGTTCATTGAACTTCCTGTTAAGACTTCATGAGTCCACAAATCTCAATCTATTTTATAGAGGTGTGAAACATCTTAAAGAAAGTGAACTTTTCATGATTCGATATTTCGACGTTCCATTGTTTGGTTAAAAGAACTTACTAGTAACAGGAAATTAAGAGAATAGGAATTATTATTTATCATATATTTCTGTCAAAATTGAAATATACATTTTATTTGTACATCTCTCCTTCAATGCTGCATGTGGAGTCTAGTCCTTGGTGTTCTCCTGGCCGTAAAAGCCACCATTATTCAAATCTGCAAACAACAACAAAAAAAAAGAACAAATATGTCATCTAGTTATTCAAACTTTAAAAACATGTTTCAATGCTGTAGGGATAAATTATAAGATTTTATTTTTATTTTTATTTTTATTGGAATGTAGATATTTTAAGAATTTAAAAAGATAATTTTTTTACATTTGCAATCGAATTTGAAATTTAAAAGAGATACTTTTTTACTACTCGTTTTGAATTGAAATTTGTTATCATTGGAATTGAATTTGAAATTTAAGAGATACTTTTTCAGCATTCGATTGTGTTCTTTTATGTTTTAACAATGGTCGACATGCCCCCTTGACCTAAGTCTTCTCTTATATAGTAAATGAAAAAATGACCTAAAAACCCTTGATTTTTCATCAATTTATGGAACTAGTAGAGCTGATTGAGCTTACCGTCGCAGGTCTTATATCCACACTTCCAGCGGCATAAAAGGTTTTTAAAATAGCTTTTCGGACAATTTACTATGCAATTTTCAAAGCAAACGCGCGGGTTATTGTATGCTTCATGAAGGCCTACGCATGTTAGTAGAACTATGCACATTAGA